>NC_137809.1:7432962-7905962 GCF_963383645.1 Muscardinus avellanarius
ATCAATTGATATTCTTTTCTTGCTTTCTTACAGGGTGACCTGGGGGCACCTCTTGTGTGCCATCTACAACAAAAGGACACATGGGTGCAGGTGAGAATCTTGAGTCACTTTGATGAACATTGCACAAAGCCCTACGTCTTCAGCCAAGTGAGCCCTTTCATTTTCTGGCTCCAGGGAGTTACACGGCCGAGTCATGCACCCTGGTCCCAGGAAGGCCCCATGACTACCTCCGTCTCCCTTTCAGTCTCTACCTCTAGGAATAACTCAGCATTTACCTCCACTACCGCTTCTGTTCGGCCACACTTCATCTCTCTACCACAGCCTCAGAGTAAGGGCCAAAAATATGGGAGTAAGGGAGGTATGAGAAGGAAATGAAGAGGAGAATGGAAATGGAAAAGAAGGAAGGAGGGGGATGGAAGACTTTTCCTAAGAAATACAGGCATTGTTCTATTTACCAAATAGTAGATATCACTTACTGCATAGTTTACAAAAGCATTTCATCTTAGCATATTGTTTAACTTTTAACTTTCATAATATTCCAATATAATATGATGGCAATTGTTATTATAATTAATTTCTTTGAGAGCCAGAAAAGTAGAATTTTTCAGATTCATAGGTGCCAGGAGGGGTGGTGCACACTTGTAATCCCAACATTCAGGAGGCAGAGACAAGATGATTCTGGTTGGCAGACAGCCTCAGCTATTTAGTGAGGCCCTCCATTACTTACTGAGACCCTATTTCAAATAAAGAATAAAAATTAGGGCAAGGGGTGTAGCTAGAGGGTAGTATGCCCCTGGGTTCCATCCCCAGAACCTCATAAAACAAAAAAAATTTAAAAATAAAAAACAAAATATAGAACTGGGGGTGAAGCTTGGAGGTAGAACACCCCTGGGTTCCATTACAGGTGCCAACAGAAAAAAAAAAAAAAAAAGAAGAAGAGTAGGGCTAAAAGACTTAAACACCTTATTTAAATATCTTATATTTCTAACAAATTAGGCTGTGTGTGTGTGTGTGTGTGTGTGTGTGTGTATTTTGTTGGTAAATTATATTTTGTAGTTTCTTGTTTGCCCAATTAATATTATATTGTTCCTATCATTTTCCGTTTGTGCCTTTTCTTGTGTGTGTGGTACTGGGGTTCCTGGAAACCCTTCTACCTCCAGGCTACACTCCCAGACCTATTTTATACTTTTTAAATTTGGAAACAAGTCTCTTAAGCCAGCGAGGCTGGCTTGGAACCTGCGTGATCCTCCTGTCTCTGCCTCCCAAGCATGGGGAATACAAGCGTGCACCACCACGCCCGGTAAACACTTTTATTTCTATGGAAGTCCATTTCAGTCTCATGTACTACAGTTATTCTCTGTTGCCATTTTGAAGGGGGAGAGAGTTTGATGATGGGGCACAAAGTAAGAATTCCCTGGGTATTGCAGAGAGGCGGTGGCACTTTTTTTTTTTTTATATACCCAAGGCATCCTTTGGAGATACACCCCCAGCCGTATTTTTTGTTCTTTATACTTGAAGCAGAGTCTGACCAACTTGTGAAGGGCCTACGTAGCTGAAGCTAGCCTGGAACTTGTGATCCTCCTATCTTGGCCTCCCAAGTACGGGAATTACAAGCGAACAACCACCACGCCCAGCTGTTGTTGGCGATTTTTATTTCTTCTTTGGAGAAGAGTTTATTCAGTTTGGTTGCCCATTTCTGACTGGGTTATCTTGAATTACTGTACTTCTTTTTGTACCAGTATTGGGAAGTATTTACAATTTTTAAAAATATATCTTTGGTAGTAAAAGAAGCCAGGGGTGTCCAGAAAAAGGCTGCAGAACTCCAGGCGCCAAGGGTGATAAACTTAGAGAATAGAAGCCTAAGTCCTTTTCACATTTCTAAAGAAAGGTGAACTTCCTCAAGGATGTGGGGAAAATTCCAAATTCCAGAAAAGCAATTTAACACATTTCAGAGTGTAACAAAAGGGATGGGAGCCTGGGTTAAAGATAGGGTAGGATATCTACGTATCAAATAACCTGTCCCAGATCTGGTTGGGCTGGCTATAAGAATACGCTGTGTTCAGGAATTTTTGATGACTCATACCAGGTCATCCCACTTTGTCACTTTGTGGCATAGTGCTTTACTCTAAGCTCTACCTTTCCCTCTGTCTAATGGGGCCATAAGAGTTACAACCTGAATTTTTATCTTTGTAATAATATTTTTATAATAATAAACTCCTTTAAATCCTCAGCAAGAGGCTGGGCTATTGCTATCCTTAGCTCATCACAAGAACCTGCAGTTTTATGGGAATTGTTTCCAGTAACCTAACAAGGTTCACCAGAGACAGTTCCCCCAAATGGTAAACCAACATCTCAAACCGAAACACTTTTATTTTTTCTTCCTCTTCCTCCTCCTCCTCCTCCTCCTCCTCCTCCTCCTCCTCCTCCTCCTCCTCCTCCTCTTCTTCCTCCACCTCTTCTTCTTCTCCTTCTTCTTCTTTTTTTGGTGGTACTGGGGTTCCTGGAAACCCTCCTACCTCCGGGTTACACTCCCAGACCTATTTTTTATACTTTTTTCATGTGGAAACAGAGTCTCTTAAGCCAGCGAGGCTGGCTTGGCACCTGCGCGATCCTCCTGTCTCTGCCTCCCAAGCACGGGGATTACAAGCGTACGCCACCACGCACAGTAAACACTTTTATTTTATAAAAGTCTATTTCAGTCTTGTGTACTACTGTTATTCCCTGTTGCCATACCTAAAGTATGATGTTTTTCAAACAAAGGTAGCCATATCACTTCTTTGCTTATATCCTCTAACGTGTTTTCATACAGAAATCTCAAAGCTATACTGGAGATCTTAGTTACGCTTCCAGTTTATCTGTATTTCTTCCTCCTTTTATAAAGATGTTCTTCAAAATTTTTCTTTATACATGTACTAATCATCATTGCTTCAACTTTCAAATATTTGAGGAACTAAAAATCTCATTTTGTTCAATAAATATGAGCTTTTCTGCTTCAAATATGAATTGTCTATTAAGTATATGTGCTTGATATCTAACTAAGATATAAGTTTAGTAAACTCATCCCACTTTTTCCTGAGTTTCAAACCAGAATTTCCTGCTCAATATGTAAAGTTAGTAGCTAACTAAAGCTTTAAGTTTAGTTAACTCAGTCCCCTATTGTTCAGATATAAAGGGCTTATCTCCAAGATCTTCATTCATTTATCTAATATTTTCAGATGAAAGTATTCCCTTTCATTGCCTAACTGCACTAATAACTTCTAAAACACTAGGATAAGAGCCGGGCATGGTGGCATACACTTGTAATCAGTCCGCTTGAGAGGCTTAGACAGGAGGATCGCACAGGTCCGAAGCCAGCCTCAGCTACTTAGTGAGGCTCTCAGCAACTTAGTGAGACCCTGTTTCCAAAGAAAATAGAAAATGGGTCTGGGAGTGTAGTCTGAAGGTAGAAGTCCTCTGGGTTCCATCCGCAGCACCACAAAACAAACAAACAAAAAAACAAACAAACAAACAAACGGAATAAATCCTAGGATAAAAGCTAAATAAACTTCCATTGGGGGAGGAAACTGAACTCGTTTCCAGTATTTTTTAAAAAGGGAATTTAATGCCGGGCGTGGTGGCGCACGCTTGTAATCCCCGCGCTTGGGAGGCAGAGACAGGAGGATCGCGCAGGTTCGAAGCAGGCCGCGTTCGCTGGCTTAGGAGACCCTGTTTCCAAATATAAAATGTAAAAATAGGTCTGGGAGTGTAGCCCGGAGGTAGAAGGGCTTACAGGAACCCCAGTACCCCCCCCCAAAAAAAGGGAATTTAACCGGAAGCATACAGAAATAATGGTCTTGGAAAGATGAGAGCAACACATACTTTTCAGAAAAAAATTATACAAGCATAAGAGGTGCAGAAACTTATGCTTCTAAGTCAAAATTAACAATATCTTATTTATCAGATATCAGGATTTTAAAACTTCTACATATGGGCTACATGTGTCAATTCTACAACATTCATTCTGTTTTGTTGTTGTTTGTGTGTTTGATTTCTTGCAGCTTTGGCAGATCGAATTTCTCTGAGATATACTATGCCTTGGCAGGCCATGATCATAAGCTGTGGTAGTCAAATTTGCAGTGGCTCCATAATTAGCAGTTCTTGGGTTCTCACTGCTGCCCACTGTGTCAGGAATATGTAAGTTTATGTTCTATCACTTCCATATCATACAAATCATTGCCTTAGATTAGACTTGTAAAGACTTATTTCAGTAAATTCATTTTCATAATTTTTTATTCTTGTCTCTTACCCTAGTGATATCTTTGTTTCAGGCTAAACAAGAAATTATTTCACTGTCTTTGGTTGATTATTATGTCGGCTCCCTCTGCAATGCTATGGTTTATAAACTCTGACTTCCTCAATAGGCTTCTGACTTCTCTGGGGGTGAACTAGAACCTTTTGTACCAAAGTTTTAAAAATACCATAAAAATGTGGCTATAAGGGCCCAGAGTGCCAGATGAATCTATTCTAACTAATCTTTACCTACAAAATAGGAATCCTGAAGACACTGTGGTGATACTTGGCTTTAGGCATCCTGGGACACCTCTGAGACTGGTTAAGGTGTCTACTATTCTACTGCATGAGAAATTCCGGTTGGTGAGTGGGGTAGCAAGAAATGATCTAGCACTGCTTCTCCTTCAAGAGGCCACAACTTCCATTCAGATCTTAGCACCGCTGGGCCATCTAAAGAATCTAAACAGATCAGAATGCTGGCTATCTGCGCCACAAATACTTAAACCTGGTTAGTAATGACTTTTCTTATGATTGTATTAAAACAAACAAAATTATACTTTTAATATTAAACTTTAATGATGAGCTTTAACCTTGATTTCCTACACTACAGATTTTAAGATTTAAATTTTTATCCAAATCATAGACCTACCATGATATTTATTTTTGGTTAAAAACTTTTGGTGCCTGGTGTAGACGCTTGTAATCCCAGCATTCAGAAGGCGGAGTCTGGAGCATTGCAGTTTGCTGGCAGCCTCAGGCGAGGCCCTTCGCAACCCAGTGAGACCCTCTATAAAAAATAAAGAATAAAAAGTAGGGCAGGACGTGTAGCTCGGAGGTTGAGTGTCCCTACTTCCATCCCCAGACCTGCAAAATAAATAAGTAAGTAAGTAAGTAAGTAAGTAAGTAAGTAAGTAAGTAAGTAAGTAAGTAACGAAAGAAAGAAAGAAGGAAAGAAAGGAGGAAAGAAAGGGAGAAATAAAGAAAGGTAACAAAGAATCAAGGAAAGAAAGAGTGGTGTGTGGTTTGCACGCTTGTAATCCCAGAATTTGTGAGGCTGAAACAGGAGGATCTGGGTTCCTGGCCAGCCTCAGCTACTTGTGAGGGCCTCTGCAACTCAGTGAGACCAGGTTTCAAAATAAAGCATTTTTAAAAAGGGCTGGAGCTATAGCTCGGAGGTAAAATGCCCCTGGGTCACATCCCCAGACCTGCAAAAAAAATAATAATAATAAATTAAAATAAAATAGGACTGAGGGTGTCTCTGAGGTAGAATGCCCCTGGGTTCTATCCCCAGTACCACACACACACAAGAATTGTTTTGGTGATGATTACACAGGATTTAAGACGTAAAATAGTAATAGAAGGGTTTTTCTATGGGCAAAATGTATAAACTAGATAGAGATGATTTACCTCCTACTTATAACCGTGAAACAAGGAAAAATTACTTTATTTTGAGATCATTAGGAAAATAAAGGTATTTAAATTGAAACGTGAAATTTTACAAATCAAAATAGACTTCTTAGCTGGGCACACCTGTAATCCCAGTAAGATTGCAGGTTCAAGGACAGCCTCAGCAATATTAGCGAGACTCTCAGCAACCAGACAAGAGACTCTATTATTTCTTTTTTCAAATTTTTTATTGGTGCATTATATTCATACACCATAGTGGGGTAAAAGACTTGTGTAGACCTACATGTACACATCGCCCATTTAGCCCCCTACCCATTCCCACCCCATTTCCTCCCCCAAAGAAGACTTTTTCAAAACGACGACAACTTTTTCAAAGCACGTGGTGGCACATGCTTGTAATCCCCGCGCTTGGGAGGCGGAGACAGAGGATCGGGGAAGGTTCAAAGCCAGCCTCTGCTGGTTTAAGAGACCCTGTTTCCAAATAAAAAATATAAAATAGGTCTGGGAGTGTAGCCCGGAAGTAGAAGGCCCCTGGGTTTCATCCCCAGTACCACCAAAAAAAATAAAATCAATCAATCAATCAATCAATAAAATAAATAAATAAATCAACAACAACAAAATAAAAGGCTTGGGGATGTAGCTTGGAGGTAGAATGCCCTTGGGTTCAATCCTAGTACCAAAAAAAAAAAAAAGAAAGAAAGAATAAATAATAAAATTTAAAAATAGCCTTCTCTTCCAGGCATGGTGGCACAATACACTTGTATTCTCAGTAAGAAATTGGGAGGCCAAACTAGGAAGATCAAAGGCTCAAAGTCAGACTTGGCAACTTAGCAAGTCTGTTTCCAACTAAAATGTACAAAAATCACGCTGGGGCTACAGCTTAAAGATAGAATACCTTTCGCCTCCACCCAAATAGACTTCTTAATTTTGAAGAAGTGGCACTGAAAATGTAATTAAGTCATGTATGGCAAGCACGTATAATCCCAGTACTTGTAAATCTGAGACAGGAGGATCACAAGTTCAAGGACAGCCTCAGCAATGTAGCAAGACTCTCGGCAATTGAGGGAGATCCTGTTTCAAGTTAAAAAGCAAAATAAGGCCGGGGTTGTACCTTAGAATTAGACTGTCCTTGGATTCAATCCCTACTAACAAAAAAATACAATAAAAATTTAAATAAAATAATTAAACTTGTTAAGAAAAAGTTAGTAAGGATTTGAAAAGGAGCTGGGCCTGGTAGCATATGCCTGTAATTCCACTACTTGGGAGGCTTAAACAGGAGGTTCACAGGTGCAAGGCCAGTGTATATTAGCTCAGCAAGACCTGTTTCAAAATAAAAAAATTAAGGTGAATTCATTCGAGTCACCCCTCCATGCCAGTCTGGTATGGAGCTGTACCTATCCTCTGTATTTCTATCTTTCTAATAAACTTCTTTAAATCTTCAAAGAAATAAAAATAAAAATAAATTAAGGAGCTAGGATATATCTCAACATTAGAACACCCCTTGGTTCAAGCACAAGTAAATTAAAAAAAAAAAAATTAAAGCTGAGCCTAAAGGCTCATGCTTATAATACCAGTAATTGGAGGGGGCTGAGACAGGAGGATCCCAGGTCCAAGGACAGTCTGAGCAAGCAGTGAGACTCATCAACCTAGTGCCACCCTGTTTTCAAATAAAAAAAATAGGGCTAAGGGCTTAGGTGAGAAGTAGATTGCCTCTGTGTTCAATTCCCAGTACCACACACACACACACACACACACACACACACACACACACACACACACACACTAAATTTTAGATTGATGAAATTAAATTATTAAATTTTAAAACTTATTTTAATTATAATTTATTATATTTATTTTTAATTATTCCATAATTTAAAATATACAGAATAAATCTGGGGGATAAGATACTAATGGTTAAGATGAAATACAATTGCCGGCCATTATAAATTGGATATAAATATGATTGTTGATACAAATCATAGTTTTTATTTTTATTTTTCCTGTGGCACTACTGGGGATTGAATTTAGGGGCATTCTACCTCCACGTTATACCCTCAACCCTATTTTTCATTCTTTTTTTGAAACAGGGTCTCACTAAGTTGTGGAGGGCCAGCTGAGGCTGTCTGCTAACCCTGATCCTTCTGTCTCAGCCTCCCAAGTACTGGGATAACAAGTGTGCGCCACCACACCCGAACAGATCATGGTATAGTTTAATGTTAGCTGTTTCAATATAACATTTGTACTCTAGGATTTTCATATCCCTTCTGTTTCCTAGGAGAGACAGATGAGAATCCAGAAATGTTACAGATTCAGGTGATGGGACCTTCACGCTGTTCTTACCTCTACCCTGACATAGGTAGTTCTATCCTTTGCTTCATGATTCTTGCCAAAGGCCCCGACACAAGTATGGTGAGCAGATCAGTTATTTTCTTTCCTCTTTTTTCTTTTAGCGTGATAGACATAAAAGCTTTTCCTTATGTAACATGGCAAATCACTTGTCCTTAAATGATAACAATTAAATGATGATAATACTGTGCTTACCTCCATACACAGAGGCATGCTTCCTCTCTCCCGTGTGCGCGCGCGCGTGTGTGTGTGTGTGTGTGTGTGTGTGTGTGTGTGGTGTATTCGTACTACTTAAATCTTTAATATGTTGTTTTTAACATAACTGACAAATTTTATTATTCTCTGTCCACACTGAAAAGTTGAGTTGGTATCCTCAAAAAAGGATAAGCATTTTATATAATCTATATCCTTAATAATACTATCTTTCTTCTTACGGCTGGCTAAATTCAAGTGTTTTATATCCCCCTGTTGTAAAAGGCAACTTTATACTTTAAACCTCAAATATTTTATTTGTTCTAGTACATGGTATAATATAATTTGGTAATAAGGATGATATAGTTATGTACCTACCTACCTTTTTGTTTTTGTTTTTTAAAACTCCCTGTTTTTTTGTTTTGTTATTTCCCTCACTACGGAATCCAAGGTTATATAAGAAGTTGGTATAAAGATTTATTTCTAATTCTGTGCTTGTCTTCACAGGAGCCAGTGAGTCCAGGCAGTGCTGTTATGTGCAGACCAGTATCTGGTAATGGCAAATGGACACAAATAGGAATCACCAGTCTCAAAGCCCTAGGAACCGTCTTGAACTCACACTTCTCCTGGATCTTATCCACATCAGCAAAAACAGGAAATCCCCTAAACCAGGAACTCATGCCTTGGGTGGAGAAGCCCAAGTCCTCTAGTATCCTTAAAGAGCCAACCATACTGCCACTTTCTTTAATAATGATTATTACAGCCCAGACTTTTCTGTAGTCTAAGCCTGGAGTAAATATTGCTAAAAATCTGTTCATATTATAATAAATAAGACAACACACAAGAAAGAGAAATTACTGCGTTATGACCGTTAGGATATAATACCAATATCTTCCTTTAATAAATAGTATTTCCCTCCACAATAACTATCTTATGCTTAAAGAGTACCTTTCACTTTGTTATATTTGAATAATTTAAAAAGTGCATATTATACAAGAAGTTGAACACAATATGTATCTGTTGAATATAAATGTATTTATTTTTCTATCAACTGAATACTTAATAGGGTGACAATGTTAACTACATATACTAGGGAATGACAATATACACAAATACAATTTATTTTTTTGCAGTGCTGGGGATAGAACCCAGGGGCATTCTACCTCTGAGCTACACCCCCAGCCCTATTTTCTAGTCTTTATTTGATACAGGGCTCTCTGGTTGCAAAGGGGCTCACTAAGTAGCTGAGGCTGTCTGCGAACCACGCTCCTCCTTCTCAGCCTCCCAAATGCTGGGATTACACGCGTGTACCACACACCTGGCTTAGAAAATAATTTTTTGAGTGGTAGTAGGGATCGAACTTGAGGGCAGTCTACTTCCAAGATATACCCCCATACTGATTTTGTTTTTTATTTTGAAACAAGGTCTGGCTGAGTTGCTGAGGCCAGTCTCGAGCCTGTGATCTTCCTTTCACAGCCTCCAAAGTATTAGACTTACAGCCGGGCGTGGTGGTGCACGCTTGTAATCCCCGAGCTTGGGAGGCAGAGACAGGAGGATCGCGCAGGTTCGAAGCCCTGTTTCCAAATAAAAAAGTATAAAAAATAGGTCTGGGAGTGTAGCCCAAAGGTAGAAGGGCTTCCAGGATCCCCAGTACCACCAAAAAAAAAAAAAGTATTAGACTTACAAGCATATGCCACAATGCCCAGCCTGGAAACATTTTTAAAAATATACTTGATTTTGCCGGGCGAGGTGGTGCACGCTTGTAATCCCCGCGCTTGGGAGGTGGAGACAGGAGGTTCTCGCTGGCTTAAGAGACCCTGTTTCCAAATAAAAATATAAAATAGGTCTGGGATTGTAGCGCGGAGGTAGAAGGGTTTCCAGGAACCCCAAGTACCACCAAAAATCAATCAATCAATCAATCAATCAGTCAAAAATTAAACCCACTGTTTAAAAATAAAGAAATAATAAAATTACTCGATTTCAATGAAGACCTGACAAAATGTACAAAAGATAGAAAACTACATATAAATAACTAAATACATAAAATATATGACAAAATAAAAATAAGAAATGAAGCACACAACACATAAACGAACAGAGAAAAATCCCCCCCCCAAAAGGTAAACTCTGCAAAATATTTTATTGTGAAATAATGATACACAGAAGAGTGACACACAGCACAAAGGAGGAGTTTGAAATTGTGGACAAATATGTGATTGATATATCATGAAGAAAGAAACCTGAGTACAACAATAAAGACAAGAATTATACTAATATCAAACATGCAAAAAGTAAGTGTGTGTGTGTGTGTGTGTGTGTGTGTGTGTGTGTGTGTGTGTGTGTCAGACAGACAGACGGACGGACGGACGGACAGGGGATGGAACCCAGGGGCATTCTAGCTCTGAGCTACACCCCCAGTCCTACTTTTTTATTTGAAACAGGGTCTCACTAAGTTGTGGAGGTCCACCAATCTGAACACTTCTGTCTCTCTTGCACTTCTCATAGAATGCGGAAATATACATGTTCATATACTGCCAAATGTCTAGTACACCACATGAAATTTTGTATCGTCAGAGCAGTCCACATTTGGTCCACATCAGCAAAAGCAAAGTCTTACTTCTCTGGGTTGCTATTCATACAAACACAAGACCACGACAAGCAAGTAAATACCCTAGATAGAATGACATGCTGGGTATGTGTGGGCGAGTGACTGTGTGGATGGGCATACGATCACATATGTTTGGGGGTACCAAGCAATACATACCAAGCATGTATGTGCATGCACACTGAATTCCAATACAAGACATGGGTAGATACACAAATAAGCTCCAGTAGCATGCTCTCTTTGGGCACCTCCTGAACTTTTCTCTGATCTGAATATGACCATGAATAAATTTGGTCCATAACATAAACCCTGATTAATAGGGGCTCACCTACCCTTCTACACAAGCAAGCAAGCAAGCACCAATAATCACCATGACCAACAACAAAACCTGTTGGTTTTACCACTGTCCTTGGGCTAGGCCACACAAGGGGAAAAAGGAGGTTAGGCCCATAGCCCTGACTGAAATCCAACAACCTTCCTCTGTATTTGGTGAGATGGATGGGGAAATGCTTACGGGTGGGTCTTGGTTTGCTAGACTAAAAAAAATAAAATAAAATAAAAAAAATCTGCACACTGCACCGTGTGCCTCACGCAATGTGCCCTTCTGCAGGCCTGCCGAGGACAGTGGCACATGGTCCAGACCTCAGGCACAAAACCTCCCAAGGCCAGCCTTTGTGCTAACCAACCATATCCCAAACAGCATAACCGATGGACTAACCAGGCTGGAATGATTCAGATCACATTCCAAAACTGGCTCACCTTTTCGGACTGCAGCCTGGTCCTCTTGAATGGCTACCTCCTTTGTTCTGAAAAGCAAGAAGAAGCATGGGTTGGATCCCTGATTTGAGCAAAAGGCATCCTGAAATGGGACAATACTCCTATTCGTTTTCTGTCCCGACCCTCCACACTTCTCCTTCCATGTGCTGTGCATGGAAAAGGGCAACCTAACTAAGACCAAGTTGAGTGCGCCTCCCAGGTGCCCTGTGGTGGTGACAGTCTCCTTGCTGGCTCACAGTTAGGAAAACGGAGGAGTCCAAGAAAAGGCCAAGAGAGCTAATGCTAAAGACTACCGCCTGCACAAAAATCCAGAGGTCCAATCCTCCTGCCAACCCAATCTAAGAGCCACCTGATTTTCCCCTTGCAGCCTGCCTGGAGCCGAGACTTCTGCCATAGGCACCGATTAAAGTTAGGCCTTCACACCTAGGAGAGGGGGCAACTGGATCTGCTGCAAGTCTCTGGGCCTCCTGTCACATGCACACTCATCCACTGCCTCCATCCCAGCCCACACCTGACCCAGCGCCATTCCCGTCACAGGTCCTGTGGGAAGGCGTGGATGCCAGGCTGCAAATGCCGGAGAAGCAGCGCGCATGGGCCCACGCCGAGCCCTTCCGTGGCCGAGGCTAGGAGGAGTGAGGCCACGCACAGTTGATGGACTGCAGTAGTTCACCCAGAGCCAAGCATTCCGTCGACCTGCATCCTTTCACCGCACCGCAGCGGGGACACCGGGAGTGTGAGTTTCTCGAGAACTACTTGGGGGAGGGCGGGTGGTTGGCAGCCTCGTTGCCAGCATTCCTTCTGCGCTTGGGCAAAGAGGCTAGCGAAACGGGCAGCTCATTTCTTAGAGGCTTTCCCCAAGGACAACTGACCGTGTCGGGGGACAGGTCTGCCTGGCCGCACCGAGGGTCCTCCACCTACAGGCTGCTCCAGGATAACAAGACAAGTACTAAAATAAAAAGGCCGGGGATACCTGGGCGCGGTGAGTGGGGGTCTGGGCTGGGCACTGGCAAGCCCCCCACGGCCCGCGTCCTGCCGACCGTCTGGACAGGCGACCCAAGGTGGGCTGAGTCCCCCTGAACTGACCTTTGTTTGTTTGTTCTCTGTGGTCCTGGGGGTGGGACCCAGAGGCTTTCTACCTCCGGGCTACACTCCCAGACCTATTTTATACTTTATTTGGAAGCAGGGTCTCACTAAGTCGCAGAGAGCCTCCCTCAGCAGCCGAGGCCGGCTTCGAACCTGCGCGATCCTCCGGTCTCAGCCTCCCAAGCGCGGGGATTACGCGCGTGCGCCGCCGCGCCCGGCCTGAACTGACTTTTGACAGGCCAGGTGCGGGGCTGTGCCCGCAAAGGCCTCGCCGGGGTCCCTCTGACTGGGCGCTAGCAGATGCGCGAGGCTGTAGGAGCCCTCCCTCCCGGCCACCCCGCCTCTCCCGAGGCCACTGGGGCACACATGCGCACAACACCCGACTCTCCGGAAGCGGAAGTCGTCCTCCGCCTGCCCTCAGCGGTCCTTCTGTAGACAGGCTAGACGCCTTACCGCGTGCCCTCCTGGATCCAGCTGAAGGCCAGGGCCCCATGGCCAGTGCGGGGGTGGACGGGGAGGGCTGGGCGGCCCTGGGAGGCCCGCCGCTCGTCGGCCTGGGAGCGGCCCCTCGGGAGGGCGCTGCGCCTGCGCCTGCCAGGCAGCGGAGCCCAGAGCCCAGAGCCCCCAGTGCCCGGGTGCAGCCGAGGGTAGCTGTCGGCCTGGGGGAGGAGGCCTGGGTGTCCCCTGCGAAGGCTCTGCAGCTCCCCACGGCCTCCGCTTTCCCAGGGGAGGTGCGGGCGCCGGGGGAGGAGGAGGCGGCGGTGCTGCAGATGGGGGAAGTGATGGAGGTGGTGGAGGTAGAGACCCAGGACCCCGAGGAAGAGGGCGAGGACTCGGATTCCGACCAGTGTGAGGGAAACGCCCAGGCACAGATGAGGCGGGGCTCCCCTACGGGCCTCTCCCCAGTGGAGGAGCTGCAGCTCCTGGAGTCTAAGCTCAGAGCCATCGATGCCCGCGCCAGCAGGACCTACGCAAGTCTGATGACCGAGGTAGCGCAGACACGCGGGCCCCGCCTTCATCGCAGGAGGGCCATCATCCGGCGCATCCCCGCCTTCTGGGCCAAAGCGGTATCCTTAGTTGCGCTAATCGCCAGCGGGGCATCGGGCGGTCTCTGGCGGGCAGGGGCGGAGAGGGAGTGCCTGGGACCTTAGGTCACGAGGACGAGGACGAGAGAGGGAGTGAGGCCACTGCCCTAGGATTTTTGAGAAGAGAGGCGGCCGGATGGGCCTTGCCCCTGCAACGAGGAAAGGGAGGGAGTTCAGGGAGTGGCACCTGAGGTCCACACGACTCAGCCGGCACAGGCAGAGCACACGGCGAGCTTCAGGCCCGAAAGGAATCGTGGCGAAGGCGGAGGTGTGTGGGGAGACTGCCAGGGCTTTCTGGGGCCAGAAAACCCGGCTGTGCTCCCAGCGCCACCAGCCTGTGGCCTTCCTCCTGTCCTTGGTGGGTCCCAGCTACAGGTGTTCCCTGACAGGGGCCAGACAGATCAATTCTGGTGTCTGCCCCAGGTGCCCGCTCCGCAGAGGCTGAGCCCGGGACACAGGGCACAGCCAGGCGCCCCTGCTCCTCAGCAGTCAGGACATCCTCCTGACTGTCCAGGAGGGCCCAGTGGACCACCGTGGCCAAACGCCCCACCCCAACCCACCCCACCCTCCTTGGGGCCCGGAAACCAGGACGGAGGACACCTTGGCGGCGGCACCCAGCCTGAGGCTGGCGCAGGAGAGCCCAGAGCTCAGAGGCCCTCCTCCAGTCCCTGCAGCCCTGCCGAGCTTGGAACACACCCAGGGGCAGCCTGGGCCCCAAGGGGCTTGTGGCAAGAGAGGCGGGTCTGGGAGCCAGGAGGGAAGGGTAGAACTGGCCCACTTGCAGCACCTCCCTCTGCCCCACACCTCGGGCACTCGTGAGCGTCTCAGTAGCCTCCAGCTCCTCCTTGACCGAAGGCAGTTTGTGCACCACCCCCAGCTGTCGGCCATCATCAGCCACCAAGATGCAGACTTGCTTGGCTACATGTTTCGTTTGGAGGTCAGCCCGGGCCTGGGCCTGGGTCTGGGCAGAGGGTGGGGCAAGTTGGCAGGGGAGGTTGGGCCCTCCCAGCACACAGGCTCCCCTCAGCACACCTGCCTTGGGTTTTCCCTGGGGGCCTGGCAGGTGGAAGAACTGGGCCGTCCTGGCAGTCACTGCAGACTGTTGTTTTTCTTCCGGGCCAACCCCTACTTTCGCAACAAGGTCATCGTTAAGAAGTATCGGCTCAGCGTCACAGGTGAGACAGAGCCCTCCTGTGGGAGGGGAGGCTTCAGGTCCAGTCGCGGGCACCCACGGAGCAGGCTGGATCCTGGCACCCTTCATTCCCTGCAGGGTGTCGGGCCACTAGTTCGACTGCCATCGAGTGGTACTGTGATGGTGACGGGGAAGCCGCCGGCTTCTTTCTGGACCCCGGCTGCGTGACCTTCCTCGACTGGCTGTCTGTTCTCAACTGCCCAGGCTCAAACAGGGTTGCTGAGGTCAGGGCCTCCTCCTTGACCTTGTCATAATTGAATCTGCTGGGGCCTGGGGCCTGGCGCCTGAACCTTGACCTGCTTTGTCTCGCCTCCCGCTCCCAGGTCATCATGGAGGACCTGTGGCTCAATCCCCTGCACTACTACTACCTTGGCGCGTAGGATCCCGGCGTCCCACAAGGACAGAGGAGGCCAGGTGAGCAGCCAAGGGGCTGGGGTGGAAGAGCTCCTGTGGCCGCCTCCCGGGACACCTGTGGGCAAACACAGGCTCCAGTTGCTCGGAGGCATTAGGGTCGCACAAAGCAAAGCCGTCAGTGCAGAGTCTGTGGAGAGACTCGGACCTCCTGGACGTGGCAGTACCGGACCCTGGCCGCCCACCAAGGGGCGACGTTGCACGTCACTGCAGCCTCCCGGTGTCTCCATGACAGGGCTTTCTTAAGCACCCTCAGGAGCCCGTCCCCTCTCCTCTCCCGTCTACTCCCCCCTCCCTGACCCCCGGAAGGTGTCCATTTCCCATCTTTCCTTTTCTGTGTCCACCTCGCTAGAGCCTGCGCGTGGCGCTCTGAGCCTTGTCTAGTGGGTCAGCGGGGTTCATGCCGTAGTTGTACGAGGAAGCTGGAGTAAGGTTCCTGACCGCTGGGTGGGTGGGTGGGGGGGGCGCGCGGTGGGGGCTGAGGTGGCAGGCGCAAACCTTCACGAGGTCTCTTCGGGGCAACAGAGTCTGACAGGGCGGGAACTAATGAGAGGACACACGCGGGTCTTTGCTATGCTGTACCTACACACTCACCGTCGTCACACTATACGTGTGCGTGTGTGTCCCTGCCCCTCTTTCCCTCTGGCTCTGTGTCTCTCTCACACACACTCATAGGCAAATTGTCGTTCAGAGCCGTGAAGGTACCTGCCTGTTTGATTGCTCATGTGTGCCTCTCGAACCTCTGTGTGCCAGGTACAGGAAGACGTGCTGTTTCCATGAGGAAGCTGCCACCCCTGTGTGCGGATCATCCACACGCCCCCCCCCCCCAGGAATCCGGTGGGACCTTTGCTGGCGGGTGATGTGAAGTGCCTCCCTGCTTCTAGAGACTGGAGAGAGACAGTGTCAGTGCCGAGGGAGGAGGCGGGCATTCGACCTCATAATGGAGCATGTGCCATGTTTGTGCACCAGCAGGGAGAGAGCAATAAACAGGAGGGAGTTGTTTTTCCTGTGCGTACACCTGAGGACAAGGCATGGGCTGTAGGAGTAAGCCTGGCCACTGGTGGGGGTGGGGGTCTTCGTCCTCCGGGCCAGGGTTTCTCCTGACACCTCAGGGTCTGGTCCCTCAATAGGGGGCGGTGGTCGGGCAGCTCACTGTGTGACCTAGCTCACGGACACTTGAGTAGGGAGTGGGGCTTGCCCAGGGTCCCATAGCACGCACGGAAGGGCCGAGGGCCGCCGGGCCCAGAGGCCCAGGGGCACGATGCCCACAGTCTGGGGCGCTGGGTTCTGACTGACAGGCGGAGGGCGGGGCTGCGTGTTGGACCGCCCCCGGTGGCGGGAGGGGGTGGAGGGGCGGGGCCGGAGGGAGTGCTTGCGCGGGTGGCCTTCGGAGCTTCCCGCCCGCCCCAGGGGGCGCCTGCGCACATGCGCAGGGTAGCGCTCTCGCCAGGCCCGCAGCCCTCCCACTGCAGACACGCCGGCGTCCGGAGGGTCGTCCCCGCCACCGCTGTCGGTGCCGGGGGCCACGCGCGCCATGGCCAGTAGGGGAGCGGGCGGGGAGGGCCGGGCGGCCCCGGCAGCCCCGCAGCTCCAGGGTCTGCACAGGGGCCTTGAGGCGGTGGCGACCCCTGTGTTTCCGGGGGAACCGCCCCCACGGTCCGCTTCCCCCAGGGCCCGGGCGCAGCAGAGGGTAGCTGGCGGCAGGGAGGGGGAGGGGGCGGAAGCCTGTGTGTCCCCCGTGGACATGGAGGTTGTGTTGCGCCCTGAGGCCTCCCCTTGCAGAGAGGGGGCGGCCAGCGGGGAGGAGGTCGTGCTGCGGCTGTGGGAAGTAATGGAGGAGGTGGAGGTAGAGACTCAGGACCCACCGCAACAGGAGGATCCCCAGGCACCGGCACCCACCCGGCGGAAGCTATCAAAGCGCAGGCCCAAAATGGAGCGGCTGGAAATCCTGCAGTTGGAGCTCAGCTTTGTGACCGCTCGGGCGAGAGGTGCATTGGAAAGGCTAAGAAGAAAGGTGGCGCGAAGCCGCAGATTGGTCTTTGACCGCAGAAGGGATGTCATCCAGAGCATCCCCGGCTTCTGGGCTGCAGCGGTATCCTTAACCGGTGTTCGCTCAGGGGGCAGCGAAGAGGAGGAAGGGATCTGGAGCTCCAGAAGGAGCAGGGCTGTGGGAAGGTGGGAGGGGAGAGCCAGGGACATGCGGATCGGTGGGGGGTAGTAAAAGGCCGAGACCAATCTGGTGGAATAATGAGGACACACTGCATAGATGTGGCCCGGTAGTTAGCACAAAAGGAGGCAGGTGTAAGAGCTGGGAAGAAGATCAGCAAGGAAAGGCAAGTAGGGCTCAAAAAGGACCCTTCACTCTGCAAACATTGGAAGGCATTCTTTTCCTGGAATTCTTTTGGGTGGGGCAGCCCCCTCTAACAGACTGCTAGGCACAGCCACCAGGCCTTAGAAGTGGGGGAGCCACCTGCATCTGCGCGCGCGGGCTCCCTCCCTCCCTCCCTCCCTCCCTCTCTCTCTCTCTCTTTCACACACACACACACACACACACACACACACACACACACACACACACACATCCTTCCTTTTGGGACGGATGGCGTAGCATGTAAAAACCAAGTAGGGCTGAGGAAGCCTCCATTAGCAGCCCATCCCCAAGCCAGTGCAGGCAGGCAGTTTTGCATACACCCAGGAGCCCCTGTAGACCCCAGACCCGAGGGTGCATGTGGAAAGGCCAGCAGGGCCCATCATCAGGGTGGGCCAGTGTAGAATGCCTGCGCACCTCCGGGGAGGTTCCCTGCCCCACACTCTCCTCGCTCTCTCGTCTGGTTCCGTTTCTCCTAGCTCCTTGACCTATAGCAGTTGGTGCACCACCCCCAGCTGTCAGCCATCATCAGCCATAAAGATGAAGACTTACTTGGCTACCTGTTGAGTTTGGAGGTCAGTCCCGGAGTTACTCTGGGGAGAGGCTCGGAGGAGGGGGGTGTTCAGAGAGAAAGGTGGGAGGGGCAGCTGATCCTAGCCAGTGCGCAGGTTCACTCAGCACACCTTAGACAAGACTCCACCTGGCCCTTTTTCATGGCCTGGCAGGTGGAAGAACTCAGCCTTCCCCAGACCTTCTGCAGGATAATATTTTTCTTTCGGGACAACCCCTACTTTCAGAACGAAGTGCTCATTAAGGAGTATATACTCAGCATCACTGGTAAGCAGGGTCTTCCTGATAGCAGGGGTTGTCTCTGGGTGAAGTGGGCTGCACAGAGGGTGACGTAGCCGTAGCCTGACATTCTTCAATTCCTCCAGGATATGAGGCCTTTCGTTCCACCACAATCCATCCTCTGTCGGGTTGTGAGGGTGCAGGGACCAGCTGCTCTCAGGACTCTGAGGGCCTGACCTTCTTCACCTGGCTGTGTGCCCACAACTGCCCAGACTCCAACAGGATTGCTGAGGTGGGGCCCTCTGGGCCACTTCAGCAGTGACCTTTGTGGGTTTCCCTTTTGCTGGGAAAGGGGTCTGCGTCATGAACTAACCTGTCCTGCTTCCCCTCCCAGGTCATCGTTGAGGACCTGTGGCTCAAACCCCTGCATTACTACCTTGGGAAAGACAACACCCGGAGAGGGGATGGAGCTTCAGAGCCAGGTGAGCATCCAGCTGTGGAACCTGTTAACTGGTTCCTGTCAACCCGTGGGAAAATTCGGCCTTTGAACAACTGCATAGGACACCGAGTATTTAGGACGGGGTGGGGGGGTCCTCTTACCTCTTGAGAAAGGTGAATGTCCCTGTACTGGGAAAGAGGCTGGGCTGAAGGTGCTATGAATACTTTTTCCATAACTCACTCCCGAGCCCACCCCCACAACCCCTTCCTTCTCCTCTCCTGGGTTCTTCTCTCACCCTGTGCACACCGGGGTACAGACCATGCGTGAGGGGCTCTCTGTCACCCTGTGCCACCCGTTTCTGTGGCCACATTCCAAGGCTTCCCCACATGGTCCCAAGAACCCTGTCAGTTTCACAGACGGGCGGACAGCCCCCTCAGTTGTAAAGGGAATCATTTTCATTTGGGAGAGGTGTCAGCGCTACCAAATGGTGAGGGATGGTATATCCGGTGAGGGCTTCAGAATGCAAACGCTGGTAGGGTGCAAAGACACACAGTGTTCCTTACATCTTCTGTCTCCTCGTGTGCGCGCGCGTGTGTGTGTGTCCATTTGCTTGTTTTGTGCCTGTCTTTGCGTAGGCGTATGCATGAACTCCAGCCTTCCAGATGACCGGCGTGAATCTCTGGGATATACCTGACCTTGACCTTCACCAGGAACTTCGAAGTATCTCAAGAAGGAAGAGATAGATATCCTGCATGTCACATTTTCAGAGGGAGGGAAATAAAGCTTACCAACTGCCTTGCTATGCCTGGGTGATTGGTAGTGGAAGATTGTGTGAATAAATCCAAACCACCTGAGACAAGTGCTGCAGCCATGGGCTGTCTGCCTAGTAAGAGTCTGACGGCTTAACCTGGAGGATGGAAAAAAGGGACTGGGCCCCGCGCCCATCTCGACCCCTTCCTTCCCCCGGTGGATTCTCTCCCCGTCTTGGGTTCTGCTCCCACCCTGTGCACACCGGGGTACGGGAATCCTGTCAGTTTCACAGACGGGCGGACAGCCCCAGCAATTGTAAAGGGAATTATAAGCGGGCCACTATCTTTGAAGCAGGGGGAGACTGACGACAGGGTGGATTGGGTTGTTTCCGGTGTGGGTGTGGGGTGGGGGAGACTTCTTTCTCTCTGTTGTCGATAATTGGGCAGAGCGGCTGTTTCCGAGAAGAAGCCGATTCCATCCCATCGTGGGCGGTGTGGACCCCTGGAAACTTCCTGGGTGGTGCTGGGAAGGTACTTTTGCATGCCACTGGCACAGAAGGCACAGACAAGGAGGGTGGGGGCACAGATCAAACGCACCCTGTGCCAAGCTCTGTCGCTTTCAACCCAGTGGGTTATCGCTCCCGTTGCTGCCCAGGCCGGCAAATACTACCCTTGCTCCTTACCTCCAAGTGGACTGGCCTCAGATTTGTAGCTCAGCCGACACTGGATGCACGCAGTGCCCTAACTGGTGCAGTTCCGAATGAACATCGCCAGGGTGTTTCTCCTCATGACGTATGGTAACAAAGATGTCTCCTCCTGCCAGATGGCCACCCCCAGCCCAGACCCTTCTCTGGGATGGGTCCCTCTCCTGGTACAGAGCAGCAGCAAACTGTGTTAAGGGCAAGCCCTGGGACAGAGAGAGCAGTGGCAAAATGTTAGCCCCGAGAAACATTTGGCAGGCTCCTTCCTGAGCACGCAGCCGGTCGGTCCCGGAAACACCTGCCACGCGGTAAGGGGTTTACTCAGCTACAGCTCGCGTGCGGGTGGAGATTGCTGTGGAAGCCCAGACACATTCCTCTCCAGGTTAGCCGAGGGTGTGTCCACCCTCTGCAGGTCCCTCTGGGATGCTCTGCGGCCGACATTCTCCCCGTGATCTCGGTGATCCCTGCTCAAACATCCCCGCACACTGTGGGGAGTGGTGGGGCCCCCCATGCTACCACACAGACCCTTGGAAGTTGAGGTGGTGGCAAGTACCTGACTGCTTGGCCTTGAACCCCAACAGCACCAGGCTGCCCTTCAGGCTTTCCTGGAGAGGCGATGGCCCTCCGCCCCAGGAACCTGGGTGCAAGACCGCTACCGCTACTGCCAAAAGGGTGGCTCTGAGGACCAGCTCTGAATGCTGTTCTCAGTTGCTCCACACAGGTGGCAGAGCAGTGTTTTTAGCTCTTAGGTGTTCCTCTTGAGGGACACAGGCAGCTATGGGCCATCCACAGCAGTTGGTAGGATCCCCCATGGTGGACAACAGCAGGGATCTTCTGGAGACATGTCCTGTGGGCGGGGGCGGTGGGGAACTTGTGTGGGGCTGATGCGCAAAGTAGTCACCTGTGAACTCACAGTGGGCTCGCTCCTACCTCTGGTGTAGGCTGTTAGGAAGGTGCTGCCTCCTACACTGGAAAGGGAGGGCAGCTTGAAAAGTGTCCTCACCCCATCTAAGTGTCTCTGCCTGCCTGGAAACTCTGTCACCCCCACTTCCTCCTCAGACCTGTGCTACAGGGAAGGGAGGTGTACACTGGGGTTCACGCATGAGGCACAGAGCCTGTTGCTGCCCTCTGTAGGCTCCAGGGCCAGTGCGGGTCCTGGGGACCACCCGGACCGATGCAGCTTACTGAGATCTTGGTGGAGCCCAAACCTGGGACCCACTGGCAGTCTTCCTCCTGCCAGGTCCCACTAAAGGCACAGTGTGTGGATGTGGTGTTAAGTCAGTGTCCATGCTGTCAACTGACCTTGCCTCCTGCACCCAGCGACATAGCCTCTGGTTCATTCTGCACGGCTGCAGTCACCTCCCCAGGTTGCTGGGAGACTTGGCCCAACACCCTGCAGGTGTTGGGAGACTTGGCCTCCTGCCAGGGCACAACCATCCCTCTGTGGAAGTCTTCTCCCTAGGAAGGTCAAGTGTTAGAATGACTCACCCTTCCAGTGGTCATACTGCATTTGTGTTTGCCCGACTTGTCTCCCTCTTCCTCTCTCTTTCCCTCGCTGACTTTCTCTCCTTGAGTCTGTCGCCGTGTCACTTTCACTCACTAGGGTGTTGTATTTCTCTCCCTCTGCTGTCTTCTCCGCCCCGCAATTTCAAAATTCAGTGGCGATTTAATTTTAAATTTTAACATTGTTCTGGCCATGCCAGTCTCGGGGGCGTGTCCTGCTGCAGCCACTCTCAATTTCTCACCCAACACCTGCGTGGGGCAGGTTGGCAGGTGACGGTGACCTCACACCTTTTCTCCAGCTGAAACCCCTTGATGCCCGTGAACCAAGGTGTTTTTCCGAGTCCTTGGCTCTCAAAAGTAAGAGCTTGGATGCATCCTTTTACTATGAGGAAGACAGAGGCAAAGAAGACAAAAAGCGATGTCGCTGAGGGAAGCCACAGAGGACTCCGATTTCACCCCTTCACAGGGCAACCAGAGAAAAGCTGGACGCTAATTCAGAGACCCCCTTTACGGTCCTCCCACAGGGCGGATTCCCACACTGGCCCTTCCATTGTTGCACCTGAATGTGTGGTGTGTGAGAGGTGAGGTTGCCTTACCTCTCCCTTAGTTCAAATCTAACTCCCTCCATCAGCATTGCTTGCCCTGCGGATTCATGGGCCACTGTTATAAACCATCCCCTCCAACCTTTTATCCTGTGTACCTTGTGGGCCAAGGGGAACACCAACACAGATAGCTGGCTTGCTGAGGCCTCCACGTTTGGGAGATGGAGAGCAGAAGTAGCTCATGGGCGGGCTGGCTAAGCATCGCGGTTCACTATGGGATTCCCGGGGAGATGTTTACCAGAATCGTCAATGTTTACCCCAGAGAAAGCTGGACCAAAGAACTGACAGACCAGAGGACACTGCACAAACTAGTAAGGATCTCGGCAGCACAAGCATGTAGACACAGGAATGGGGCCCTGTGTTTGCCCAACCCAGTGTAGATGAGTCCAGGGCAGCTGGGCCAAAGGGCTAATGGATGAGGGGGCTCCAGTCCACTCGGCCTGGGACTTTCTACTTTCAGTGTCATACCTTCTTGGAGCTGGAGCTGGTCTCCTCCACCTTTCACCCACACAGGGGGACTCCTGAGTACCCTTGGAATGAAAGTGGTCAGGCAGTAAAGCATTCCATAAACTCAGGAATGAAGGGTCAACAAGAATCATCATACTCCCGGGCATGTGTACAGGCGTTCAGGGGCAACAGAATGCTAGCCAGGGCCCCTCCCGGTGTCCCTGCAGACACAATCCGTGTCTTTCTACAGTGCCACTGAAAGAGCCTTGGGATGGCCCTGGACCAGAAGCTGCCACCACATCGCCCTCAAGAGACTCTGCCATTTAAGCCAGTGTGTGTGCCCGCGTGCGTGCATGGGCGCGTGCACACGCGCTCTCCGTGTCTCTTTATCCCTCCCCTCCCTCCCTCTCCCCACCCCCGTCTCCCTTCTACGGAGACAGAAGGTTGGGAGACGTGCAGTATAAATGTATATATGTTACATACATTACACGCATGCCCTGCTCACACACACCACACACTCTCTCACGCTCACTCATCTGCCGTGCATCGGACCTCTGTTCTTCTGCCAGCTTGCCTAGAATGGACACTTGCCTCATAAACTCTCCTGGGTGGGAGACATTCACACTTGAGGGCGTGGAGTTTGGCTGCTGGAGTATGGCAAAGAAGCTACTGAGTGCTAGCAGTTCTTTTGACTCCTTTTGTGTTTGCTCACTGGATGCTGGCACACGGAGACTGAAAGTTGACCTTTCTCTCACTTTCCCTTCCAGGTCATTAGGGAGGACAAGGACCTCTGTCTGGCTCATAAGCTCTGTACCACTACCTTGGGTAGTAAGTAGAAAGCCAGGAGAGAATAGGTCCTTTGAGCAGGCACGTGACCCAGTGTTGAAAAGCCAGTATTTCTGGTTCCTGGGAAAAAGAGTGCACAAACTGAGCTCTCAGTTTCTCTAGGGGACTAGGAGGCATAGGACTATTTTCACAATGGATACTACATGCATTCTTTTTCCTGCTGAAGGTGATGTCTCTGCGGCACTGACAAGACGGCTGTGCTGCATGTCACTGAAGCTTCACTGTATCTTCAGAACATGTCTTCTACAGCCACCCTCAGCCTTCTTCCTCTACACACAAGTGCCTCTGTGACTGTAAACCCGCCCTAAAGAAGTTCGCTCTGTGCTATTTTCTACCACCTTTATGCAGAGCCCCTCTTAACCCTGATGATGTCCCTCTTTTCTGAGTCCCAGGGGACTGCTCCAATAATTTCACGATGTATCTGGGGTGAAGGTTGACCATCGGGCACAAATTTAGTCTCCTCAGGGCAAATGCTGCTTTAATCACAGATCTCAGTCTTCAAATAGGCAGTGACAGTCCTCTTGTACAGGCAGTGACATTCATCCCTCTATCGCTCTGACCGTGCACAATTGTGCATGTACACGTGACCCATACTTAATTCCGAGGGGAATTAAGTTCCAACATTTGGCTTTTCTCCAATACCCGTGAACTCTCAGCTCCTAGAACTAGTCAATCATCTGCAGGATCCTCAAGCACTGGAAAGAATTCACCATGTAAACAAACCCAGGCTTTCATACCTAAGAGTCGCCTGGGTTGTTGTTGATTTTGCTTTTGTTTTCTGTGTTTGACAAATGTGGAGTGAGGGGTAAATGGCTTCTCCACCTGCAACCAGGAGTTCCTTATGCAAGGATGGTGGGCCAGTGGAGTGCTCAGGTCCTAAATTTTTGTATGGACTGTGCATGTCCAAGCACGGAGGTTAACCGTGTTTTGAGAGGTTAACATTCATCAGAAACCCTGCCTCGCCAGGCCCACGTGGTGACGCATGTTTGTAATCCACGTGCTTGGGAGGCTGAGACAGGAGGAGGAGGAGAAAGGAGAAGAAATAAAGAAAAAGAAAGAAAGAACCTCTGCCTCTTCTGGCTGGTTCAAAAGAGGTAGCCCTTGCCCTCATTAAAATATGAACCTCCAGCAATCACTAGCAATTGCTAGGTAGGTCAGGCACCTGTTTTCTTCAAAAGTACACAATGGGGGATGCTGATAAAATACATGTACCTCCCCACACAGTTGCCATGAAGGAAAATTGTGCTTTTCTCTGTAACTGGGACTGTATAGGCTTATGTTTCTCTATGCAACTACAGATTTCTGCCCTAATGCATACACAGGGACCTCTTTAACTGTTGCCGTTTTGCGCATCTTTATTTAGTTAGGATGCACAGGAAGGTTCGGTTTTGATTAAACCCCAAAACTGCAGCTTAATCTTCATCTTTACTGGCTTTGCATTTGAGATACTTCAACTAAACTTTTAGCTTCCAAGTTTTTCATAGATTTAACAATCTTTCCTTAGTAGTTACACATTAATATTCCAAAAGAACTCGGTGTTTAAATGTTAAAACGTTAATGTTAATGGCGTTGCTACTGATCTTTACCTAAATTTAAAATTCCATCTTGTGCCGGGCATGGTGGTGCATGCTTGTAATCCCAGAACTTGGAAGGCTGAGACAGAAGGATCACAGGCTCCTGGTCAGCTTCAGCACACTTGTGAGGCCCTGTGCAACACAGCAAGATCCTGTTTAAACAACAACAACAACAACAACAACACAACAACACAACAACAACAAAGTAAAAGCAAGCTGGGGGTATAGGTCAGAGGTTCAGAGCTAGAATGTTCCTGGGCTCAAGCTGATTCCCCTAGCGCGGCTGGCTCCGAACCAGCGTGATCCTCCTGTCTCCACCTCCTAAGCGCGGGGATTACAAGCGTGGGCGCCACCACACCCAGCTACGCCATATTTCTTAAAACAAATTTCTGACCAGATTCCGTGTTGCAGGCTTTGTTGCACCCCTAAATATTTAAAGGCAAACTTGGGTTTATTTGGCTGTCTTGTCTGATGAACTAGAGAACATATAAAACTTGCTAGACTATGAGCCTAACCGTATAAAGATTTAGGCTTCGAGGCATAAAGGTAAAATTTAAACAAGAGCACAATTTGTCTTCCAATCAAATGTGATCTTAAGCTTGTGTATCTGGTCAAAACATAAAAACAAAAACATATAATAGGGTGGCACACACCTATAATGCCCAGTACTTGGGAGGCTGAAATAGAAGGATCCTAAGTTTCAGGCCAGGCTGGGCAATGTAGAGAGACCCTATTTCATAAACAAACAACAACAACAAAATAGGGCTGAGGATGTCCTTAGGACATTTAACACCTCTGGGGTCCAATCCGCAGTTACCCCCCTCCTTTCCCACATACACACTCAGATAGCAAATGTCATTTCCTTCACCATCTTTATTCTCAAACTTTATAATACAAATATTTAATCCAAACTGGGAACTTCTACTTTTTTGCCTAACAAGTATAGAATTGCTTCAAACACTTTTACTTACCGTCTAACAGGTATAGGATTACTTTAAACAATGACTTTGAACAATTGGACTTTTTGTCCAGTAAGTACAGAATTACTCTGAACAACTTTACTTTCTGTCTAACAAGTACAGAATTATTTTGAACAATTTCAATTCTTGCCTAACAGTATAAAATTACGTTGAACAATTTCAATGTTTGTCTAACAAGGGTAGTATTCCTTCAAACAATTTTAGTTTTGTCTAACAAGTATAGAAGTACTTTGAACAATTTTACTTTTTGCCCAACAAGGATAGAAATACTTTGAACAGTTTTACTTTTTCATCTTAGAATCTAAAGTATTTCATGGAAAGAAAGTTAATATATGACCCAACCATAAGAAACAACATATTTCTCTCTGTAGTGCTCAAGTAACATGGAGAGTGGCATTTTATTTTTCTTTCGGCCAAGTAGTTTAGTGTAACTAAACTTGGGTATTATTTTTGGTATCTGCTTCGGTGTCCTCCTTCGGATCGGCTTCCCCCATAAACTCCTCTTGTACCCCACACCTGGAACTAGCATAGGATTCACGAGGGGCAGGGCATGCCCTACCCAAAAAAAGTGGATGCCCACGTTCTTGTCTACCACCACGCTCACGACCACTTGAGTAGACATCATTTCGGTAGCTTGAGTAGATATCACTTCGGTAACTTGAGTAACTTTCGCGACCTCCACCATATCCATCTCTTGAGCTGCTGTAATCATCATAGCGGCTGTCTGCAACATAAGTCAGTGGGGACCCTCGTGCAGGTGGAGCATCACGGGAGCTTCCTGGAGCATCAAATATCAAATAAAAAAATGTAAAAAGCATACTAAAGCCGGGCGTGGCGGCGCACGCTTGTCATCCCCGCGCTTGAGAGGCGGAGACAGGGGATTCCCGCAGGTTGGAAGCCAGCTGTGCTGGCCTAAGAGACCCTGCTTCCAAATTAAAAAAAAAAAAAAAAAAAAAAAAAAAAATATATATATATATATATATATATATATATATATATATATATATATATACATACATACATACATACATACATACATACATACATACATACATACATACGAGGTCTGGGAGTGTAGCCTAGAGGTTAGAAGGGCTTGCAGGAACCCCAGTACCCCCCACAAACAAGTATATTAAATAACTTGGAAAACTGTCTTTATTTCCTGAAAATGGGCTGAAATGAGGATTGAGCATTTTGTTTCTATGTTTCTTACTCTTGAACATTCCATGTTCACGTGTTCTAACAATTTTTTTCAAACTGGAAAAATAATACTGCCAGTTTACTCTTAAAGACAAGTATTCAGCCTGCGTGGGGGCGCACAATTGTAATCCCCGTGGTTGGAAGGCAGAGACAGGAGGATCGCGCAGGTTCGAAGCCAGCCACGCACGCTGGCTTAGGAGACCCTGTTTCCAAATACAAATGTAAAAATAGGTCTGGGAGTGTAGCCTGGAGATAGAAGGGTTTCCAGGAACCCCAGTACCTCCAAAAAAAAAAAACAACCCAATAAGTATTCATTATTTTAAAACAATAACAACACAAAGTTTATCCAGCTAATCAAATTGTTAAGAAGGATGATGTTTTCCCTTCATAAGAAAGAGTTCATTAAGATTATAATCTGGGCTGGTAATTGGTAACCAGACACTAACCATAACTCTCATATGTATCTCTGTAAGAGCCTTGGAAGATCAGAATAAGTCCTATCACGATCTGCTCCATAGACGTCACGATCACTAAATTACAACAAGCAAACCTTTAGTTCAATGGAAACAAACAATTCAAGTAATCTGTTGGGTAAAAAAATAAAACTTAACGTACCTATAGCCTTTAGAGTAACGTTCATCCCGAGAACTATAATGGCCATAATCACGGTATGCATAGTCTCTAGCCGGTTGAACATAATCCTTGGTGTCTCTGGAACTTGAATAGACTCGGCTTGAATAACTTAAGGCACAAAATGAAAAATAATGTTGTGTTCAATAATAATTAATATTAACTAAACATAAGAAACTTTAAAAGATGAGCAAAATACTTGAGTAGATTACTTCTACAAATTGGGTAAACCTAAGGCTGTAATACAATTATCACTAGTATTCAAAGAAAATAAAACTCAAATCAAACAAAAACACTGCGTATATACATTACAATTTCCACAGAGGACTGGCTTCAGACAATATCAACTCTAGTATTTATTTATTTTTTGGTATTGGGAATTTCTCTCAGGAGCACTCTACCTCCGAGCTATAACCCAGACCTTGTTCTTTTTTTTTTTTTTTTTTTTTTTTGGTGGGTGGTACTGGAGATTGAACCCAGGCTCATTCTACCTCTGAGCTATAGCTTCAGCCTTTTCTTTTCTTCTTTATTTTGAAACGGGGTCTCACTACGTTGCAGAGGGCATCACTAAGTAGCTGAGGCCGGCCTTGAACCGCGGTCCTCCTGTTTCAGCCTCCCAAGCACTGGGATTACAAGTGTGCACCAGCACGCCCACTATGTTCATTTTGCTGCTTTTTTTTTTTTTTTTTCTTAACCAGGACCACTCTAGGTCGTTTGTGAGTCTCGCTAGGTTGCTGAGGCTGGCCTTGAACCCGCAATCCTCCTGTCTCAGCCGCCCAAGTACTGAGATTACAGGCGTGAGCCGCCGTGCCATCTGAGGATACTAACTTTTGAGGAGCACGTACAAAGAAAAATCCTGGAGTTCTGCCTATGGAAAACCTGCAGGTGTGTAATGTGTCACTATAACCCAGCAATTCCATTCCCTCAGGCCCAGAATAGTTTTAAAAAATGTACTCATCTATTTACAAATAGATGAGTTGTATTTGGTTACCTGTGCTAGAGGTAACCACAGCAAGTGTTTGGGTAAACTGTGTTAAAATACAAACGTTGGGATGGTAAGCCATAAAGTACAAGGACTCT
Organism: Muscardinus avellanarius; assembly: GCF_963383645.1. NCBI lineage: Eukaryota > Metazoa > Chordata > Mammalia > Rodentia > Gliridae > Muscardinus > Muscardinus avellanarius. The sequence continues at coordinate 7,462,238 of NC_137809.1, forward strand.
TTATGCATGCCGTCATATGTTTAAAGCTTGCAAATATTATGTTAAGGAAAAGGACTGATACATAAATCCTCACTGTTGCAGGATGTGGTGGCACAGGTTTTTAATCTCAGCATCCTGAGACCTGAGCGCAGAGAATCACAGTTCGCTGACAGCCTCAGCTGCTTCTTTGCTACCCAGCGAGACGCTTTATGGCAAAACAAAGAATAAACAATAGGGCTTGAGGTGTAGCTCGGGGGTAGAATGCCCCTGGGTTCCATCCCCAGTACTGCCAAACATACACAAACAAATAAGCAAATAAATAAAAAAACCTCAAAGTATGGTTTGATTCCAGCGTAGAGGCTTCAAAAAAATGTTCCATGTTTTGGCGCTAGATCAGAATACGTGCTGTGTTGAATGTAAATTAAATTTCATTAAATTATTTAGTTTAAAATATTTAACTTTTAATCAACCGATTCCTTTACCCATCTTGAGCGGAGTAATCATCATCTCTTGGTGACATGTAGTCATCTCTCCGCGAAGAGATGGGCTCTCTGCGCAGTCCACCTCCATAATTCTCTCTTCCTTGTGAAACTGGACATTTAATTTTAAAACAATTACATGATCATTTCAAGGAGAGAACGTTTAGAAGAAAAAGCATTCTTCGTCTCCAATATATATGTGTTTCTGAAGTTGTTCCTTCTAAGATTCTATCCAAATTCATTTCGGTCATCGAATTTCCCTCCTTAACATCCCTTCCATTTATGAAATGCTCTCCTCTGCTTCTCATGGTATTATTTCACCCAACTTTCGCCTGGATTACTTCTTCAAAGTTTTCTGACTTGATTTCATTCTTACTGATTAGAACATTCTTCATTGTACTGTTTTTGCTAAAGCTAAAGAAGTATTTTCTAATAATCTTCACCCTCATGACTGTAGAGCTGAATAGGAGCTGTGGCTCCTGTCACTCCCTCTCATGTCACATGAGAATGTACTGCATATATCTGGTCCAGGGGAAAGAATAAAATGTAAAAATGCAAACCAACCAACAAAAAAGTAAGAATAGCTGTGGACAAAGCCTACAGAATGGGAGAAAATCTTTGCCAGCCGCTCCCGTGATAGAGTACTAAAATCTAACACATAAATAACCGTAACGAAGGGAACTTAACACTAAAGAATGTGTTTTCCCCCCGAAAGAAAAGGGCAGTTGAACTGAACAAGACACTTCTCAAAAGAAGAAACAGAAATGGCCAATAAATACTTTGAGAAAGTTCAGCTTCATTACCCACCAGGGAAATGCAAATCAAAATGGCACAGAGTCCATCTGAATTCCAGTTTAGATGGGACTCCAATATGGAAATCGTCAAGAATAGAAATAACAAGTGCCAGCAAGGAAGTGGGGAAATAGGAACTCTCTTGCATTTGTGAGGAAACTACAAATCAGTACAACCACCACAGAGGTCAGAAGGTAGGTTCCTCAAAAAGAGTAGGAATGGAATCAACATATGACCCAGGTAGGCTTCTGAGGGGTATCTTTCCAAAAGGATTAAAGTTAGAATACTATACTGATACATGCATATCCCTCTCCATGTGCAGCCGCTCAATTCACAATTGGCTAATTATGAAACCAACCTGGGTACCTGCCAAAAGATGACTGGATAAGGAAAATGTGATATGATATGCACCATGAAATTCTCTCTCAGGCATACAGAACAAAATATATGACATCTTAAGGAAAACGGTCAGAACCTTGTTCTTTTCCCCAGATAAAGTAACTTATCACTTTTGTTCCAACCATCTCTCACACATATAAAAACACTACGACATGTACTGACAGTAGTGTCTATTTAAAGATGGCAGTGTATAGGGAACATGCCCCACTACCTCTGAGCACTGCCCTACACCTCGGAGAAGAATGCCAGGAAACTAATAAGAAACCAATCCTATCCACTCAGTGGATAGAACCCAAAGACCAACTGTAATCTGTTCTCCACACCCGGGACATTCTGGATGGCCCGCCCAGGGTGCCCAGCAATCATTAAGAGGAACACAGCAGATCTCGACGGAACCAGAACCGTGAGAGAACGTACTCTTCCTACCAGGATCCTGAGAGGCTCCAATACACCTTGCAGCACCTGTGAGATTACTGACTCTCAGCAGAAACCTGGGTTAACTGTGGGTGAGTGGGTAGGTTGGGAGTGGTCTCCCAAAATACCAAACCTGCAGGGTGTGTGAGTTTACAGAGGCCTAGGTGCCCTGGAGCACCATGCCACCAGTAATGTGCAGGCAGGACAGCATGGGGAGAGGGGGAGATACAAGAACAGTACAGCTTTAGTAAGAACGTACTGCAGTCACAGGACGAGTCCGTGCAGTCTGGGCCCTTGACATAGATAGCCTGCAGAATCTCAAGTGACCACTGTTAGGAGGACAGCAGGGGTCTCACTAGGATAAGAACACTGAGGCAGACCACAGAGCTCTCTGGAGTGCAGGGTCCCACCTGACCTCCATAGGGTACGGGGCATAAAGTGACCCCAGTAAGCACAGCAACGGGGTGGGGGAGGGTGTTTCCAGGGAATGCAACCTAGGTCCACACACCAGCAAGTGTGTGTCTCAAAATGCAGAGGCCGGCAGTCAGTCAGAGGTTACCTACAACCAGCGCCCCCTAAGGCATACCTTGCGGTGAATATTTACTTCTAGAACAGCATACAACAGTTAAGGGAAGGTGGTTAGATGTAGGAATTCCACACAAAGAGAGCCAGAAAATGTAATAAAGATACTAAAGGGTCCTGAAAACACGAGGAAGATGACCAGCTAGTAAAGAATGAGCTTCCACAATTATACAACCATGGCGATTACAAACTTAGAGGTGCAGAAAATGTCGGAACATTTTAGAATTATAATTATGGGTATGCTCAAAGACATCAGATGTTAGACTGGAGAAGTATTATTATGATTATTACTATTACAATTACTACTACTACTATTATTTTTTTTTATGGTACCGGGGTTCCTAGAAACACTTTCTGGGCTACACTCCCAGACCTATTTCATATTTTTTTTTAATTTAAAACAGGGTCTCTTAAGCCAGTGAGGCTGACTTCGAACCTGTGCGATCCTCCTGTCTCTGCCTCACGAGGGCGGGGATTACAAGCGTGTGCCACCATGCCCGGCAAAAGCCTATATATCATGAAGGGACATAATCAGCAAAGAGATCAGTATCCTGAACAGGAACCAAGAGGCTCCGAGGAAAATTCAGGACATAATAATGAGGTAAGAATTTCAGTAGACACATTCAACCCTATCTATCCCTATCAAAGTACCATGGCCATTTTTTCATAGACCTACAGAAGTCCGTTCTAGAATTCTTAAGGAACACAAAACAAAAGACCTGGAAGAGCCAGAACAATTCTCAGCAATAAGAACCCTGCTTGCAGGCATCACAATACCTGACTTCAAATTGTAGTACAAGGACAGTATAAAAAGAGCCTGGTATTAGCACAAGAGCAGGCACACAGACCAATGGTTCGAACAGAACAGAAAACTCAGAAACAAAGCCCTGTATCGATAACCACTTGATCTCTTTTATTCATTCATTCATTCATTCATTCATTTTGTTGGTACTGGTGTTGCTGGAAACCCTTCTAACTCCGGGTTACACTCCCAGACCTATTTTATACTTTTTAAATTTGGAAACAAGTCTATTAAGCCAGTGCGGCTGGCTTTGAACCTGCATGATCCTCCTGTCTCTCCCTCCAAAGCTCCGGGATCACAAGCGTGCGCCACGACGCCCGGCTCCACTTGATCTTTTTTTAAAGGCACTGATGGCATACACGGGAGAAAGAAGAGCCTTTTCAAAGGATGGTGTTGGGAAAACTAGCTATCCATATGTAGAAAAATGGAATTAACCCTTACCCTCTCACCCTGCCCAAAAGCCAAAACAAGGTCGTCCAAAGACCTAGAAATTAAGACCAGAAATTTTGAAACTACTAGGTGAGCTGTAGGACTAACATTCCAACATATATGTACATTTAGAAACCTCCTTCAGAAGACTCTGAAAGCTCCGGAAATTAAAAACAAGAATTAGTTAGTGAATTAAAAAGCCTCTGCACAGCAAAGGGAATCCACCAAGAACCAATCAAAGGTCTAATATCTAGAATATACAGGGGGAGCTTAAAAAATGTAATGCTAAAGAACAAATAACTAGGTCAGAAATGGGCAACCAAACTGAATAAACTATTCTCCAAAGAAGAAATAAAAATCGCCAACAATAGCTGGGCGTGGTGGTTGTTCGCCTGTAATTCCCGTACTTGGGAGGCCAAGATAGGAGGATCACAAGTTCTTGGCTAGCTTCAGCTACGTAGGCCATCCACAATTGGTCAGACTCTGCTTCAAGTATAAACAATAAAAAGTACGGCTGGGGGTATATCTCGGAGAAAGACTGTGTCTGCTTTTCTGCTCATACCTCCCCCACACTTGGGAGGTGGAGACAGGAGGACCGTGCAGGCTCGAAGTCAGACTTGCTGGCTTAAGAGACCCGAGACCCTGTTTCCAAATAAAAATATAAAATAGGTCTGGGAGTGTAGCCCGGCGGTAGAAAGGTTCCATCTCCAGTAGCACCACCAAAAAAAAAAAAAAAAGAAAGAAAAGGAAAGAAAAGAAAAGGAAAAGAAAAAGCCTACACTTGCAATCAGAGAAATGCAAATCAAAAGGACACTGACATTCCATCTAACTCCAGTTAGAATGGCAATAGTCAGGAATACATATAGTAATAAATGCGGATAGAATATGGGAAAATCAAAACCAGTTACACTGTTTGGTGGGACTACAAACTCGTACACCTGTACGGGGATCAGTGTGCAGGTGCCTCTTAAGAATGGGAATGGTACTACCATATGATCCACCAATTGTGCTCCTGGGCATCCTTTCAAAGGGAATGAAATCAGAATATCATAATGATACTTACACATCCCTGTTCATAGGAGCACAATTTACAATGGACAAAATATGAAAACCCCCACCCACCCCAGGTGTCCAACAATAGATGAATGGATCACAAGACTGGCATATACAGACCATGGAAGTCTACTCAGCCATAACAAAGAACAAAATCTTGCCATTTACAAAAGTATGGATGGAACTCAAGAGGGTGAGAGCACCCAGTCTCAAGAAACGAGTACATCTATGTAACTTTGCTCTTATACGTGGAAGCTAAAGAGATATTTGGAAATAAAGGCATTATCAGATAATGAACAGAGACTCCACGTGACTGACTGAAGGAGGCTAGCAAAGGAGAGGGGCTCGTTATAAAGAGTGTTCATCATTGAAATAAGGCTATGAATGTATAAAAATCTACCCATATTCCACTATCCAAGGCACATATAGGGAAGGACCCAGTATCGAGGGCACGGAATCTGTGTGCGTGTATTTTTTGGCCCTCTGTACCCCAAAGAGATGTAAAATCACAATGCTACCCAAAAATAATTTAAAAAGAAACTTTGAAAGAAAACCAGCACTGGCAGACTCAGCCACATGGCAAAAAGTGCCTCACTCTTAGAAGACAGCCAATTCAAAAATGAACATGCAGTCAACGACTAAAAAAACAGTTCACCATGACCAGAAAATGCCAAGAGATCTGGAAGACTGTTAAAAGAGAAAACCCAAGAATAGCCATAGAAGAGTTCCTAGAAGTGCCGAGCATGGTGGCGCACGCTTGTAATCCCTGCGCTAGGGAGGCAGAGACGGGAGGATCGCGCAGGTTTGAAGCCAGCCGCACGCACTGGCCTAGGAGACCCTGTTTCCAAATATAAAATGTAAAAATAGGTCTGGAAGTATAGCCCGGAGGTAGAAGGGCTTCCAGGGACCCCAGTACCACCAAAAAAAAAAAAGAAGAGGTCCTAGAAGCATAACCAGGAGGGTTAAAAAAACCGCCTCAGAGAAACCCAAATGGCTTGGATCACTTCAGATCAACCCAAACCTGAAAAACAGCTGGACACTTACATACAGAAGATGCTCCAAACCTCATTTAGACAAGATCAGAGAAGAACCTCACATGTCACATAATGATGACCAACAGAGGTCAAGGAAGAAATTTTAATAGGTCAAGAGCAAAAGGCCAGGTGACGTCATGTTCACAGGTAAAAGCAGTAAAAATCACTCTAGACAATATCCTCCATATCCTGAGAGAAAACAATCTCCAGCCAAGACGTCTTTATCCAGCAAGATGTCTCTCAGAGCTGATGGAGATATAAAAAAATCTTCCAAGGCAAACAGAAAATAGGTTTCATGTCAACCAGACTGGGACTAGAGAAAGTGAGAAGCACTATCGTACACAGAAAACACAACTCAAAATTGACAGGAAATTAAAATCACGTAATATATATTATATATATTACATATATATTTATTACATATATATTTATTACATATATATTGTGTATATATACACACACACATACACACACGCACACACATATACATGGACACAGATATGCAATATATGTAATATATACATACAGGTAACATACATATGTAACATATATTTAAACACATGGATATCACAAATATACACATATTATAAACACATATGTATATATTGACAACTGGGACTTGGAACGAGGTCATTCTCTGAGCTAAACCTCCAGCCCAATATTTTTATGCCTTACTTTGAAACAGGGTCTTGCTAAGTTGTTAGAGGGCATCACAAGGTTGCTGAGGCTGGCTGTGATCCTGTGATCCTTTTATCCCAGCCTCCCAAGTTGCTGGGATTACCAGCATGTGCCACCACACCCAGCCTTCAATAAGAATATTGAATGTCGATAGTCTCGATTTGGGTATTATTTTTGGTATCTGCTTCGGTGTCTTCCTTCGGATCGGCTTCCCCCATAAACTCCTCTTGTACCCCCACACCTGGAACTAGCATAGGATTCACCAGGGGCAGGGCATGCCCTACCCATAGAAAGTGGAAGCCCATGTTCTTGTCTACCACCACGCTCACGACCACTTGAGTAGACATCATTTCGGTAGCTTGAGTAGATATCATTACGGTAACTTGAGTAACTTTCGCGACCTCCACCATATCCATCTCTTGAGCTGCTGTAATCATCATAGCGGCTGTCTGCAACATAAGTCAGTGGGGGCCCTCGTGCAGGTGGAGCATCATGAGAGCTTCCTGGAGCATCAAATATCAAATAAAAAAATGTAAAAAGCATATTAAAGCCGGGCGTGGCGGCGCACGCTTGTCTTCCCCGCGCTTGAGAGGCAGAGACAGGGAATTCCCGCAGGTTGGAAGCCAGCTGCGCTGGCCTAAGAGACCCTGTTTCCAAATACAAATGTAAAAATAGGTCTGGGAGAGTAGTCTGGAGGTAGAAGGACTTCCAGAAACCCTAGTACCACCAAAAAAAAAAAAAAAAAAAAAAACCCAACATATTCATTATTTTAAAACAATAACAACACAAAGTTTATCCAGCTAATCAAATTATCAAGAAGGATGAGGTTTTCCCTTCATAAGAAAGAGTTCATTAAGATTATAATCTGGGCTGGTAATTGGTAACCAGACACTCACCATAACTCTCATATGTCTTTATTTGGTTTTGATAATAATGTGATGTGGACTTCGTAGAATGTATTTTGGAGAGTCCTTTTTTTTCTTTCTATTTCATAGTGTAGATTGAGCTCTTCTATAAAGGTCTTATAAAATTCACTTGGAAAAATCATCTGGTCCTAGGCTTTTGTTTGATGGTAGGCTCTTTATTGTTGTTTCTATTGTTCTTATAAAGACAGCTCAAGGAAGGAAAACTACAGGCCTATATCACTACTGCACTCAGACACACAGCTGCTAAACAAAATACTAGCAACATGTATTCAAAACAACAAGAGAATAAAATATTACACCATGACCAAGTACAGTTCATCCCAGGGATGCAAGGTTGTTTCAACTATTAAAAAAAAAAGCCATGTAGTTCATCACATAAAGAGGACCAAAGACAAAAATCTCATGCCCATTTCAACAGACCCTGAGAAAGCATTCAACAATATCCAAACACATTTATGCTAAAAGCACTGCAGAAGAAACATACCTCAAAACCATACAATAGGTCCATAGCCAACATCATATTAAATGGGGAAAAAAAAACCTGTAAGAATTACTACTAAAAATAAGAACAGGACAAGGATGTCCATTATCACTTCTTTTCAACATAGTACTTGAGACTCCAACCAGACCAATAAGGCGAGAGAAGGAAATCAAAGGAGTACAAATAGGAAAAGAAGGACTAAAATTGCCACTCTTTGCAGAAGACACGTTACTCTACTTAAAAGACCAATCAAACACAACCAAAAAGCTTACAGAACTGATCAACAAATTTAGCAAAGTGTCTGGAAACAAAATGAAACTAAAAGATCAGATGCTTTCCTGCATGCCAACCAAAAAACCACAAAAGAAATCCAGAACACATTTCTGCTCAGGATATCCCACAAAAAATAAAATACTCAGAAATAAACCTAACCAAGGAGGTAAAAGACCTCTATAAAGAAAATTTTAAAACACTGAAAAAAATTAGAGAAGACCTTAGGAAATGAAAATATCTTCCATGTTCTTCTACAGGCAGAGTAAACATCATCAAAATGGCTTTTCTTCCAAAAGCAATCTAAAGATTCAACACAATACCCAATGAATTACCAAGAACACTTTTCACCAACAAAGAAAACTCAGTCCTCAAATTTATTTGGAACAAAAGCCAAAAACCCAGAATAGCCAAATTAGTTTTCAGTAACAAGAATCATGCAAGAAGGATCACAGTATCTGACTTCAAACCATACTACAAAGCCATAGTGATAAAAACAGCATGATATTGGCACAAAAACAAACACATAGACCAATGGGCAAGAATAGAAGACTCAGAAACAAATCTGCACACTTACAGCCAATTGATTTTTGACAAAGGAGCCAAAACTATACATTGGAAAATATATACCCTTTTCAACCAACAGTGTCGGCAAAAAATGGTTAACCATATGCAGAAAATTAAAAATAAAACCCACTTTATCACCCTGCACAAGAATCAACTCAAGATGGATCAAATATTTGGGAATCAAAACAGAGACCCTTGAAGAGGCCATAGGTCCAACTCTTCAACATATAGGCACAGGCAAAAATTATTTCAACAAGACCCCAAAGGCACAAGAAATTAAAGTTGAATTAATACCGGGGATTGCATTATTAAAGAGCGTCTGTACAGGAAGAAAAACCATCACGAACCTTAAGAGAGAACCAAGAGAATGGAAGAAAAATTTTGCCAACTAGCCCTCCAATAGACTAGTATCTAGAGTACACAGAGAAATCAAGAAACTTAACGCTAAATAAACAAATACCTCAATCCAAGAAATGGACAAGTGAACTAGACACTTCACAAATGAGAAATTCAAACGCAATCGTATAAAATTAAATCTAATTGTATAGTAAATGTATAAAATGTTCAACACCATTAGAAATCAGAAAGATGCAAATCAAAAGTACCCTGAGATTTTACCAAACTCCAACTAGAATGGCAATCATTCAAAACACAAGCAACAAGTGCTGGCAAGGATGTGGAGAAGTGGGAACTCTAATACATATTGCTGGCAGGAATGCAAATTAGTGCAACCACTTTGGAAAACAGTATGGAGGATTCCCAAAAGAATAAGAACAAACCTAACATATGATACAGCAATACCACTTCTGAGTAGCTACCCAAAAGAATGGAAACCAAACTACAAAACAAATGCATTGTTTCTATGTTCGTAGCTGCAGAATTCACAATTTCCAAACTATGAAACCAGCCAAGATGTCCATCAACAAATAAATGAATTACAGAATTATGAGATATGTGCACAATAAAACTTTACTCAGCTATAAAAAACAAAATTATGTCACATTATGCTCAGTGAGATTAGTCAATCACAAAAAGTAAAAAATCAGATGCTCTCTCTAATATGCAAAATCTAGACAGAAAAAGGGTCATAGGAGAAACTGTAGACAAAGAAGAAGAAAACAGGTGATCAAATAAGGTGGCCTACCTGAGAGAGATGGGAAGGGGAAAGAGGAAAATTTCACAATATAAACAAAGCACATTTATAAACATATTAATGTCAGTCAGTAAGCCAAACATGACAAGGAGGGAGGGAGGTGGAAATGGGGAACGAATTGGAGAAGGGCTAAGTGATTGATCTGTGCGGGTAAGCCACTACCATCTTGTAATCCATTAAAATGCATGAATACAATGCTCCAATAAATAATTTTAAAAATAAACTAGGAAATTTTTAAAAAAACACTCTTCAAGTCAATAGCATCAGAAATTTTTCCAAATGTTTCAAATTAGACAGTCATGTACAGATGAAGTTCAGAACCCCAATGAAACAAGATCAAATAAGATCCTCCACACACTAAAATAATCAACACAATGGCCAACGAGAAGAACCTAAAGTGAACAATGGCTAACAGCTATGTGACATTTTATTTATTTATTTATTTATTTATTTATTTATTTATTTATTTATATTTTATTTTTGGTGCTACTGGGGTTCCTGGAAGCCCTTCTTCCTCCAAGCTACACTCCCAGACCTATTTTTATACGTTTTTAACATTTGGAAACAGGGTCTCTTAAGCCAGCGCGGCTGGCTTCGAACCCGCGTGATCCTCCTGTCTCCGCCTCCCAAGCGCAGGGTTTACAAGCGTGCGCCACCATGCCCGGCCAGCTATGTGACATTTAAAGACAAACTATTATGGATTACTTAGAATTTTGCAACTCAGATTCTAAAAGCCAACAGTACTTCAAACAATGTTTGTCATGTCTGAAAGAAACCTATCTTCGACCAACACTGGTACGCCCTGCGAAGCTATATTTCAAATTTGATAGAGAAATAATAATTTTCAAGAGTATAAAAAACAATAAATACATGACTACTAAGCTAGCACTTCAGAAACCATTTAATGGAATAGCACAGAAGGAAAAAATAAAATTCAAACATTAAAAACAAAAGATTTCTCATAGAAGAACAGTTAATAAATCAAAACCTAAACTGATTCTAGCATAAGACAATACTCAAAATGTCAGGAAACACAAAGTTCTCTCTATACTGGCACTAAGTGAAAATGCTCAACTTTCCAATTAAAATATATATATTGGCAAAGTGAATTAATAAAAATCCAAGTGTATGCTACCTCCCAGAAATGAATTTTAAAGGAAAAGATATACACAGGCTTAAGATCAAAGAATGGAAAAATATTCAATACAAATAGAAACGGAAATCATGCAAGGGTACCTACTGTTATATCCAATAAACCAAATATTAAAGCAAAGCATATTTTATACAAGAACATAGCCACCTCTTAGTAATAAAGGGAAAAATCTGACAAATTGATACAATGATAGCAATATTAATGCCCCAAACATTGACACTCCTTACATAACTATTTACTGATGGTAATAGACATAAAAACTCAGACAGACACCAATATTATAATACTGGAAAAATCCAACACACTATTTTCAAAATTAGAAAGATCAGCCAGACAGGAGATCAGTGAAGATTCTTCAGACCTAAATAAAATTATAAGCCAAATGGACCTAACAGATATTTATAAGATATTTGATTCAATAAAAATTGGACATACACTCTTCTCAGCTGCCTAGAGAACTGTCTCCAAACAGATCACATTGTAAGCCATAAAACAAGTTTAATGAATTGAAAAAGTAGTCCTAGCCAGGCATGGAGGTGAATACTTATAATCCGAGACAGGAGGATCACAGTTCTGAGATAGCCTCAGCTACTTAGCCTTTCTGTAACTTAGTGAGACCCTGTTTCAAAATAAAGAATAAAAATAGGGCTGGGGGTGTTGCTCAGAGGTAGAATGCTCCTGGGTTCCATCCAGTGTACCACAGGAAACAGCAGTCCTAATACCTTGCATCTTCTCAGATAATAATGTGATAAATGTTAAAATGATAGCAGAAAGATAGAACTTTTTTTTTTTTTTTTTGGTGGTAGTACTGAGGTTCCTGGAAGCCCTTCTACCTCCGGGCTACACTCCCAGACCTATTTTATATTTTTATTTGGAACCAGGGTCTCTTAAACCAGCACAGCTGGCTTCGACCCTGCACGATCCTCCTGTTTCCACCTCCCAGGCACGGGGATTACAAGTGTGCGCCACCACGCTGGGCTAGAGAGAACTATTTTGGCACACAGAAACTGAACAACACACATTTGAGTGGCAACTGTGTGATGGGGGAAATAAAGTCACTTTATAAATTTCTAGAACCAAATGAAAGTAGAAACACAAGTAAACAAATTACCTGAAACGTTTTAAAAGTAATCTTAAAAGAATACTATAGCATGAATTCCACTTATTTCTCTATTTAAGAAATAGAGAAATAAATCCGATAGAGAAATAAGGCTGGACATGGTGGCACACGCTTGTAATCCCAGCATTCTGGAGGTGAAGATCCGAGGATCACAGTTCACAGAAAGCCTCAGCTGCTTAGCGAGGCCCTTCGCAACTCAGTGAGCCTGTTTCAAAAACTACAAAGACTATAAAATAGGGCTGGTGTTGTAGCTTGAAGGTACAATGTCCCTGGATTGCATCCCCAGTACCACAAAAGACACAGAGAGAAAAATATCCCCCCCCCAAAACCAATTATGAATTAAGGCCTATAGAAATAGAAAAAACTAAACCCCAAACCAAGAGCAGGCAGTAACAATTACAAATAGTGAAGAATTTGATGAATAGAAAATAAAAATACAAAAACACAATCAAAACAAAAGTCTGTTTTCTTGAAAAGCTAAGTAATAATAGCAAACCCTTATCCAACCTAACCAAAAAGAGAAATGACTCAAATTAGTAAAATAAGAGACAAGGGGGAATTTTAACTTCAAATATCATAAAAACTGAGCAGATCCTCTAAAGCTATCTTTAAAATAAGTATTGCAACATATCATAATTTTCAGATGAAATTTCAAATTTTGAAACTCACAAAACCTACCTAAATTGAACCAAAACAAGTTCAAAACAATAGCAAGAAACAAGATTGAAGTAACAAGGAGAAGCCTCCCGACAAAGAAAAGTCCAGGTCCTGAGAGAATTTCAGCTCAGTTCTACTAGATTTTTAAGGACTTAATAAGCCTTGTATTTATCAAATTATTCCTTGAAATAAAAATATTCACAAAACCATTTGAAAAATTCAGCATCACCTTGATACAGAAACCAAATAAAGATACCTCCAAAGAAAAAAATTACAAATCAATGTCTTTCATGAAAACAGACATATTCACTGTCTCTAATCTCTTCTGTATATTAGCTAAAAAAACTCAAGCTCTTATTCTATCCAACTCTATCTGCTTCTTTACCCTAATTCTTGCATTTACTACTTCATCACCTCCTCCTAACTCAACCTTCACCATTAAATACAATATAACTTGCGCTTGCATACTCCAGCTGAAAAATAAAGAACAATCGAAAGCAACCGAAGGAATAAAGATAATAAACTTAATAAAGCTGAAATCATGGGAAGGAAGAGAGAACAAAGATGCAATGAGCACCCGCAACCCCACAATGATAGAACCCAACAACAACGAACTGCAGAGATCACAAGAAAGACAAATCAGAAATTTAACAGTAGAAATGATACAGGCATTTTGAAAATAAATTGAGAAATAATCTGAAAAAAAATAAGAAAACAAATAAAGAATCCTATATCTTGAACAGGAATCAGAAAGAAGCTCTGAATGAAGGGAAAGATGCAAAAATCAAGTTGAAGGCTTCGATTCAAACTATAACAATAGATTAGACCACAAGAATAGAATCTCGCTCTTAGACGATCATAATGCCAAAAATGAATGTACAGTACAGAATTTAGAAAAATAACTACATGACAACATGAATGAATGGAAAATTTTCCAAACACAGTAAAAAAGGTCGATACACAGGTACAGGAAACCTATAGATTTCTCTTTACACAAGATCAGAGAAAAGGTTCACCACACCACATAATGGTCAAACTCACACAAGCCAAGGACAGAGTCTTAAAGGCAACAAAAGCAAAAGACCAAATGATATTCATGGCAAACCAATGACAATCACTCCAGAATTACAATGCAAGTCATAAAAGCCAGCAGGGCCTGGAGCAACGTATTTCAAACTCTCAAAGAAAACACCTTGCAGTCAAAAATTTTCTACCCAGCAAAACTATTTCTCAAATTCGACAGGGAAATAAAAATCTTCCACGACAAACAGAAGCTGAAGAAATTTATCTTCCTTCAAAATGAATACTAGAGAAAATACTCAGAGATTAGCTAAAAAAGGAAATAATCAATAAATGTCAGAGCCAGAGAAACAATAATTTCCATCAAGCAAACCACTAAACAAAGAAGAAAACACACTAGCTCAAACACAATTTAAAACTCAATATGCTAGGTATTCAAATTCATCTCTCAATACTCTCAATGAACATAAATGGCCTCAATGCCCCAATTTAAAGGCATAACGTGACAAAATAGATTAAAAATGGAGATGTGCTAAAATAAAGGTAGTACATGCCAATGGAACTAAAGACAAACAGGAGTAGCAACTACGATATCAGACAAATTAGACTTCAAGCCCAAGCTTATCGAAGAGATAAAACAGGTAAATTTTTACTGGTAAAAGGAACAAGCCAGCAAGAGGAAATAACAATGGTCAACATCTATGCCCCAAACAGAATTGCAGCCACTTTCATAAAACATACTCTTTGTGACATTAAGTCACACATAAATACCTATACAATAATACTGGGACACTTCAACAGTACTCTCACAATGCTAGACCAATCTCATAGAAAAAAGATCAATAAAGATGCCTCAGACCTATAGAACACCATAAAACAAATAGACCTATTAGACACACAAAGATTATTCCACCCAACTATAGCAGAATTCACTTTTTTCTCAGCTGCTCATAAAACCTTCACCAAAATAGACCACATGCTGGGTCACAAAGTGAGCACTAAAATACCTAAAAATGTGGCATACTTCCCTGCATCTTTGCAGACCACAATGGAATACAATGAGAACTCAACTATAAGACCCAGCATAACCACCTAAACACGTAGAGACAAAAAAACAAACTGCTGAATGAGAAGTGGGTCATAGAAGAGGTAAGAAATGAAATGAAGAAATTCCTGGAAACAAATGAAAATAGAGACACAACATATCAACACTTCTGGGACACCAGGAAGGCACTATAAAGAGGAAAATTCATAGCACAAAGTGCCCACCTAAAAACAAAAGAAAGGCATCAAATGAGTAACCTACTGACACACTTCAAAACCCTCAAAAACAGGAACAGTCTAATACCAAAGCCAAAAAAACCCAGAAAATTATTAAAATCAGAGCTGACATCCTTGAAGTAGTGAATAAAACACAATACAGAAAATCAACAAAACCAAAAGCTGGTTTCTGGAAACATAAAAAGATAGATAAGCTACTGGCCAACCTAACTAAAAGAAGAGACAATTAATACAAATTACAAAAATAAGAGATGAAAAAGGAGATATTACCACTGATACTGACAGTATAGAAATCCAGAGGATTATCAGAAATTATTTGGAAAAAACTATACTCCAACAAAATGGAAAATCAAGAAACTGACAAATTTATAAATATATATAACCTTCCTTAACTGATTCAAGAAAACATAGAAAATTTGCTGGGATCCAGCCCTAGCAAGAGTCAGGAGTCCAGGAGCAGTGGAGTGAGGAGTCGGCAAAGTTTGGCGGAGAAACAGCACACAGATGCGATGGAGAGGGAAGCTGCTCTCTTTAGTTTACATTTTTGCTCTCCCTACTTTTGGTTTTGGCAAGCATTTTATACTTTCTTTTTTGGCTACATTCTACTCTTACAATTTGTTCTAGAAGTAATCCATCAGTAAGTATACAAAGAACTAATACATCAAGGCAAGATGACAGACAGCCAGTTTCTTTTTTAAGGAAACATCTCCTCTTACAAGCAACCATAGAAAAAATCAGAAGTTTATTATTAACTACTAATATAATATCAAAATAATATCCTATGTGAAGCATTACAGTTTCTGATTAATATACATAATTGTTTTTTAATCAATAGGCACTACTAAGGAGAGGAACATTTCATACTTTCCCATGTCCCAAGGCTGTGCCTGGGTACACATCTATTCTGCTGCTGTCCACGTACCCATTGTACAACCAAAAGGGGTAGTGTTACTGGGGGGTCGGTAGCCACTCTGCCATACCTTACCTCTGAGTAAACATGCTGGCCTTTGAGAATTCATAATGGTAGGAACAATTTGTCTTGGCTCTGTTTTAGGTGTATTGTTAATATTGCTTGGGAAAAACCTGGGGAGGATCGGTTGCTTTTAAGGCTTGTTCTGCTTGTTATTGTCTGAGTCTTTATAGAATCTTGTTAGATCGGTTATTTGGAAATTTAGGTGCAACTCATACATAAATGTTACAGTTTCAGGGAGTAAATCTTGAATTATTTTACACAACTTGAAACCATTAATAACATAAATCTCAGGTATCTTTTAGTAACAAAACCAATTCCAAAAAAAAATCCCCAAATCCCAATGCCTAACACTATTCCCCAAAAAGAGATGCCGCACACACCTGTTCCAGGAAATGTCTGCCGTGCAGCATTCCTGCTAAAACGAGCCTTGCTCAGTTTTAGACTGGGAACAAGGCACAGCAAAAATTGAAACTGACCAGTAGCAATCAAAGGCATTGATGCAGCAATAAAGAACCTACCATCAAATAAAAGCCCAGTACCACATGGTTTCCCAAGTGAATTTTACAAAACTTTTTATACAAAGGAAAATTTTTTGTTGTTGTACTGGGGAAAGAAAACGGGAGCATTCTACCTCCAAAAGACATCCCCAGCCCTATTTTTTATTCTTTATTTTGAAATGGTCACACTGAGTTGCAAAGGCCCTCACTAAGTAGCTGAGGCAATTTGTGAATTGCAATCCTCCTGTCTCAGGCTCCCAAATGCTGGCATTACAAGTGTGAGGCACCACACCTCACTTAATAGTGCTAATCTTAATACTCCTAAATCTATTTAATGAAATAGAAAAACAAGGACTCTTCCAAATACATTGTGAAGTCAACATCACATTAATACCAAAACCTAATAGAGGCAGCTCAAAGAAAGAAAATTATAGTCCTATCTAGTTGGTGAATTTAGATGCAAAACTGCCAGACAAAAAACACACATTCAAACCTCATCAAGAAAATTATACACCAAGACCAAGTAGGGTTCATCCTAAGAATGCAAGGCTGACTCAACATAGAAACATCACTCCATGTAATTCATCACATAAACAGAACCAAATACAAAAGAATCACATGGTCTCTTCAATACATGCTGAAAAAGCACTCGACAGAATCTAACAACCATTTATGCCAAAGCATTGCAGAGAATCAGAGAATAGAAGGAACCTACCTCAACATCTTAAATGTGCTTGGGAGGCAGAGACAGAAGGATCATGCAGGTTCAACACCAGTCTCGCTGGCTTAAGAGACCCTATTTCCAAATAAAAGATAAAAAATAGGTCTGGGGCCGGGCGTGGTGGCGAACGCTTGTAATCTCCGTGCTTGGGAGGCAGAGACAGGAGGATCGCGCAGGTTTGAAGTCAGCTGCGGGCACTGGCTTAGGAGACCCTATTCCAAATATGTAAAAATAGGTCTGGGAGCGTAGCCCAGAGGTAGAAGGGCTTCCAGGAACCCCAGTACCAACACACACATACACACACACACACACACACACACACACACACACACACACACACACACACAAAGTCTGGGAGTGTAGCCCGGAAGTAGAAGGGTTCCATCTGCAGTACCAAAAAAAATTATACATATAAATATTATATGTATATTAGGTATAAATTATATATAAATTATATATAAATTATATATAAATTATACATATATATATAATATATTAGAAGTTCTTCAAAAAGTGATCTACTATTCAATACAATACCCATTAAATTGTCAAAGTCATTTCTCACAGACTTAAAAAATTCAGTCCTTTATTTGGGAGGAAAAAACACAGAAGAGCCAAAGTTGTTCTCAGCAACAAGAACCATGCAGGACCCAGCACAATACCTGACTTCAAACTATACTACAAACCCATAGTAATAAAAACAGCACGGTATTGGCACAAAAACAGACACATAAACTAATAAGCAGGAATAGAAGAGTCTGAAACAAATCCACACACTTACAGCCAATGGATTTTGGACAAAGGGACCAAAAATATCCATTGGAAAAAACGAATGCCTGGTTAACAGATGGTGTTGGCAAACTACCCACTTTCTAACCCTGCACAAGAGTCAACTCAATATATATCAAAGACTTGGAAATTAAACCGGAAACCTCACAGCTCCTTAAAGAGGGCATACACTTCAACACATAAGCACAGGTAAAAATTTTCTCAAAAAGACCCCAAAGGCACAAGAATCTAAAAGGTGGATTCATACATGGGATTGCATTAAACTTAAGAGCTTCTGTACAACAAAGGAATCCATCAACAACCTCAAGAGAGGTTCAGACAGAATGGGAGAAAATTCTAGGCATCTAATATCTAGGATATCAGAGTACTCAAAAGACTCACTGCTTAGAAGTCAAATAACCCAATGAAAAATGGACAAGACAACTAAATAGACACTTCACAAAAAAAGAAACTCAAATGGCCAATAAATGCATGAAAAAATGCTCAACATCGTTAGCAATCACAGAGATGCAAATCAAAACTACCCTGAAATTTTACCTAACTCCAACTTTAGAGTGGCAATCATTCAAAACACAACAACAGCTGGGCGTGGTGTCGCATGCTTTTAACCCCAGCATTTGGCAGGCTGAGACAGGAGGATTGCCGTTCTCAGACTACTACTTAGTGAGGACCTTTGTGCCGGAGACAGCCAGCAAAAGTACGGGTTCTGAAGAGAGGCGTGAGGATGAAAGGATGGGAGGGTCGCCAGCACACTCCTGGGCCGATATCTCTACTGGCCAACAGCCAGGTTTATTTCTCTTCTGGTATTTATACAATTTCTAGCTTTGGGTTGTACAGGAATGCAATAATGGCAAATCCAAAATACATATTTCACTTTGCCACTCAAACGGTACCCTGGTACAACATAAACCTAAAGTTAACTAGCACACAGAACAATTAGCATCAATCATTCCGAGAGGGTCTTACTTACTTAGACTCCATGACTCCAAACTTTGTTGACTCTGGGCATAGGACAGTCAGAAGTGCACTTTTGAGTAAGGGTGAGACAAGATAGGGTAAAAACCTTAATGGCTCCCCACACCTTTGTAACTCAACGATGAGACCCTGTTTCACAATAAAGAATAAAAAATACATCTGGGGGCTCAGAGGTAGAATGCCCCTGGGTTCCATTCCCAGTACCACAAACCCACCTCCCACACACACACAACAACAAAAACAAAAACAAAGGCTGGTGATGATATGAAAGCACAAACTCTAATACATTGTTGGTGGAAATGGAAATGTGCAATCCCTTTGCAAAACAGTATGAAGGATCCTCTGAAGAATGGACAAACTTACCAGCAATACCACTTCTGGGTAGCTGCCCAAAAGAATGGAAACCAAACTGCAAAAGTAGTCCGTGCATATCTATGATCATCGCTGCAGAATACACAATTGGGAAACTCTGGAACCATCCACGATGTCCATCTATAGATGAAAAAATTACAAAGCAATGGGGTATGTACACAATGGAGTTTTACTCAGCCATAAAGAGGAACAAAACTATGTCATTTGTGGGGAAATGGATGGAACTGAAGAACATTATGCTATGTGAGATTAATCAGTCACAAAAAGTAAAAAAAAGAATGGATAAATGGATGCTCTAATACTTGGAAGGTAGGCAGAAAGAGGCTCATAGGAGGAACTCTAAAGAATAAAGAAACCGTAGATGAGCAAATAAGGCGACCTGAGGGGGACGGGAGGGAGGAAGAGGAAAATTCCCTAATGTACACAATACACATTCATAAACATTTCAGAGTCAATCAGTATGCCAAACAAGAGAAGGAGGGAAGTGGGAGAAAATGGAGAGTGATGAGTGATGTGTGCTTATATGCCTCTACTATCTTGTACCCCATTAAGACGTATGACTACAATCCATCAATTAAATAAATAGTCAAAAATTAAGATTATGCACCAACAAATACAAATAAGCTAAATTAAAAAGAGACTTGGTTATAGGTTGGAGAAAAAATGTTCTTGAGTGGAATCCCCAGTAGCATAACACACACAAAAAGAAATCTAGCAAATTATGTTCAAACCCACATCAACATGATTGTGCAACATACCAAGCATGTTTCATTCCAGAGATGCAAGATTGGCTCAATGTACACAAAGCAATAAATGAAACCTGTCACATAAACATAATGAAGAGCAAGAACCACATGATCATAACAACAGATGGAGAAAAACCATCTGACAAAATTAAATACCAATTCGTGCAAATAAAAATCTAAAGAAAATGGAGATAGATGGACCTTGAAGAGGTCCTTCTTGAAGAGGGTATAGGTCCAAGACAGAGGCATAAGTTAACACTTGGATTACACTATTTTGGGATAAGTACATAATGGAATTTCACTCAGTCAAAAAGAAGAACAAAATTTAATCATTTTATGGGAGGTGGATGGAACTAGAGAACATGAAGCTAAGTGAGCTTAGCCAGTCACAAAAAGTGAAAAGTTGGATGTTCTCCCTAATATGCAGAAACTAGGGAGAAAAATGGGACATAGGAGAGACTCTAGACAAAGAAGGAGAAACCTTAAATGAGTAATGAAGGTGATGTAAATCAGGGAATAAGAAGGAGGAGAGGAAAGCTACCTAATGTGCATGATGTACAGTCACAAACATATCAAAGTCAGTCACTACGTTAAACATGAGGAAGAGGGAAAAAGGAGTAGGGTGGGAATTGGGGGAGGGCCAAATGAGTGATGTGTGCATGTATGACTATCCATTCTGTACCTCATAATGATGTTTGATTATAATGCACCAACAAATTAAAAAATCAACTTATAGAAACCAACCACTTTTCTATTCGCCAACCATGAAAGAAAACGATTGCATTCACAATAGCCTTGAAAAGTGTAAATAATTTATATGTATATATATATATATATATATATATATATAATATTATATATACACATATTATACATATTATAAATATTATAATATATAATATATTACATATTATATATTATAACGTAAATATTAAATATATTATAACTATATATTGTATATATTTATAATATATAATATATATTACAAATATATATATTATATATATTATATATATTATATATATTATATATAGGAAGCAAAATACCTGTACAATGAAAATTACAAAATGAGACTGGGTTCGATCTCAATAATATAGGAAGATTTCACCAACCTCTTGCAATGTTAGTTAGATTATCCAGAGTAAAGATCAATAAAGCTTCTTCAGATCTAATGAATACTCTGCAGAACAAATAAACCTAACAGATATTACAGACTATTTTTACCCAAAGCTGCTGAATTTACAGCTTCCCAAATATTGGGATTTTAGGTATATGCCACCATGACTCTCATTTTTAACTCTTTTGAAAAATTAGCTGCACCTAGAAATGTGTATCTGGTCATGAGCTGCCCACTTTTAAGTATCAGAAAACTGATATTAAATATCCTGATTAAATAGAATTCTGATTAAATGTAATTTAATTCAGGCTTAAAACGGAGGGAATGGGGAGCAAATTGGGGAAGGGCTAAATGTGTGATGTGTGCATGTATGCCTCTACATCTTGTGACCCATTAAGATGTATGGCTGCCATGCACCAATACAATAAAATATGAAATTACATATTTGCAGCCCAAGCAGAGGACATGCTTCTTTATAATCAACTGGAAAGAAATTTAGAAATGCAGGACACTGAGAAACAGCAAATGAACTAAACTGGATCCTCCTAATTCCAGTTTGCTAAAGTGTAAGGGAAACACAGATTACACCACATAGGAGTGGCTGAGCACAGAACTATCTAGAACATAAGAAGACTCTTTGCTCCAAATTTCCAAATAAGCTGCAGGATACCATCCTGAACACAGCACTGTTTTCTCTTTCTCTGTTAGTTTTCCTTTGTTATTTTCCTGTTTGTAATTTTATTGCTAGCATTGTTGTTATTAGTTCTAAATCTTTTGTTTAATTTTTCTATTTAATTTGTCTTTATTTTTTTCAGCATTGTTATTAGTTCTTGTTTAATTTTTCTGTTTCATTTGTCTTTATTCTTTCTCCTCCCCCACTTTATGTAAAAAGAAAGCATTTGAGAGAATAACTGCCAAAGCATGGGGCAAACACTTTGTTTTTGGTTTTTGTATTTGCATTTCTGGGAATGGAACCCAGGGGCTTTCTACCTCCGGGCTATACTCCCAGCCCTACTTTCTATTTTATTTGGAAACAGGGTCTCACTAAGTTGCTGAGAGCCTCACTAAGTAGCTGAGGCTGGCTTCGAACCTGCACGATCCTCCTGTCTCAGCTTCCCAAGCGCGGGGACTACAAACAGCTCTGGGGCAAACACTTTGGACTCCAAGGTCAGGACCATGAGAGGGAAAAGAATTACACAATCAGGAAACCAAACACTTAATGGGCTGGAAGATAAACCAACAAATTCCACCCCACCCACCCCAGTAAGCTCTTGGCAAGAATGGAGTACAAAGTCCCAAATCTAAACAAATTGGATAAAATGGTAGACCTGAACAGTCCTCCAAAAATCAAAAACATCCTCCTCAATAACTAACAGTCCCTATCCATCTTTCACAAGAGCCCAGTGGAAGTAACTAAGAGCAGCGGAAACTAAAAATACTAAAATAAGCCAGGTGCATTGACATCATCTCCATCTTTGCAGGTGGTATTTGAAAATCTCCAGAAAAAAGTTCCTATTACCCCCGCTAAATTTTGTGCTTTTCTAGAGTTAGTGTTATTATTCATGCACAAAATAATTATATCCTCCCAACTTTTCTTCCGTGTCATTAATTTTCCCATCTCCATCCCTACTTCTACGTTACTGTTCATATGTTAACCTTTGTCACCTAACCTGCTACCACTAACTCAATCTCTAATCCCCTTTTTCTCTTTCCTCATGAGTTTTTACTTTTCATCCAACCTCTTAATCAGTAAACATATAACAAATCATAATATACTCAACAGTATCCTTGTACTTTATTTACAGTCCCTCTAAAGTGCGGTGGAAATAAAAATTGCCTTGGAAATGTATGGTTAAAACATTACATTATTATTTGTAAGTATTATTCCCATTTAAAGATAAGCTTGGGACTGAGTTTAAAATCCTAATTTCAAGAATGAAATGCTTTGAGCCTAATTTTTATGCAATCTCAGGACTCACTATAAAAATGTAACTACTGCACAGACTACACTTACAAGAAGAAAAACATAGAAAACAAAAGAGCGGTGCAAAGATAAAAACCCTGAAAACATGACAAAAAGCCAATAGGACAAAAATTCTTCACAATCTCATAACAATATCACTGATATAGAGATGCAGAAGATACTAGAAAAGTAGACTTAATAAATTTTATTTTCAATATAACTAACGGGCCTAGAAATGAAATTAGAGAATATACATAATGTGAAAGAACATATTAATAAATTGAAAATATAAACACAAGACAAACAGAAGTACAAATGAAAATAAAGTCAATAAGTGACATAAAAATATAAAGTATCATAAACGAACTGAGGCAGATTTAAAAGAGAGCCTCAGTCTTAGAACATTTCACACAAAATACACAGTCAATCATATACAAAATACAATATGGTATCACTGCCAACGTTCAAAATTTCTTAAAAAAACATCGATTTTTCCTAATCTTCGAGAGAAATTGGCATTGTGGAAGGTCTAGAGGTAAAAGCCAAGAGTATGAAAAGCCTCTTCACAGAAAAAAATTTGGGGGAAATTTTCAATCTTGTAATATGAGATGGGTATTCACATATAGGACACGTTAAGAGCATTAATTACACATGACCAAAAAACCTCCACTTACCACAGTATAATCAAAATGGCTAACAAATAGCTCAAAAAGAAAATATCGACTCTATAAAGACCAAAACTCCAGTTAACATTGAGAGATAAAACAAGAAGGATTTTACTATATTTTCAACTGAATTCGGAAAGATAGAAGGCCTTGGAGTGTACTCCAGGCAACCTCCATCGAAGATTTCTATATTCACTAAAGCTATCTTTCAAAAATAAGGAGTAATAAAACCCTTTCAAGATATGCAGTAAATAGAAGAATCTATGACTGCCAAGCCATACAAGAAAAGGCAAAATAAATAAATACAATGTAGACTTCCAGGGAGATGGCAACTGAGAGAAACAGCACATCTCAGTTCTGGTGACATAGGTTGCAAAATGGATTATAAACCAGAATCCAACTATAAGCTGCCTGCAAGAAACATATGTTACAAGTAAAGACACTCACAAACTAAAGGTGAAGGCCTGGAGCAAAGTAGTCCATGATGATGGAAATCAAAGACAAGCAGAAGAAGCAACTACGATATCAGACAAATTAGACTTCAAGCCCAAGTTTATCAGAAGAGACAGTGCAGGTCATTTTCTACTGGTAAAAGAAACAGTAAAGCAAGAGGAAATAACAAGAGACACACTTTACGCCACAAACATAGCTGTAGTCAATTCCATAAAACAGACTCTTTATGACATTAAGTCACACATAAATCCCAATACAATAATACTGGGAAACTTCAACACTCCTCTCACACTACTAGACCAATCTTTTAGACAAAAGGTCAGTAAAGATGCCTCAGACATAAAGAATACCATAAAACAAATGGAGATATTCAGATACATAGAGACTATTCCATCCAGCTATAGGAGAGTTCACATTTTTCTCAGCTGCTCACGGAACCTTATCCAAAACAGATCACATCCTGGGCCATAAAGTGAGCACTTGCAAATTCAAAAAATGTGACATACTAATCTGAATCTTTTCAGACCACAATGGGATGAAATTAGAAAGCAACTATAAGAAGACACAGAGCCGGGCGTGGTGGCGCACGCCTGTAATTCCCGCGCTTGGGAGGCGGAGACAGGAGAATCACGCAGGATCGAAGCCAGCCGCCGCCGCTGGCTTAAGAGACCCTGTTTCCAAAAATAAATTAGGTATGGGAATGTAGCCCAGAGGTAGAAGGGCTTCCAGGAACCCCAGTACCACCAGAAAGAAAGAAAGAAAGAAAGAAAGAAGAGAGAGAGAGAGAGAGAGAGAGAGAGAGAGAGAGAGAGAGAGAGAGAGAAAGAAAGAAAGAAAGAAAGAAAGGAAGAAAGAAAGAAAGAAAGAAAGACCCAGAATAACCACATAAATACACGGAGACTTAACACCACACTGCTGAACAAGGATTGGGTAAGAAGTAGTAAGAGGTGAAAGAAGTTAGGGGTGAAATTAAGACATTCCTAGAAACAAAGGAAAATAGACACATAACACTTTGAAGGCAGCGTTGAGAGGAAAAAAACAGCACTGAGTGCCCACAGAAGAACAGAAAATAACCAAATTAGTAACCTACACCTCAAAACCCTTCCAAAACAGGAAGAGTCTAACACCAAAGCCAGTAGAAGACAGAAAATTATTAAAATAAGAGCAGAAATCAAGGAAGTAGAGAATGTAAAAAATACAGAAAATCAAGAGCCAAATGCTGGTAACCACTAGCCAACCTAATCTAAAGAAACAGACCATCAATCCAAATTACTAAAATAAGAAATGAAAAAGGAGATATTACCACCAACATCATGGAAATCCAGAGGATTACCAGCAGCTACTTTCAAAACTATACTCAAAATGGAAAACTTGGAAGAAATTTGCTATTATTGGAAACATGCAACCTTCCTAAATTCATGTAAGAAGGTATGGAAATTTTAATTGAACCAAGAAAAAAGACTGCTAACAACCAAGAGCAATCAAAGAAACTGAGGCAGCATAAAGAGCCCGCAATCAAAGACCCATGACCAGATGGTTTCTCAAGGGGATTTTATAACAGCTTTATAGAAGAGTTCATCTTAATACTCAATATATTCCATGAAATAAGAAATGCAGAACTCTCCCAAATACATCACAAGAAGCCAACAGCTCACTAATACCAAAATCAAATAAACACAGCTCAAGGAAAGGAGAGAAACTGGATGAACTTAGATGCAAAACTGCTAAAAATATACTCGAAACACATAGATAGACAAACCACATCAAGAAAATCATACACCATGACCATGTAGGGTTCATCCCAGGGATGCAGCATATGACATACCATCCATGTAGTTCATCACATAAACAGAACCAAAGACAAAACACACGATCATTCAATAGACACTGAAAAGGCAATGGATGATATCCAGCACAGCACCCTTTTATGGTAAAAGCACTGTAGAGGACCGAAATAGAAGAAACATGCCCCAACATCATAAAGACAATCTACAATAGGTCCACAGCCAAGATCATATTAAATAGAGAAACCAAGTGCAAACATTTCCCGTAAAAACAGGAACAAGACAAGGATGTCCCTTATCTCCACTTTTTTGTTTTTTTCTCTTGCGGGTCTGGGGATGCAACCCAGGGGCATCCGACCTGCCAAGCTACACACCCTGGGCTATTTTTTATTCTTTATTTTGAAATTCTTTATTTTTTATTCTTTATTTATTCTTTATTGCGGGTCTCACTGAGTTGCAGAGGGCCTCACTAAGTTAGCTGAGGCTGTCTGAGACCCGCAATCCTCCGCGTCTCAGTCTCCCGAATGCTGGGATTACAAGTGTGTGCCACCAGGCCCGGCTTCACCACTGCTTTGCAATACAGTACCTGAGACTCTAGCCAGAGCAATAAGCCTAAAGAAGGAAATCAAAGACGTACAAATAGAAATAAAAGAACTAAAACTACTGCAATTTGCAGATGACATGATACTACCAAGACCCAACCAAAAAGCTTATAAGACTAATCAGCAAATTTAGCAAACTGTCCTGTACAAAATAAATCTTTTTTTTTTTTTTTTTTTTTTTTTGGTGGTACTGGGGTTCCTGGAAGCCCTTCTACCTCCGGGCTACACTCCCAGACCTATTTTTACATTTGTATTTGGAAACAGGGTCTCCTAAGCCAGCGCGCGTTGCTGGTTTCGAACCTGCGTGATCCTCCTGTCTCTGCCTCCCAAGCGCGGGGATTACAAGCGTGCGCCACCACGCCCGGCTACAAAATCAATCTTAAAAAATCAGAAGCATTCCTTTTTTGCCAACCATAAATACACTGAAAATAAATCCAGAGCTGAACAGAGTCGTGCACACTTGTCATCCCCGCATTTGGGAGGCTGAGACAGGAGGATTATGGTTCATGAACAGCCTCAGCTACTTAGTGAGGCCCTGTTTCAAAATAAAGAATAAAAGCCGGGCGTGGTGGTGCACACTTGTAATCCCAGCATTCTGGAGGCTGAGACCAGAGGATCGCGGTTTGAGGACAGCCTCAGCTACTTAGTGAGGCCCTCTGCAACTTAGTGAGACCGTGATTCAAATAAAGAATAAAAAATAGGGCAGTGGGTGCAGCTCAGAGCTCAAACGCCCCTGGTTTCCATCCTCAGACCCACAAAACAAACAAACACACAGAACAAAAAATAGGGCTGTGGGTGTAGCTTGGAGGTAGAATGACGCTGGGTTCCATCCCCAGGGCTGAAAATAAATGAAAAAAAAGAATAAAAGAATAAATGAATAAATAAATATCCAGAAAACAGTTCCATCCACAATATCTCACAAAAATAAAATACATAATGAAAACTATAAAACATTGAAAAAAGAAATCAAAGAAGACCTTAGGAGATAGAAAGGTCTTCCATGTTCTTGGATTGGCAGAATAAATATCATCAAAATGGCCATCCTTCCAAAACTGATCAACAGATTCAATGCAATACCCATTATGCTAGCAAGGTCATGCCTCAAAGACATAGAAAAAATCATTTGGAGGAACAACAACAACAACAACAACAACAACAACAACAACAACAACAGAATAGCCAAAGTAGTTCTCAGCAACAAGAACCATGAAGGATGCATCATAATACCTGACTTCAAATTATACTACAAAGCCAATATAATAAAAACAGCATTGCAGTGGCACAAAAGCAGACACATGGAACTATGGAGCAGAAAAGTAGGCTACGAAACAAATCTGCACAATTACAGCCAACTGATTTTTGACAACGAGGCCAAAAACATACATCGGGGGGAAAAAGATAGCCTCTTCAACAAATGGTGTTGTCAAAACTGGTTAAGCATATGCAGAAAAATGGAAATAAATCCCACCTTCTCACCCTGCACAAGAGTCAATTCAAGATAGATCTAAGACTTGGAAATTAAACCAGACCTATGCAGCTCCTTGAAGAGGGCATAAAGCCAACACTTCAACACCACAGGCACAGGTAAAATCTTTCTCAACAAGACCCCAAAGGCACAAAAATATTAAAAGGGGGAACAATATGCGGGATTGCATTAAATCGAAGAGCTTCTGTACAGCAAAGGAAAATATCAAGAACCTCAGCAGAGAGCCGACAGAATGGGAGAAGAGTTTTGCCAACTATTCCTCCGATAGAGGACTAATATCTAGAATATACAGAGAACTCAAGAAACTCCGCACTAAGAAAACAAATAGCCCAATAAAAAATGGGCAAGGGAACTAAATAGACACTTCACAAAAGAAGAAATTCAAATGTCCAGTAATAAAAAATAAGTAATAAAGTGTAAATAAGTAATTTAAAAATAATTAAAAGGATAGAAAGGGGGGGGGGAGCCCAAGACACAGACAGAAGAGCAAATTCAGTTCAGAGACACTGTGTCAGAATGCTCACTATTTTGACCCCATTGACCTATTGCTGTCATGGAAGTAAACTTGAAAGAAATTTTAGAGTTGGGTACCACATAATGATCACAGCCCATGTGAAAGCTGTGAACGTATTACCATAGGAGCTGAGGAAGATGTATTCCCTGAGGAGATCATCCAGGCCAAGTTCTCTGGCAAGGATATTCAGTAAAGTGTACACATTTGTGATTTGTAGCTTTGGTGTACCTGCTCCATGAAAGTTTCCCTTTCACTCCAAGTCAATCTAGGTCAGCTAAACCCCCAAATCTAAACATTAGTAGGAAGTAAGTTGTCAGAGCACATTTTGCTAAACTTTTCTCTATTCGTTAAATCCTCACCAAGACTTGATTGACAACTATAGATAAATCCTAGCCATGCCCCAGTATTATTTCCCCAAGGAGACAAAACATTGTCCCTCCACCTTTTCCGGGGTGGTGTCATTTGAATATAGTGCACTTTTTCTAGAATAATGAAAATAGGTTCTAGAATGTTCAAGTGGCTAAGAAAAATGTCTTCCCAGTGTGTGTGTGTGTGGGGGGTAGGGTGGGGGTGGGAGTCCTAGAGAGAATCAGGATAGGTCAAAACTATTTTTCTCTCTCCCAGGGGAAGAGCAAAAGCTTCACTTCAGTTTTCAAGTCTGAAAGCTTAATGGAGCAGGAGGTTTCTAATGCAAAGTGAAGGGGAAAGATTCATGAATGTTGGCTGTTAAGCCCACAGCCTTGACCACTTCTTCTGGTATTTGTGAATGGAAGTCCATATTTGCATGAAAATATTAGCATTAATCTGGGTAGGAAGGCTCATGATTGATCCACTCTCTCTAAAAACAAGTGAACAATTCTGGGCTGAACAGTGAAACCCCAGTTTTCCTTCTGTGGCAATCAATACTAAGTCAATCCCTTGCCCTGTCCATGTTTCTGGGAAAGTGTCACCTACCATTCAAGAAAGACCATCCTGCTGGGTGTGGTGGTGCATGCTTATAATCCCAGAATTCGGGAGGCTGAGACAGCAGGATCGCAGTTTGCAGACAGCCTCAGCTACTTAGTGAGGCCCTTTGCAACTCAGTGAGACCGTGTTTCAAAATAGAGAATAAAAAGTAGGCCTCGGGGGTGTCACTCGGAGGTAGAATGCCCCTGGGCTCCATCCCCAGTACTGAGAAAAGAGAAAGACCATCTTAAGTTTTCCCAGACTTGAACACGTGTTCTTCAGTATCTAGTTCTTTCAATCAGTCTTCTACACATCATACTGAAAAGTACACAGGAAGAAAAGGGGAAAAAAAAGATGACTGTTTCTTGAAACAGTGGAGAATGCCATTCCTTAGGGTGAAGCTATTCTTACCAGGGTTATGTAAAAACCACCTAATATCGGTGCTAGTTCACTTTTTAAATTAATGTTACATAAAATTAAGTCTTAGAAAAAATATTAGCCCATCTGAAAACAGAAATATTAACATTCGTTAATCTAGCCTAGATTCTTACAGGGGCAGACAGCAAATGGATGGAGAATCTGGCAACTGTATATGTAATGATTCTACCTCCATCATGATTCTGTCCTCACTCTCACTGTATACCATTACTCAGACTGAATATAGTAGGACAAAAGCATCCATACGACACCACGCTGCTATGAGAATTATTTGTTTTGCTATGATTTATCATTTCACTTAAGCCACCTCAGTCAGAAACGTTTGTCATATCATTTTGTCTTTCCATATGCCTTTGTGTCTTTTCCCACAGTCCTTCTACATGCACTGCATGCCCATTTCTTTAAACAGTTGGTGGGATTCCTAGTCCTGGAATGTTCATTTTGCCAGCACAGGTCTATACTTTCATCGGCCTAAGAAAATTTGGCTCTACAGGAAAGTGAACTTTTAAGATTTTCATCATTTTGTATTCTCTTAATGAGTCTGATAATAACAATGGAGTAACTGTACCCTTATCTAAGCACTGATCATTTTAGGCCCGTCATCCTTAAGCTCCTTCTCTGAGCCAAGCTCACTTCTCTTAGAAGAACAATAAGCCTCAAATTCAATTGGCTTCTCTTCTCTGTCTTCTTTCTCCCAGACTCTACATGGTACAAAGAACTGTATACTCAGAGAAACCTCAAAACATGGCGCCCCTACTTCCTTTCAACTATATGCCATTAAGGGTCAGCATCTTCACAGAGCTGCGATTATTAGGGAGAGAATTAAACTTCCCTTGGGTTTGGTCTATTTACTTTCTCATCCAAATCCAGCTCATAAGCACACAGAGAGGCATCCACTGGACACTGTTTATTTTTATTTATTTTTAATATCAAGTCAGGTGTCTCCAGCTGTCTTCATTTATCACCACCTGATAAGCGTTTCCTTTATTTCCTGTGCACAAAATCCTGTTGGCTATTCATGTCTTGAACCTAACGTAGTATTCCTGGAGAACATATTTACCTTTTAATTAAGGTAAAATTTGATGCTCAATCATTTTCAGTTCGAAATCTGAGAGTGCCCTAAAATACATAAACACAAAGAAACATTCAATTTTTCTCTGAATCTCAAATTTGTTTTAGAATTTCAAGACCAGGATGAAGAGCCCGGGAGAGGCTATTCATTACCGATTTGTGATCTGTAACCTCTTAAATTTCCTCCTGTGCTTGGTGGGTTAAAAAAAAAAAAAGAGAGAGAGAGAAAAAACAACTTCTCCATTACCCCTGAACCATTGTGCAATAGGAAGATGCATAGGAAAATTATATGATACTATAGAAAAGAGAAAAAAGGCATCACATAACTATTTGCTATTTGTAGACATTCACTTAACAAGTGACAGAAAGAACTTCCGGTGAGCCAAAACTTAATTGTAGAAAGACCTGGGGATGGGAATGTTTGCCATGGGAATATATTCAGGGAGGAGAAGTTAATCATTCAGCTTTGCTAATTCTTTGGAACTCTGGACATTGACTATGATTCTGCAGAACTGCACATCTTTACCCCTAATGTGTTTGTTGCTATTGTTCTACAATATTCTTGTATTGTTCTGATATCCTGCATGGATTCCGTTTTGCTAATCTCCATTTTCCGCAGAACTTCAATTTACAATGCTGAACTTAATGTGTAGGGGCCTGATAATACGCATTGCAAACTCCACCTCTTTATCTGCTCACCTGTTCTCTCTGTTCTCTTTCCAGTTGCCTTTATATTCTTGTAGTAGTTCAGGGGATTGAGCCACAGATCCTTACTGATGATCTGGAAGAAGAAGGGGAACAGGTCAAGTCAGGTCTCAGGCCTAACCTGATTTTCCAATTAATAGGAAACCCACCAACATCATTAATGTTATGTCCCTCTGGATCCCACCTCAACAATCCTGTTGGAGCCTGCAAAGCTGTGATCAGTAAACCAGTTGAAGAAGTTAGGGCTGCTATTGTGTTGCCGGTGGATGAAGGCTTCATGTTTATAATCCTGATACCACTGAATTGGAGTGGAATAAGTTGCCCAATATCCTACAAAAAGAGGAATACCTGGGAAGAAGTTGAATCGTAATAAACCATACATTTCCACAAACCATCCAGGGAGTCCCTTCTTACCAGTCTTATTAATGAGGTATTCCTTAACGATCACATCATTCTGGAAGTAGGGGTTGTTCCCAAAGAACATCCTGATCTTGCAGACACTACTAGCATGCGTGCATTCTTCAACCTGCCAGAACAATTGTGAAAGCTGAAATCTATTTCCAGTGATGCGTTTGTAGAAATGAATTATTTTCCTTACCCTCCCTTGATCAACCCCTAACCTCCAAATCAGTCATGTAGCCAAGCATGTCTTCATCTTGATCACTGATGATCGGTGACATGTGGGGGTGGTTCACAAACTTCCTTGGGTCAAGGAGCCTTCAGATTCCACAGGAGATGCTACAAGCAACTGAGGCAGCTGGAAAAGCTAGGAGAGTACAGGGCATTTCCCAGATATGAAGGCATATCCACTTCTGGTCCTCATCCCAAATCCCTGCTTTTCATCACACATCCTAAGGCCTACAGGGATCCTGGATGCAGACAAATCAGAGACTGTCTGTACTGACTCTAAAAGGGTCTGTTTCCTAACAGTGGCATAGATCTTTCAGTGTGCTGAGCACTAGCCAAAAATATGCCTATGTCTAAACATGAACCATCTCAGCTCTATGTCTTATTCAGCCCCTTCCATCGCTTTATTCCAGATTTCTAGGCGTGTGGATGCAGTCCCCTGTTTTTTCTTCATCCTGTAGGTATTTCTACGCTAAACATACCCCTGAAGTACTCACTCTCCCTCTAGTCTGGGTAGGCAGAAAAGAAAATCAAAAGGATACAGTTTGGGCCCAGAAGCCAGGGATGCCCTGGATGATGTTTCTTCTGCAATCCAGATGAGACTTGCGCCTCTGCTTCAGCTTCTGCTTTAGGCGAGCATAGGCTCTGGTGGCTTGGGTATTCACTGGCTCCAGATCTAACTGAAGGTCTCGTAATTCTTCCAGAGGAGGCCTGAGCCCAGACTGAGCCTGGTGATCCTCCTGCTTCTCCAAGCACTCCTCTGCATGATGCCGCTGCTGTTGTTCAAGCTCTTCTTTTGGCCCCTGCTTTCCCATCTCCTCCTTCTGCTCCTCGTCTTCTTGCACATCTTCCTCGGTCTCTACCTCCACTACCTCCATTACTTCCGACATCAACAGCACTCCCTCCTCTCCCATGGCTACCTCATCTCCGCCCAACCAGGCCTCGGGCAGCTGCAGAACCTCCATGGAGGACTCTTCACACTTCTCCCCACCACCACCACCTCCAACTAAACTCTGCAGTGCCTGGGCCCTGGTAGAAAGAGCCTCAGGGGTCTGGCCCCCAGGAGACTCTAGGGTCTCCTGATCTTGAAGGCTCCCTCCCAGGACGAGAAACTGGGGGGCTTCCATGGCCGCCCCGCTTTCCCCGCCCTTTCCTTTACTCGCCATGTGCCCTCGTCTTCAACAGATACAGGTGCGACCGAAGTAGAAGCCTGGTAATCCAGGTTCACACACGAAGACAGTGATCTGCTATTCTGTGGACGAGATTAGACGCATACAGCTATGCTGGGGCTAATACTTTCCTTCCGTCTTCCGGTAGGCTAGGATTTAGGCGCATGCGCATAGCTTTATGACGTAATATGGGCTACCTTGAGAGAAGGCGCAGACAACCAACTAGACCTGTCTTCTATGCCCAGGGCCAATCAGAGACAGCAAGGTGGTGTTTTCATGCATAGTCCCCCTCTGGATTCAGCACCTACAGTCAGGGGGCTTTGCTACATTCCAAATGCTACCTCCAAACTCACGCTATCTAGTCAAATTCCCATGTGTCTTGTTTCAGTGACCCACAGGGGGAAAAATGTGGCGCTGCTATAGAAGCACACACAATTGGATGTTAATGTGGCAGGGTAGAGACGGATTGAGAAGATGTGGCTGAAAGGTAAAAACAATCCTTCAGATTCCTGATGTTGAATTTAGTTACTCAACTGGGGAGGTTCATTCTAGGACACTTTAAGATCGGGGCAAGTAAAATGAAGACTCTAAAAAACAAGGTCTCTGTATTGATCCCCATTCTTAAGAAAAATAATTCTTGCCGGGGTGGTGGCGCACCCTCGTAATCTCCGCGCTGGCAGGCGGAGACAGGAGGGTCGCGCAGGTCCGAAGCCAGCCTCAGCTACTGAGTGAGGCTCTCAGCAACTTAGTGAAGCCCTGTTTCCAAACAAAACTAAAAATAGGTCTTAGAGTACAGCCCGGGTAGAAAGCCCCTAGGATCCACCCCCATACTACCGCAAAAATATTAATAATAACAATAATAACAATTCTTTTACGAATTTGAAAAAACCTGAGATGATGCTTATTAAATCTTTGCCGCATTCCCACATTTGTGCAAGGATTTCTAGACAAAAGACAGGCATTTGCTGAACTATTAGAATATGGCTACTAGCGTTTCGTTTAACAATTGACTTCACAGAGGATTGTGTATTTTCAACATACACATATGCGCAATACATATTTTCAAGACATGAGAGAATTTCAGTTCCGAGGTGGATGTGAAGGGTGGGTCAGAGAGCGTCTGAGCGTCCCTTCCAACATCCGTGCCTTTGTGTAGTTCTTCGTGCCTTCGCCCTTCGTGCATCCCTTCATCCCCTCTTGCCTCCCTTCCTGCATCCCTTTGTCCCTTCCTGCCTCCGCTCCTCCCTTCAGGCGCTCCTCCCTTCCTGCTCCGCTCCTCCCTTCCTGCCTCCACTCTTTCTTCGGACGCTCCTCCCTTCGGGCACACCTCCCTCCCTGCCTCCGCTCCTCCCTTCCACCGCTCCTCCCTTCCTGCCTCCCTCGTCCCTTCCCGTTGTCCTTCCGGGCGCAGTCCCTTCCTGTCGTCCCTTCAGGTCCTCATCCCTTCCCGCCTCCCTCATCCCATCAGGTACTCCTCCCTTCCTGCCTCCTCGTCCCTTCGGGCGCTCGTCCCTTCCTTTATCCCTCGTCCTTTCCAGTCGTCCCTTCGGGTGCTCGTCCTTCCCTGCCTCCTTTGTCCCTTCGGGTCCTCGTCCCTTCCCGCCTCCCTCGTCCCTTCAGGAGCTCGTCCCTTTTGGTGCTCGTCCCTTCCTGTCTCCTCGTCCCTTCCGGCCTCCGCTCCTCCCTTCCCGTCATCCCTTCGGGCGCTCGTCCCTTCGGGCGCTCGTCCCTTCCCGTCATCCCTTCGGGCGCTCGTCCCTTCCCGCCTCCCTCGTCCCTTCCCGTCATCCCTTCGGGCGCTCGTCCCTTCCCGCCTTCCTCGTCCCTTCCCGTCATCCCTTCGGGCGCTCGTCCCTTCCCGTCATCCCTTCGGGCGCTCATCCCTTCGGGCGCTCGTCCCTTCCCGCCTTCCTCGTCCCTTCCCGTCATCCCTTCGGGCGCTCGTCCCTTCCCGCCTTCCTCGTCCCTTCCCGTCATCCCTTCGGGCGCTCGTCCCTTCCCGTCATCCCTTCGGGCGCTCATCCCTTCGGGCGCTCGTCCCTTCCCGTCATCCCTTCGGACGCTCGTCCCTTCCCGTCATCCCTTCGGGCGCTCATCCCTTCCCGCCTTCCTCGTCCCTTCCCGTCATCCCTTCGGGCGCTCGTCCCTTCCCGCCTTCCTCGTCCCTTCCCGTCATCCCTTCGGGCGCTCGTCCCTTCCCGTCATCCCTTCGGGCGCTCATCCCTTCGGGCGCTCGTCCCTTCCCGTCATCCCTTCGGACGCTCGTCCCTTCCCGTCATCCCTTCGGGCGCTCATCCCTTCCCGCCTTCCTCGTCCCTTCCCGTCATCCCTTCGGGCGCTCGTCCCTTCCCGCCTTCCTCGTCCCTTCCCGTCATCCCTTCGGGCGCTCGTTCCTTCCCGCCTCCCTCGTCTCTTCCCGACGTCCCTTCGGGTGCCCGTCCCTTCCTGCCTCCCTCGTCCCTTCAGGTGCTCCTCCCTTGCTGTCTTCCTTGTCCCTTCGGGCGCTCGTCCCTTCCTTTATCCCTCATCCCTTCCCGTCGTCCCTTCGGGTGCTCGTCCCTTCTCACCTCCCTCGTCCCTTCCTGCCTCCCTCGTCCCATCAGGTACTCCTCCCTTCCTGCCTCCCTCGTCCCATCAGGTACTCCTCCCTTCCTGCCTCCTCCTCCCTTCCGGCGCTCTTCCCTTCCTGCCTCCCTCGTTCCTTCCTGGCGTTCCTTCGGGCGCTCGCCCCTTCCTGCCTCCGCTCTTCCCTTCCTGCCCCCGCTCCTCCCTTCCTGCCCCCGCTCCTCCCTTCCTGCCCCCGCTCCTCCCTTCCTGCCCCCGCTCCTCTCTTCCTGCCCCCGCTCCTCCCTTCCTGCCCCCGCTCCTCCCTTCCTGCCCCCGCTCCTCCCTTCCTGCCCCCGCTCCTCCCTTCCTGCCTCTGCTCCTCCCTTCGGGCGCTTGTACCTTCCTGACTCCGCTCCTCCCTTCCTGCCTCCTCTCCTCACTTCCTGCCTCCTCTCCTCCCTTCCTTATGGGATAATTATGGATTAATACCTCATTTACTCTTTTTTTTTTTTTTTTTTTGGTGGTACTGGGGTTCCTGGAAGCCCTTCTACCTCCGGGCTACACTCCCAGGCCTATTTTACATTTTTATTTGGAAACAGGGTCTCTTAGGCCAGCGCGGCTGGCTTCCGACCTGCCTGGCTTAGGTTGGCACTTTTAAAAAAGGAAGTTGGCCATACTTGATTTATCATGCATAAATGACTTCTAAAATAACAGATTTTTCCCAGCGTGGTGGTGCAGGCTTGTAATCCCTGCACTTGGGAGGTAGAGACAGGAGGATGGCCCAGGTTGGAAGCCTAACTCACTGGCTTAAGAGACCCTGTTTCCAAATAAAAATATAAAAAATAGGTCTGGGCGTGTAGCCCGGAGGTAGAAGGGTTTCCAGGAACCCCAGTACCACCAAATTAATAATAATAATAATAATAATAATAATAATAATAATAATAATAATAATAATAAAAAAATAGCTTTTGCTGGATGTGTTGGTCCTCATTTATGATCTCAGTACTTGAGAGGCTGAAACGGGTGAATGGCAGGTTTGAGGACAGCCTCAACAACTTAGTGAGACCTGGTTTCAAAATTGAAAATTAAAAAATAGATCTAGGGGTAAAGCTCAGAAGTAGAATGTTCCTGGCTTCAGTCCAAGTACTACCAAAAAAAATAGATTTTATTTTCACTGCAAAAAAGTTAATGTCAAGTGATAGATTGATTTAATAATATAGACACCATGTTTATGTTCTTATATCTGTATGAATACACCAGGTGCAGATACATCACAAGACTGCCTACTGTGGTTTACAAGTATATTTCAGCAATAAAAATTATTATTATTATTTATTTTGGTGGTACTGGGGGTGGAACCCAGAGGCTTTCTACCTTCGGGCTATACTCCTAGACCCAGTTTTATATTTTATTTGGACACAGGGTCTCACTAAGTTGCTGAGAGCCTCAGTAAGTAGCTGAGGTTGGCTTTGAACCTGTGCGATCCTCCTGTCTCAGCCTCCCAAGTGTGGGGATTACAAGCATGCGCCACCACGCCTGGCTCTAAAAATTGTTTTAAAAAGCTTTTGGCATTAAGTCCAGCACTGTTTATCTTATCTATGGAAAAAACAATAGGTATAAAACACCAACATCCCATATTTTTTTTTGTAAAAATAAAATTAAAATGACATACTTTATTGTTTGTCA
The DNA here is from genome assembly GCF_963383645.1 of Muscardinus avellanarius. NCBI lineage: Eukaryota > Metazoa > Chordata > Mammalia > Rodentia > Gliridae > Muscardinus > Muscardinus avellanarius. Next base: position 7,500,352 of record NC_137809.1, read on the forward strand.
ACAGAAACACAAACTGGCGCTAGGGAGGAGGAGACAGGTGGATCGCCCAGGTTCAAAGCCAGCCACGCTGGCTTAAGAGACCCTGTTTCCAAATAAAAATATAAAAATAGGTCTGGGAGTGTAGCCCGGAGGTAGAAGGGCTTCCAGGAGCCCCAGTACCCAAAAAGAAAAGAAAAAGATAGAATCACAAACTGAATTACAATGGTTACTCTGTGTGTGTATATAACTGGGGATTAAGCCCAAAGTTGTTCAGCCTTTAAGCTATACTCAACCCCTTTCTATCTTTATTTTGACAAAATATTAATGGTCACTGGCCTTGAACCTAGTTACCCTCCTTTCTTGGCCTCCCAAGTGTTGGGATTACAGATGTGCATACCACACTATAGGTATGCATACCGCGCTTTCTCTCTCATCACATTTTTATATAGCTGTATTAATCACATAGCAATTTTCTGTTAGGTCAGTTTGCTTTTGTTTTGTATAATGTAAACTGAGCTTTTCAATTTGAACTTTACAAACTGAATTTTTTTCAGTTACATTAAGATGTACGCCTGTGCAGGGTACTACACTGGAGTTTTAAACATACTGTAATAAAATTCTATTCTTTTTGCCACTTAACAGAAAACTGATGGAAGCCGGTCATCCTGGGAAACTCTTTATTGGAGGCCTCAGTGCAGAAACAACTGAAAAGACAATTGAAGCAGCATTTGGAAATTTTGGATGTATCCTGGAAGGTAACTCTTAAAATACATTTGTCCAAAGTAAACTTTTGTTAATTAAGTATGTTGTGGGGACAGCTAAATTAGAATACATATATCCTAAAAACTATGTGAATGCTGTCTTTTTTAGTCTTCAGTTTTTTATTAGAAAAGCACCCATACATCGCAACAGGTGAAGGGTCTCCCAAAGCATCTGCTACTGGAAATTAAAACAAGCAACAATAATTGTGTTGCAGGGCAGATGCAAAATGTGATGAGATGCCAGGCGTGGTGGCGCACGCTTGTAATCCCCGTGCTTGGGAGGCTGAGACAGGAGGATCGTGCTGGTTCGGAGCCAGCCTCGCTGGCTTAAGAGACCCTGTTTCCAAATAAAAAAAGTATAAAATAGGGCTGGGAGTGTAACCCGGACGTAGAAGGGCTTCCAGGAAACCCAGTGCCACCAAAAAAAAAAAAAAAAATGTCATGAGGTAAGGTAGATACAAAGTTATTTACTGTTGACATTGAAATTTCTAGGAGTAATTGGAAGGTAAGATTTGGGGTTTTAAGATAAATTTCCAATAATTGAAAATGTGCCTAAGATCACAAAAGAATCCTTGTTAGAAATTGTGAAAAGATTGGATGTTTTGGAAAAATGAAAAGTTACATTTTTGTGTTACGTAAATCGAACTGACTTATATGCGTTACAGTTCTTTTGATGAAGGATAAAGAAACCAACAAGTCCAGAGGCTTTGCTTTTATTACTTTTGAAAGACCTGCAGATGCTAAGGATGCTGCTAGAGATATGAATGGAAAGGTAAGAATTGTGAATAATATCTTGCCTCCAATCAGGAGCTAATGGTATTTCTACATTTTTTTTCAGTTTCAAAAAGTTTTGAAATTGTGTAATGCCATATGAGCCAAGATTCTTTAGCCATCACTCTTATTTTTGTCATATATGAAAAATACATTGGGAAGATTGAAATAAACATGGTACTAGGTAATATAAATTAAACCTATTTTATGCTAGTATTATCGGTTTAAATGGGCTCTTAGCATATAAAAAGCTGTAAAATAAAAGAAACCCATATAAAAACAATGAGAATGAGCTGATATTTTTTAAATGCTACTGCAATATTTGGAAGTACTTGTATGGGAGAAAAAACAAAGGATTTTCTAGGAGATAAAAGCCTAGCTATACTAAAGAGGAGGCAAACTTACTAGGTATATGTAGCAGTAGGCAAACTTCTAAAGAAAGTAATTCTTTGTTTCTTACTTACTTACTAACTTACTAAGGTACTAACTTACTTATTGTGCTGGGGATTGAATCCAGGGACAGTCTAGCTCTGGGCTACATTCCCAGCCCTATCTTAATTTTTATTTTGAAAGGGTCTCACTGAGTTGCAGAGGGCCTAAGTAGCTCCTACCTCAGCCACCAAAGTACTGGGATTACACGTGTGTGCCGCTATGCCCAGCTCATTTTAAAATAGAAAATGATGTGGACATGTTGAAGATGTATCTCAGAATAAGAATTGACAATCTTTTCCCATTATAAGAAGTTTTGTGATATACTCAGTGATTTTTGTATAATTACTAACTGCTAGTAATGTTTTATAGTTGTGGTTGAGGAATCATTTTAATTTTTTTTTTTTTTTGGTGGTACTGGGGTTCCTGGAAGCCCTTCTACCTCTGGGCTACACTCCCAGACCCATTTTTACATTTGTATTTGGAAACAGGGTCTCCTAAGCCAGCGCGCAGGGCTGGCTTCAAACCTGCGAGATCCTCCTGTCTCTGCCTCCCAAGCGCGGGGATTACAAGAGTGCGCCACCACACCCGGCTATCATTTTAATTTTTTACACTGTCCTGGATCGTCAGTTCTGGAAATATTGTGTGTAGCATTGTAGTCATGTCTTTTTTTTTCTTTCCCTTTACTTTGTTCCTTACTGTTTTCCAAGTCTCCTGTGGTTATCTTAATCTTTAAACTGTGCCTAGTATGCTATTCTTTACTCTAGGTCTTGCTCCTTTGCAGTTGTTGGGAATTATTTTCCCTATGTTGCCTCAAGAATAAAAATGTCAGGCTGGGCGTGGGGGCACACCCTTGTAATCCACCCGCTTGGGAGGTGGAGACAGGAGGATCGTGCAGGCTCAAAGCCAGCCTCTCTGGTTTAAGAGACCCTGTTTCCAAATAAAACTATACAAAAAGCTCTGGGAGTGTAGCCCAGAGTAGGGTTTCATCCCAGTACCACCAAAATAATAATAATAATAATAATGATAATAATAAAATAAACATGTCTTCAAAAAGAGAACTTATACTGCATATTTTCTCCAAATATTTTATCCTTTCCCTATATTTGTTGGTATTTTATAGCACTATATTATTTATTTATTTGAGAATTGTCAAATTGTTTAAACTCTAAACTAATTTCATTGTGGTATGTAAATGAAAATTATGTTTACGTGTCTAAAGTTGTTATTGGTACGTTGAAGAGCATTCTTACTTAATTTTACTATTTGAGCTTTTTTTTTTTTTTTGGTAGCACTGGGGAAGGAATCCAGGGACATTACTCTTCTGAGCTCTACCCATTCCCCCCAGCCTGGTTTTATTTTTTTTTATTTTGAAACAGCATCTCAAATTTCAAAGAGCCTAAGTTGTTGAGGCTGTCTATGAAGCTGTGATCCTTCTATCTCCGTTTTCCAAGTACTGCAATTACAGCCTTTGCCACCCCACTGGGCTATTTCAGAGGATTTGTTTGTTTGCAGTGTCGAGGATTGAACCCAGGGACATTCTACCTTTGAGATACAGCCCTAGTCCCTATTTTTGTTCTTTATTTTGAAACAGGGTCTCACTAAGTTGCAGAGGGCCTCACTAAGTTTAGGCTGAGGCTGGCCGTGCACCTTCGATCTTTCTGTCTCAGCCTCCCAAGGACTGAGATTACAAGCCTGAACTACCATTCCAGGCTTCAAAGTTTTAGAGAAATTAAAACTATAGTGCATGCTTGTAATACCACTCTTGGGAAGCTGAAACTGGAGAATCACAGATTCACAGCCAGCCTCAGCTGCATAGGCTTTCCAAAACTTTGTTTCAAAATAAAGACTAAAAAAATATGGCTGGAGGTGTATCTAGGAGATAGAATGCTCCCAAGTTCAATCCCCAGTACTGCAGAATATGAAGGAAGGAAGAAGGAAGGAAGGAATGTTCTTGCTGGGCACAGTGGCAAACACTTGTAATCCCAATACTTGGGAGACTGAAACACAAGGATTGAAAAATCGTGGACAGCCTCAGCTACTTAGTGAGGCCCTTTGCAATTTGGTGATTGTCAAAACAAAAATTTTCAAAATGAGGCTGGATGTGCAGCTTGGAGGTGGAAGGTTTCTGGTTTCAATCCCAAGTACAGAAAAAAAAAATCTTTATTAGATATAAAGTTCATAATTGGAGATTAATTTAGGGTAATTTTTGTTTGTAAGCAAAAGAGCAGGTAAGTTTGTATAGACAGTGTCCTAAATATCTTAGCAGAAGTGGTAATCTGTTTATTGTATCAGGTATTATCATCAAAATAGCTATAGAAATGGATATAATCCTAATTACCCACTTCATTGAGAATGTTTAACAGGGAGGAAAGAAAATATGTAATAAATATATTAAATGCTGCATGCACATAAATATTAAGGAAACATGTAATTAGAGGTTTCAGTGTCATCTAGAAGAAGCAAGTGACAGAAAATGTTTGAGGCCACAATAATAAAAACTGTAATAAAAACTGCAGTATTGGCCTGTGTAGCTGTTAATGTTGTAAAAGGGAATATAACTTCCAGAGGATTTTATGGGGTTTAGGATCTCTGAAAATAATTTTCATAATTTATATGTAAGAGTAATTATGTCCTGCACTATGTGTTAAAAAGTGTTTTAGATCTCCAGAGAAGAATTCATTAGGAAATTATTGTGAGACTTTTAAGTACATTAAAGTTCATCTGAAAAATAAGAAAATGAAACTCTGGTACTGGGAATGGAACTGAGGGACAGTCTTTCCCTAAACTACACCTCCAGCTCATTTGTATTTTATTTTATATTTTATTTAATTATGTTTTTTTTTTTTTTATTTTGGCGGTACTGGAGGTGGAACGTAGGGACATTCTACCTCCAAGCCATACCTTCAGACCTTTTTTGTTTTTAATTATTCTTTATTTTGAAACCGGGTCTCAGTGTGTTGCAAAGGGCCTCACTAAGTAGCCGAGGTTGTCCTGGAACAGCGATCATCCGGTCTCAGCCTCCCAGATGCTGGGATTACACACGTGTGCCACCGCGCCTGCCTTCATTTGTATTTTTATTTTGAAAGAGACTAGATTGCTTAGAGTGTTGATAAGTTGCTATGTCTGGTTTTGACCCATCAATTCCCCTGCTCAGCTTCCCAATTCCTGAGATTAGAGGTATTCAGTACAGTGCCCAGATTATGGTTCCATCTAAAGAATTAAAATTAGAACTTGAGTACATAAAATATTTCAATGTTTTATTTTTTTCTTTTCTCTTGTTTTCTTTCTTTCTTTTTTCCCCCTGTACTTTCTTTTCAGTAGTAGGGATGGAATCCAGGGGCACCTCCAAGCTATACCACTAGCCCTAAGTTTTTGTTTTTTGTTTTTGGTGGTACCGGGGTTCCTGGAAGCCCTTCTGCCTCCGGGTTACACTCCCAGACCTATTTTATATTTTTATTAGGAAAAAGGCTCTTTTAAGCTAGCGCGGCTGTCTTTAAACCTACGCGATCCTCCTGTCTCTGCCTCCCAAGCTATGGGATTAGAAGCCTGTGCCACCATGCCAGGCTCCCAGCCCTAGTTTTAGTCTTTTTTTTTTTTTTTTCTTTTTTGGCAGTACTGGTGTTGGAAGACAGCAGTCTACATCCGAACTTCACTCTCAGCCATACTTTTTAATCTTTTCTATTTTTTAAAAAGGGACTCACAGAGTTGCAAAGGGGCTTGCTAAGTAGCTGAAGCTGCCCAGAACCACCTTCTGTAGGTCTCTACCTCCTGAATGCTGGGATTACAAGCATGTGCCACCACACTTCCTTACTATCCTGTTTTAAGAGGAAAATAGTAAATATCAAGGCTAATTTGTAGTACAAATTAGCTAACTTCAGTACATTTTTTATGCGGTAACAGGATTGAACCCAGGGACACACTACCACCAAGCCACGTTCAGAGCCCTATTTTTTTATTCTTTATTTGAAACAGGCTCTCAAGAAGTTGCAAAGAGCCTCACTAATTAGCTAAGACTGGCTTCACACCTGCCGGATGCTCCTGTCTCAGACTTCCAAATGCTGGGATTACAATTGTGTGCCACCATGCCTGGCTCAGTACTCTATAATGGGTTTTATTTTTTTTAATTTTTAATTTTTATTTTTTACCTATGGTATGAACTCAGGGACATTCTACCTGGGAGGTATACCCCCAAACCCTATTTTAATTCTTTATTTTAAAATAGGACCTCACTAAGTTGTGGAGGGCCTAAGTAGCTGAGGCTGGCCAGAAGATGCTATCTCCTTTCTCAGCCTCCCAAGTACTGGGATTACAAGCATGTGACACCACACCCAGCCAACTTTGCAGATAATTCTTGTGTCGAAAGTTGGATTTACAAAAATAAGTTGAGCCGTACAAATTGTAAAAAGTAGATATGTTTCGCCGGGCATGGTGGCGCACGCTTGTAATCCCCGTGCTTGAGAGGCAGAGACAGGAGGATCGCGAAGGTTCGAAGCCAGCAACACGCGCTGGCTTAGGAGACCCTGTTTCCAAATACAAATGTAAAAATGGGTCTGGGAGTGTAGCCCGGAGGTAGAAGGGCTTCCAGCAACCCCAGTACCACCCCTTCCCCCCAAAAAATAGGTAGATATGTTTTTCTTTAGACTATTTGGGATGTGTTAATATTTTATGATATATTAAAGCCATTTAAAAGTCTAAAAGCATTCCAAGGAATGGTAAACATATACGTATTTTTGTATTGGATTAGTTAATGGAAGGCTTTGCTAATGAAGTAGGTCATGAGGTTGGCATTGTGGAACACCTAATCATTTCAGAAGAAAATGTTTGCTTTTGGAAGAACATTCATCTATAATTCATTTAGAGCAAATATAAGTTTGTCAACTGTATTTCTTTAAATTGAAGTTAATACAGTAATGATGAATTTTTTAGACTTTGGATGGAAAAACAATTAAAGTAGAACAAGCAAACAGACCATATTATGGAGGTAGTAGGAGGAGGAGACTGCGAATTTTTTCGAGAAATAGACTTCCAGCAAGAAATCTGAGATGTGGAAGAGGAGGAAGTGGAAGAAAAAGAGGACATCCTTCACATGGAAGATGCTTGGGTAATGTTTTAAAATATAGGAGTGAAACCATAGGACTGAACTTCAGTAAGTTTGAATAGACATTATTTTCTCATTTACTTCCTTTATGATAAAATAAACTTATTAATTAGGAAACCCTGTTACGTAACTTACAGAAGCAATTGATGTTTATAATTGTTTTAAACTGAGCCAGGCGTGGTGGCGCACGCTTGTAATCCCAGCATTTGGGAGGCTGAGACCTGAGGATTGTGGCTCACAGACAGGCTCAGCTGCTTAGTGAGGCCCTCTGCAACTCAGAGAGACCTGGTTTCAAAATAAAGAATAAAACATTGGGCTAGGGGTGTAGTTCTGAGGTCAAATGCCTCTGGGTTCCATCCCCAGACCCGCAAAATATACATACATACATACATACATACATACATACATACATACATACATACATACATATATATATATTTTTTTGTGGTACTGGGGTTCCTGGAAGCCCTTCTACCTCCGGGCTACACTCCCAGACCTATTTTTACTTTTTTTTTTTCATTTTTGGAAACAGGGTCTCCTAAGCCAGCGCACGCGGCTGGCTTCGAACCTGCGCGATCCTCCTGTCTCCACCTCCCAAGCGTGGGGATTACAAACCTGCACCACCACGCCCGGCGTTTATATATATTTTAACCATAATCATAGACAGTAATTAATATCAATTGCAAACTGAATTTAGATTTTATCATTTGTGCTAATTGTCTCTACTCATTCAATACTCTCTACAGAAATCAATTCTCTTGATCACATTGTTTTTCACCCAGGATTCCAAATTTATAGCTTTATCACAAAATCACAACAGAAATAAAAGGCAGAGTACTCAGAATTCAAACTCTTGGTGTTTCTTCCTTTTAATTTTGTTTTTGTATTGGCGATTGAGCCCAGAGGCATTCTACCTCCAAGCTACATACACCCCAGCCCAATTTTGTATCTTACTTGCAAACGGGATCTCGTTAGGTTACCGAGAGCCTCACTAAGTTGCCGAGGCCTGGCTTTGAAATGGTCGTCCTCCTTACTTAGCCTCCCAAGTACTGGAATTATAAGCTTGTGCCACCATGCTCAGCTTTGGTCTCTCATCGTTTGGTTTTGTGAGTGCTTTTGAAAATCAATGTGAACACATTCATCGTTTTTATATGTGGATTTGTACATTAGCCTTCTGAAGGGCATTTGCATTCAGAGAATTATCTAGACCTTAGAACTGTAGTTTCTAAACCGTGCCTCTTACTCAGTAAAAGATGAAAATCACTGCTTCATGAATATGGATGCATGCCTCTTTACTTTATGACTGAGAAGAAAGCATCATTGAAACTACAAATGTGATCCAGGCACGGGGATGCCTGCCTATAATCTCAGCTGTTTGGGAATCTCAGGAAAAAGTTTTAACATTGCTGGCAAGCATAGGCAACAAGTGATACCTTGCCTCAAAATGAAGGGAAGGGGGTGTAGCACAGTCATAGACCACTTATGTAGCACATGCAAGGTCCTTGTACTGTCAGAAAAAATTGTATTTGTGTATTCTTTTCATATCTTTATTTCCAGTGCTGGTAATTGATAACCAGGGCCTTGAGCTTGCTGATCAAGCGAGCTTTATCACTGAGCTACATTTCCAGCAGCTTTTTGAGACCGGATATCATTAGTTTGCCAAGTCAACCTTCAAATTTAGGATTCTCCTGCTTCAGCATACGAGTGTACTAGGATCATGCGCATGTGACACCATGCTGCATGCAGTGTTCAGTTGATGTTGACCAAGTACAAAAAAGGGAATCCCTTTTCAGTTTTTAGAGATGCAAATGTCAAAAAAGAGCAACTCTTGGGAGAAAATATTTGTTACAGATATTAGCACCAAAAAACTAATCTGTAGGTTCCGTTTTGGTAATCAGAGAAGTGATTCCTTGAAGGTATTTTCTTATAAGTGAAATTGAAGTTTGCCACCTTTATAAGATACAGACTTTTAGATTTATTCTTTAGGTTAATTGTTCTTGAAAATCAAGTCAAAGTTGTACTCTTCCATGTAGGCGAATTGGAATGTATATTTCAACTGGACAAAATGACCTTTCATTATTTCATATTTGTTTTTCAAATGTCAGTAGTGTTTTGTTAAGATTGAGCAGACCACAGGTTTATAATGTTTTTTTTTTTCTTTATTGGGGAGGCATTTTAGAGCTTGAACTTTTCGATGTTCTCTCTCTGAGCTACACTCCTAGCCTTGCTCACTTTTTTTCTTATTTTGAGACAGGGCCATTCTAGAACCTGCGATCCTCCTGTCTCAGTCTCCCAAATATTGGGATTATTAGCAAGCACTACCATGCCCAGCATGTTTTACTTTTGAAATTTTAAGAATTGTGTATGAGTACAACATGTACGTCATGTATATACAAATATATATATATATATATATATATATATATATATATATATATATATATATACTATATATATACACATATTACATGTATATACATATATACATCTTTACATATGTATTTGTGTGTGTGTGTGTGTGTGTGTGTGTGTTCTGAGAATATGGAAGAGGATGTGTACTAGCACATTTGATAATATTTTTTTTTATAACATGATGTGTTTTATATTTTGTGGTGCTGAGGATGGAACTCAGAGGACTTTTGCCTTTGAAATATATCCCCACCAATTTTATTTTGAAACCGAGTCTTCCTAAATTATTATATACAAATTCAAATCTGTAATGCTCTTGTTTCAGCCTCCCTGTAACAAGCGTTACAGGCCTGGAATTACTACATCCAGTTTTCATGATATTTTAAAGACATTTCATGAAAAAAAAATTACAAGGGGAATTGCTAATACTGTTCATCCTAATACTGAAGCAGTTTTCTTTATTTTATCTGCACTTTAGGCCTACTTAAGTGATAGTTTCACTCCTTCATGGACTTAATTCTCATCACATTTTATTCACACGGGTATGAACTGCTTCCTGAGATGTTATTTTTAATGAATTTATAACTTCGGTATTTGAATCGCACCTAAAAGCAAACACTGAGCCAAGCATGGGGGCACAGGCTTAAAGTCCAGTAATAAAGAGGCTGAGACAATAGGATCGCGGGGGTTCGAAGCCAGCCGTGTGCACTGGCTTAGGAGACCCTGTTTCCAAATAAAAATGTAAAAATAGGTCTGGGAGTGTAGCCCGGAGGTAGAAGGGCTTCCAGGAACCCCAGTACCACCAAAAAAAAAAAAAATAGAGAGAGAGAGAACGAAAGACAGAGAAACAAACAGAGTGAGGGACTCGCAGTGATAAAGAGAAAGACAGAAAACCCCATAAATGTGCAAAAGGCAGAAAAAATAAAAGTTGCCACTTATAGTGTATATAGAAGTGTGTGTGTGTGTGTGTTTGCGTGTGTGTGTGCGTGTGTTTTGTTTGGGGGATGGAACATTTACCTTTGGTATTTGAATCGCACCTTAAAGCAAACACTGAGGCAAGCATGGGGGCACAGGCTCCTAGTCCAGTACTAAAGAGGCTGAGACAGGAGGATTACAAACTTGTGAGTCCCTCTACAACTTAGTGAGACCTTGTTTCAAAATAAAAAACTAAAATATGGGACTGGGAGTGTAGCTCTGAGGTAGAATGCCCCTGAATTCAACCCTCAGTACCACACAAAAGAAAAGACAATACTGTTTTATGAGTTTAGAGAGGTAAGAATTAAGACGGCGAAGGTTGTTTGAGTAACACTATAAGTAATAAGGTTTGGCCATTTAAAAACTATTGGCGCTACTTAAATAAGAATATTTTGTTTTAGATACAGATGCTAGGGAATCTTGTCTTAATCTCAACATGAGTTCTTCTAAGAGATCCTTTCCAGTTAAAAGACGTCCATCTTCAAAACGTAGAGGCCCTCCTGCTAAAAGATCATCTTCTTCAGCTCCAACAAGAAGCAGCACTGAGTTGGGAGGACGAGGTGAGTGAGTGACTGGCAGCAAACCCAGTTTCTTAAGATTGGAGGTACTATTTTCCTCTGAATGAAAATGGTGCATCAAAAGATGTACATTTTTGGTTCAAGAAACAGGATGGGATTATGGGATAATTATGGATTAATACCTCATTTACTCTTTTAGGTAAGCTTTTGGGTTCATGCTAGGAAGTACAGTTTCATTACAGATGTACTAGATGTTCAGCAATATCTAGTAAAGAGCGTTCATGTTAACCCACTTTGCTACAGAATTTTTCTTAAATTTTTCTAAAAATCCTTGTCAGTGTTCATTATTTTTCCTATGGTTTGAAGGTCAAGATGTTTTTGGGATTTATGTGAGGAAAATTCTGATCAAATCCTAGTTGAGTTGTGAGTATTTTAAGCACCTGGTGTCTAATCTTTGATTAATTATAATCTATAACTAAAATTGTTGTTTCTTATTTTCAAAAATGACTATTTAAAGTTTTAAATAGCCAGCGTGGTGGCGCATGCTTGTAATCCCCGCGCTTGAGAGGCAGAGACAGGAGGATCGTGCAGGTTCGAAGCCAGCCCCGCGCACTGGCTTAGGAAACCCTGTTTCCAAATAAAAATGTAAAAATGGGTCTTGGAGTGTAGCCCGGATTAGAAGGGCTTCCAGGAACCCAAGTACCACAAAATACTACTACTACTACTACTACTAATGATGATGTTTTAAATAGATGTGATTTAAAACTCTGTGTAAGTGCTTGTTCTATAGAACTGAGACCGTTGGAGCCCTGCTCTCCCAATGTAAAAAAACAACAACAACAAAAAAAAACAGTTCTTTAGGCCGTACTTATGCTTATGTATAAGGCACTGCTTTTGGATTTATGAGGCATTCTGCCTCCGACCAGCAATCCCAGCCCGATTATTTAGCTGTTTTATTTTTGAAACAGGGTCTCACTGAATTCCAAAGGGTCTCGCTTAAGAGCTGAGGCTGTCTGCGAACCGCGATCCTCTGGTCTCTGCCTCCCGAATGCGTGAGCCACCACGCCCGGCCTTGTGTTTGACATTTGATGTGATAGAAACTTGAAAGTACCAGTATCAGCTCTCAATTTCCTATGTAGAAGATCAGTAATGTAGGTATTGAACCATATATTTGAGAATATACAAGTAGCCAGCTCTTATTAAGCCTGTAAATTTTTACAGTAAAACTTCTACTCCTAGGAATTATGAATATAAGCATGTAATATCATGGAGAAAAGTTACAGTAGTCAGGTGTCAGTCCCTTTGGGAAAATACTCAGAAGAGATGTATAAACACCAGAAAGGTGCTTAAATTCTTGGTATATTCTAGATCCTTTTCCTCCTTCAGAGGAGTAGCTGAAAGATCTTTTCCCATTCTGTCTTCTCCCTCTTGAGGTTCTTGATGGCCTGCTTTGCTGCACAGAAGCTCTTTAATGCAGTCGACTAAATCCTTGTTTCAACTTCTGTGCCTTAGGAGTGTTATTAAATTCAAGAAAAGAAAATTAATGAGCACTATCACCTTGATGAAGTTAGTTGAAAAGCTCCTAGCATTTTTTTTATATATATTTTTTTCATTTCATTTTTTTATTTTTTTTAACAATTTTTTTATTGAACATAAATAGTATACATTTACACTATATTTGGTGCCCTCTCCCCCCCCGCCCCCATTTTCCCTTCCCCCCTCCCACCAATGGTTGTCCAGGTTAACCATATCTTATTCATAATTTTACACATGTTCAAGTGTAGACCCTTATTAATCAAGACCGGCCTTCCTCCTCTCCTATCTTACCATCTAAACTTAGCTAGTATTTCCCCTTCAATATCTGGAGACCCACTGGTATTCTTTGTGTTTCCTAGTTTGGGCATATTAGAGGAAACATATGTATCTTCTTCTTCTGTGCTTGGCTGATCTCACTTAACATTATGTTCTCCAGGGCTTTCCATCTTCTTTCAAATGATATAATTTTGTTCTTCTTTATGGCTGAATAGAATTCCATTGTGTGTATTTCCCACAGTTTTGCTATCCATTCATCTGTTGATGGTGATCTGGGTTGGTTCCATATTTTGGCTATTACAAATTGTGCTGCTATGAACATAGGTATGCATATGTTGCTGTAGTTCTCTGAATTCAACCCCTTTGGAAAGATACCCAGGAGTGGTATAGCTGGGTCATATGGTGGATCTATTCCCACCTTTCTTAGGAATCTCCACACAGATCTCCATAGTGGTTGAACTAGTTTGCATTCCCACCAACAGTGTAAAAGAGTTCCTCTTTCCCCACATCCTCGCCAGCATTTATTGTTGTTTGATTTTTTTATGCTTGCTACTCTGACTGGGGTTAGATGGAATCTCACCAAAAGACTTCTGGACCTGATTGACAAATTCAGCAAAGTCGCAGGTTATAAAATCAACCTAAAGAAATCAGTGGCTTTTCTTTATGCCAACAACGAATCCACAATGAAAGAAATAAAAACAACAATTCCATTCACTATAACCTCAAAACCAATAAAATACCTAGGAATAAACCTAACCCAAGATGTAAAAGACCTCTACAACAAAAACTATAAAACATTAAAGAAAGAAATTGAGGAAGACCTTGGAAGATGGAAAGATCTCCCGTGCTCATGGATAGGCAGAATAAATATCATCAAAATGGCCATTCTGCCAAAACTGATCTATAGGTTCAATGCAATTCCCATTAAAATACCAGTGGCATTCTTCAGAGACCTAGAAAAATCAATCATGAATTTCATATGGAGAAAGAAAAGACCTAGAATAGCCAAAGCAATTCTCAATAACAAGAAACATGCAGGAGGCATTACAATCCCAGACTTCAAACTATACTATAGAGCAATAGTAGTAAAAACAGCATGGTACTGGCACAAAAACAGATATACTGACCAGTGGACTAGAATAGAAGACACAGAAACAAACCCACACATCTTTAGTCAATTAATCTTTGACAAAGGGGCCAAACACATACGCTGGAGAAAAGACAGCCTTTTCAACAAGTGGTGTTGGGAGAACTGGCTAACCATTTGTAAAAAGATGAATCTAAACCCCTATATCTCACCAAACACAGGAATCAACTCAAGATGGATCAAAGACTTAGAAATTAGACCTGAGACTGTGAAGCTAGTAGAGGAGAGCATAGGTTCAACACTACAACATATTGGCACAGGCAGTAACTTTCTCAACAAAACCTCCAAAGCTCAGGAAATTAAAGCAAGAATAAACAAGTGGGATAACATCAAACTAAAAAGTTTCTTCTCATCAAAGGAAACTATCAATAACCTAAAGAGGAAGCCTACAGAATGGGAAAGGATCTTTACCAGCCATCATTCTGATAGGGGGCTAATATCCAGAGTATACAAAGAGCTCAAAAGACTCTACACTAGCAAAACAAACAACCCAATCAAGAAATGGGCAAATGATCTAAATAGACACTTCACAAAAGAAGAGATACAAAGGGCTAATAGATACATGAAAAGATGTTCTTCATCACTGGCCATCAGGGAGATGAAAAGCTCCTAGCATTTAAACCACTATCAAGAAAATTATACATCAAGACCAAGTCAGTTTCATTCCAGTGATTCACGGCTGGTTCGATCCCTATAAATTACTACTACTACTTACATGTTTTCTACTACTGCTTACATGTTCCCTCTTCTAATTCAGTCTCTGGTCTGATTTCTAGGTCTTGGATGCATCTTGAGCTGATTCTTGTGCAGGGTGAGAAGATGGGGTTTAAGTCCATTTTTCTGCAAGCGTAAAACAAGTTTCACGGACATAACTTTTCAGAAAGGCAGCATATGTCTTTGGAAGCTTTGTCAAAAATTGGTTGTGTGTGAATTTGTTTGTGAATCTTTTGTTCTATTTGTTGTTGTGCCAGTGCCATGCTGTTTTTATTACTAGAGCTCTGCAGTCTAGTTTGAAGTCAATTATTGGGATGCCTCCTGCATGATTCTCGTCGCTGAGACCTGTTTTGGCTATTCTGGGTGTTTTGTTTTCCCATAGGAATTTTAGGGCTGATATTTCTAGTTTTTGTGAAGAAAGACTGGTAAGAATACTTTAATAGCAATTGCATTGGATCTGTAGACTGCTCTCAGTAGAATTGCCATTTTTATCTATAATTTTCTTGGTAGAGTGGACATCTTGATGATACTTGTTCTGCGTGTCCAAGAGCGTAGGAGATCCTTCCATTTTCTAAGGTCTTCTTTAATTTCCTTAGTGTGTAATAGTTTTCATTGTTTGTTTTGTTTTGTTGTACATGGGGTGGAACCCAGGGGCATTCTACCTTCAAGCGCTACCCCCAGCCCTACTTTATATTCTTTATTTTGAAACAGGGTCTCAGTGAGTTGCAGAGGGCCTCACTATATAGTCGGGCTGGCCACGACCTGTGACCCTCCTGTCTCACCCTCCCAAGGACCGAGGTTATAAGCGTGTGCCTCCATGCCTGGCCTTGGTTTGATTTATTTCTAGGTATTTTACTGTTTTGAGTGTAATTGGTTTCTGAAGTTCTTTCTCAGCGGATTCATGGTTGGCATGTAGAAAAGCTGTTGCATTTTGTAGACTGATTTGGTATCCTGCTACTTGTCTAAGTTTGGTAACCCACTCTTTTGGGTGAATTTTAGTCTCTTCTAAGTACAGGATTATGTCATCTGTGAAGAGAGAAAATTTCAGTTCTTCGTTTCTTATTTGTGTTCTTTTGACTTTTTTCTTTTATTGCTCTGGCTGGGGTTTCTACTATGCAATTGAAAAGGAATTAAGATAGTGGAACTTGTTTCAGTTTTCCTCATTCAGTCTGATGTTGTCTTTGGGGCAAATTCATTTCACCATGTTTAAGAATGTTCTTTCTACTCCACTATCCTGAGTTGTTTGCTTGTTTGTTTGTTTTTTAGTTGCTATGGAGTGTGTGTGTGTGTGTGTGTGTGTGTGTGTGTTACTAGTGATAGAGCCCAGGCTCATTCACCTCTGAGCCATACAAGTAGCCCCATTTTCTGTTTTTTTTATTTTGAAACAGGGCGTCACTATGTTGCAGAGAGCCTCACTAATTAGCTGACACTGGCAGAGAACCTGCAGTCCTCCTGTCTCAGCCTCCAGAGTACAAGTACTGGGATTACAAATGTGTGTCACCATGCCCAGTTCCTTCAGTCTTTTTTCATGTGAATGGGTGTTGGTTTTTTTCAAATCCTTTTTTCACCATCTATTGATATGATCGTGTGATTTTTGGTTCTTAATTTTATCAATGTAGTAAATTACACTTATCTACATATATAATTTACAGGGATCGAACCAGCCGTGGATCCCTGGAATGAAACTGACTTGGTCTTGATGTATAATTTTCTTGATAGTGGTTTAAATGCTAGGAGCTTTTCAACTAACTTCATCAAGGTGATAGTGCTCATTAATTTTCTTTTCTTGAATTGTCTTCACTTTGTCTTGGTTATTGATGAGATACTAAGATTCCCAGAATAGGTTTGAAAGAATTCCACCTCTTTCTTGCTTCATGGAATAGTTTGGGAAGCATTTGTCTTAGCTTCTATAAAAGTTGTACACAATTCAGATGGGATTGCTTCCAAACCCGGTCTTTTCTATGAAAAAACCCTGCTTGCTATTGTAGGGCTAAGTTTTCTATATCCTCTTGACTCAATTTAGGTTGTATATATTAGGGTAGGTAAGGGTTTATCAGTCCTGTCTATTTTTACCCAAAAAGGCCAATTTTTGTTTTGCTGGTCTTTTTATGCATTTATTTATTGGGTTTGTTGTTTTCTAGTTTGATGAATTCCACTCTGTTTTTAACGATTTTCTGTTTTCTACTAGGTTTGAGATTAGTTCCTGTTTTTTGAGGACTTTCAGGCATGTCATTCGATTGTTCATTTTGTGACTCTCTGTTGTTCTTACACAGGGGCACTCAGTGCCATGAATTTTCCTCTTAATGCTGCTTCTACAGAGTCCCAAAGATGTTTTGTTTCTGCATCTGTTTGGTCCGAGGAATTTATTTAAATTCTCCCCCATTTCTTCTGTGATCCAGTTTTCATTCAGAAGGATACTATTCATGCTCCATGGATTTATGTAATTCCTCTGGGTCTTGCTGTTGGTGACTTCCACTTTTGTTCCACCGTGGTCTGAAAAGACGCAAGGCAATGTAATATTCAGCTGTTGTCTGGAATAGTCCATGTGTATCGAAGTAGATCCATTTAGCTTTTAGTGTCCTACTGGTCTGAAGCATCTTTACTGTTCTTTTGTCTGGAAGATCCAACTAGAGGTGTGAGAAGTGTGTTGAAGTTTCCCAGTATTATTGTGTTGAGGTCTGAGACTTAATGTCGCAAAGAGTTTGTTTTATAAAAGTGGTTGTGCCCGTGTTTGCGTCACAACTTGACAGCTTTTGGCTTGAAGTCTACTGTGTCTGAAAGGTGAGTTGCAACCCTTGCTGCTTTGGGGTTTCATTTGTATGAATGTCTTATTCTGACCCTTCACCTTTAGTTTGTGAATATCTCTGGCTATAAAGTGTGTTCCTCACAAAGAGTATATAGACGGCTCATGTTTTTAAATCCACTTTTTCTGTCTGTGTCCTTTAATTGTGGAATCGAGACTATCGACATTCAATATTCTTATTGAAGGCTGGGTGTGGTGGCACATGCTTGTAATCCCAGCAACTTGGGAGGCTGGGATAAACGGATCGCAGGTCACAGCCAGCCTCAGCAACCTTGTGATGCCCTCTAACAACTTAGCAAGACCCTGTTTCAAAGTAAGGCATAAAAATATTGGGCTGGAGGTTTAGCTCAGAGAATGACCTCGTTCCAAGTCCCAGTTGTCAATATATATATATGTGTTTATTATATGTGTATATTTGTGATATCCATGTGTTTAAATATATGTTACATATATATGTAACGTGTATGTATATTTTACATATATTGCATATCTGTGTCCATGTATATGTGTTTGTGCGTGTGTGTATGTGTGTGAGTATATATATACATATATGTATATATACACTCATTTTATATATATACACACACATATATATGTATGTATGTATGTATGTGTGTGTGTGTGTGTGTGTGTGTGTGTATATATATATATATATGAAATAGGTAATTTTAATTTTCTGTCAGTTTTGAGTTGTGTTTTCTATGTACGATAGTGCTTCTCACTTTCTCTAGTGCCAGTCTGGTTGACATGAAACCTATTTTCTGTTTGCCTTGGAAGATTTTTTTATATCTCCATCAGCTCTGAGAGACATCTTGCTGGATAAAGACGTCTTGGCTGGAGATTGTTTTCTCTCAGGATATGGAGGATATTGTCTAGAGTGACTTTTACTGCTTTTACCCGTGAACGTGACGTCACCTGGCCTTTTGCTCTTGACCTATTAAAATTTCTTCCTTGACCTCTGTTGGTCATCATTATGTGACATGTGAGGTTCTTCTCTGATCTTGTCTAAATGAGGTTTGGAGCGTCTTCTGAATGTAAGTGTCCAGCTGTTTTTCAGGTTTGGGTTGATCTGAAGCTATCCAAGCCGTTTGGGTTTTTCTGAGGCGATTTTTTTAATCCTCCTGGTTATGCTTCTAGGACCTCTTCTTTTTTTTTTTTTGTGGTACTGGGGTACCTGGAAGCCCTTCTACCTCCGGGCTACACTCCCAGACCTATTTTTACATTTTATATTTGGAAACAGGGTCTCCTAAGCCAGCGCACGTGGCTGGTTTCAAACCTGCACGATCCTCCTGTCTCTGCCTCCCAAGCACAGGGATTACAAGCGTGCGCCACCATGCCCGGCACTTCTAGGACCTCTTCTATTGCTATTCTTGGGTTTGCTCTTTTAACAGTCTTCCAGATCTCTTGGCATTTTCTGGTCATGTTGAACTGTTTTTTAAGTCGTTGATGGCATGTTCATTTTTGAATAGGCTGTCTTCTAAGAGTGAGGCTCTTTTTGCCATGTGGCTGAGTCTGCCAGTGCTGGTGTTTTTCAGTCAAAGTTTCTTTTTACATTATTTTTTTGGGAACATTGTGATTTTACATCACTTTGGGGTACAAAGGGTCAAAAAATACACGCACACAGATTCCGTGCCCTCGATACTGGGTCCTTCCCTATATGTGCCTTTGATACTGTAATATGGGTAGATTTTTATACATTCATAGCATTATTTCAAAGTGAACACTCTTTATAACGAGCCCCTCTCCTTTGCTAGCCTCCTTCAGTCAGTCACGTGGAGTCTCTGTTCATTATCTGATAATGCCTTTATTTCCAAATATCTCTTTAGCTTCCACGTATAAGAGCAAAGTTATATAGATGTACTCATTTCTTGAGACTGGGTGCTCTCACCCTCTTGAGTTCCATCCATACTTTTGTAAATGGCAAGATTTTGTTCTTTGTTATGGCTGAGTAGACTTCCATGGTCTGTATATGCCAGTCCTGTGATCCATTCATCTATTGTTGGACACCTGGGGTGGGTGGGGGTTTTCATATTTTGTCCATTGTAAATTGTGCTGCTATGAACAGGGATGTGTAAGTATCATTATGGTATTCTGATTTCATTCCCTTTGAAAGGATGCCCAGGAGCACAATTGGTGGATCATATGGTAGTACCATTCCCATTCTTAAGAGGAACCTGCACACTGATCGCCATATAAGTGTACGAGTTTGTAGTCCCACCAAACAGTGTAACTGGTTTTGATTTTCCCATATTCTATCCGCATTTATTACTATATGTATTCCTGACTATTGCCATTCTAACTGGAGTTAGATGGAATCTCAGTGTCCTTTTGATTTGCATTTCTCTGATTGCAAGTGTTGGCTTTTTCTTTTCTTTTCCTTTCCTTTCCTTTCATTTCTTTTTTTTCTTTTCTTTCTTTTTTTTTTTTTTGGTGGTTGTACTGGAGTTGGGACCCTTCTACCTCCGGGCTACACTCCCAGACCTATTTTATATTTTTATTTGGAAACAGGGTCTCGGGTCTCTTAAGCCAGCAAGTCTGGCTTCGAGCCTGCACGGTCCTCCTGTCTCCCCCTCCCAAGCACGGGGGAGGTATGAACACTACAGCAGACACATTCTTTCTCCGAGATATACCCCCAGCCGTACTTTTTATTGTTTATACTTGATGCAGAGTCTGGCCAACTTGTGGAGGGCCTACGTAGCTGAAGCTAGCCTGGAACTTGTGATCCTCCTATCTCGGCCTCCCAAGTACGGGAATTACAGGGGAACAACCACCACGCCTAGCTATTGTTTGCGATTTTTATTTCTTCTTTGGAGAAGAGTTTATTCAGTTTGGTTGCCCATTTCTGACCTACTTATTTGTTCTTTAGCATTACATTTTTTAATCTCCTCCTGTATATTCTAGATATTAGAACTTTGATTGGTTCTTGGTGGATTCCCTTTGCTGTGCAGAGGCTTTTTAATTCACTAATTCTTGTTTTTAATTTCCGGAGCTTTCAGAGTCTTCTTAAGGAGGTTTCTCAATGTACATGTATGTTGGAGTGTTGGTTCTACACGCTCGTCTAGTAGTTTGAAAATTTCTGGTCTTAATTTCTAGGTCTTTAGACGACCTTGTTTTGGCTTTTGGGCAGGGAGAGAGGGTAAGGGTTAATTCCACTTTTCTACATATGGATAGCTAGTTTTCCCAACACCATTCTTTGAAAAGGCTCTTCTTTCTCCCGTGTATGCCATCAGTGCCTTTAAAAAAGGATCAAGTGGAGCCGGGCGTGGTGGCGCACGCTTGTGATCCCGGAGCTTGGGAGGCAGAGACAGGAGGATCATGCAGGTTCGAATCCAGCTGCGCTGGATTAAGAGACTTGTTTCCAAATTTAAAAAGTATAAAATAGGTCTGGGAGTGTAGCCCGGAGTTAGAAGGGTTTCTAGCAACACCAGTACCAATAAAATGAATGAATGAATGAGTGAGTGAATGAGTAGTGAGTGAGTGTGTGAGTGAATGAATGAGATCAAGTGGTTATCGATACAGGGCTTTGTTTCTATTGGTCTGTGTGCCTGCTCTTCTGCTAATACCAGGCTCTTTTTATAATGTCCTTGTACTACAATTTGAAGTCAGGTATTGTGATGCCTGCAAGCAGGGTTCTTATTGCTGAGAATTGTTATGGCTCTTCCAGGTCTTTTGTTTTGTGTTCCTTAAGAATTCTAGAACGGACTTCTGTAGGTCTATGAAAAAATGGCTATGGTACTTTGATAGGGATAGATAGTGTTGAATGTGTCTACTGAAGTTCATACTTCATTTATTATGTCCTGAATTTTCCTCGGAGCCTTGTTTGGTTACTGTTCAGGATACTGATCTCTTTGCTGATTATGTCCCGTCATGATATATAGGCTTTTGCCGAGCGTGGTGGCGCACGCTTGTAATCCTCGTGCTTGGGAGGCAGAGACAGGAGAATCAAGCAGGTTAGAAGTCAGCCTCACTGGCTTAAGAGACCCTGTTCCAAATTTTAAAAAAATATATGGCCATGCGTGGTGGCTCACGCCTGTAATCCCCGCGCTTGGTAGGCAGAGACAAGAGGATCACGGGGGTTCGAAGCCAGCCGCGTGCGCTGGCTTAGGAGACCCTGTTTCCAAATAAAATTGTAAAAATAGGTCTGGGAGTGTAGCCCGGAGGTAGAAGGGCTTCCAGGAACCCCAGTACCACCAAAAAAAAAAAAAAAGAGAGAGAGAGAACGAAAGACAGAGAAACAAACAGAGTGAGGGACTCGCAGTGATAAAGAGAAAGACAGAAAACCCCATAAATGTGCAAAAGGCAGAAAAAATAAAAGTTGCCACTTATAGTGTATATAGAAGTGTGTGTGTGTGTTTACGTGTGTGTGTGCGTGTGTTTTGTTTGGGGGATGGAACATTTACCTTTGGTATTTGAATCGCACCTAAAAGCAAACACTGAGACAAGCATGGGGGCACAGGCTCCTAGTCCAGTACTAAAGAGGCTGAGACAGGAGGATTGCAACGTTGTGAGGCCCTCTACAACTTAGGGAGACCTTGTTTCAAAATAAAAAAAACTAAAATATGGGACTGGGAGTGTAGCTCTGAGGTAGAATGCCCCTGAATTCAACCCTCAGTACCACACAAAAGAAAAGACAATACTGTTTTATGAGTTTAGAGAGGTAAGAATTAAGACGGCGAAGGTTGTTTGAGTAACACTATAAGTAATAAGGTTTGGCCATTTAAAAACTATTGGCGCTACTTAAGAATATTTTGTTTTAGATACAGATGCTAGGGAATCTTGTCTTAATCTCAACATGAGTTCTTCTAAGAGATCCTTTCCAGTTAAAAGACGTCCATCTTCAAAACGTAGAGGCCCTCCTGCTAAAAGATCATCTTCTTCAGCTCCAACAAGAAGCAGCACTGAGTTGGGAGGACGAGGTGAGTGAGTGACTGGCAGCAAACCCAGTTTCTTAAGATTGGAGGTACTATTTTCCTCTGAATGAAAATGGTGCATCAAAAGATGTACATTTTTGGTTCAAGAAACAGGATGGGATTATGGGATAATTATGGATTAATACCTCATTTACTCTTTTAGGTAAGCTTTTGGGTTCATGCTAGGAAGTACAGTTTCATTACAGATGTACTAGATGTTCAGCAATATCTAGTAAAGAGCGTTCATGTTAACCCACTTTGCTACAGAATTTTTCTTAAATTTTTCTAAAAATCCTTGTCAGTGTTCATTATTTTTCCTATGGTTTGAAGGTCAAGATGTTTTTGTGAGATTTCTGTGAGGAAAATTCTGATCAAATCTTAGTTGAGTTGTGAGTATTTTAAGCACCTGGTGTCTAATCTTTGATTAATTATAATCTATAACTAAAATTATTTCTTATTTTCAAAAGTTTCTTATTTTCAAAAATGACTATTTAAAGTTTTAAATAGCCAGCGTGGTGGCGCATGCTTGTAATCCCCGCGCTTGAGATACAGAGACAGGAGGATCGCACAGGTTCGAAGCCAGCCCCGCGCGCTGGCATAGGAGACCTTGTTTCCAAATAAAAAAATGTAAAAATGGGTTTGGCAGTGTAGCCCGGAGGTAGAAGGGCTTCCAGGAACCCAAGTACCATAAAATACTACTACTACTACTACTACTACTACTACTACTACTACTACTACTGATGATGATGTTTTAAATAGATGTGATTTAAAACTCTGTGTAAGTAGTTGTTCCATAGAACAGAGACCGATGGAGCCCTGCTCTCCCAATGTAAAAAAACAAACAAACAAACAAAAAACTGAGTTCCTTAGGCCGTACTTATGCTTATGTATAAGGCACTGCTTTTGGATTTATGAGGCATTCTTCCTCCGATCTACAACACCAGCCCGATTATTTAGCTGTTTTATTTTTGAAACAGGGTCTCACTGAATTGCAAAGGGTCTCGCTTAAGAGCTGAGGCTGTCTGCAAACCACGATCGTCTGGTCTCTGCCTCCCGAATGCGTTAGCCAACACGCCCGGCCTTGTGTTTGACATTTGATGTGATAGAAACTTGAAAGTACCAGTATCAGCTCTCAATTTTCTATGTAGAAGATCAGTAATGTAGGTATTTAACCATATATTTGAGAATATACAAGTAGCCAGCTCTTATTAAGCCTGTAAATTTTTACAGTAAAACTCCTACTCCTAGGAATTATGAATATAAGCATGTAATATCATGGAGAAAAGGTACCATAGTCAGGTGTCAGTTCCTTTAGGAAAATACTCAGAAGAGATGTATAAACACCAGAAAGGTGCTTAAATTCTTGGTATATTCTAGATCCTTTTCCTCCTTCAGAGGAGTAGCTGAAAGATCTTTTCCCATTCTGTCTTCTCCCTCTTGAGGTTCTTGATGGCCTGCTTTGCTGCACAGAAGCTCTTTAATGCAGTCGACTAAATCCTTGTTTCAATTTCCGTGCCTTAGGTGTGTTATTCAAGAAGAGTTTCTACTACTGCTTACATGTTCCCTCTTCTAATTCAAAAGTCTCTGGTCTGATTTCTAGATCTTGGATGCATCTTGAGCTGATTCTTGTGCAGGTGACAAGATGGGGTTTTAGTCCATTTTTATGCAAGTGTAAAACAAGTTTCACGGACATAACTTGTCAGAAAGACAGCATATGTCTTTGGAAGCTTTGTCAAAAATTGGTTGTGTGTGAATTTGTTTGTGAATCTTTTGTTCTATTTGTTGTTGTGCCAGTGCCATGCTGTTTTTATTACTAGAGCTCTGCAGTCTAGT
This sequence comes from Muscardinus avellanarius, assembly GCF_963383645.1. NCBI lineage: Eukaryota > Metazoa > Chordata > Mammalia > Rodentia > Gliridae > Muscardinus > Muscardinus avellanarius. The sequence goes on from NC_137809.1 coordinate 7,524,514, forward strand.
TTGAAGTCAGGTATTTGGATGCCTCCTGCATGATTCTCGTCGCTGAGACCTGTTTTGGCTATTCTGGGTGTTTTGTTTTCCCATAGGAATTTTAGGACTGATATTTCTAGTTTTTGTGAAGAAAGACTGGTAAGAATACTTTAATAGCAAGTGCATTGGATCTGTAGACTGCTCTCAGTAGAATTGCCATTTTTATCTATAATTTTCTTGGTAGAGTGGACATCTTGATGATACTTGTTCTGCGTGTCCAAGAGCGTAGGAGATCCTTCCATTTTCTAAGGTCTTCTTTAATTTCCTTAGTGTGTAATAGTTTTCATTGTTTGTTTTGTTTTGTTGTACATGGGGTGGAACCCAGGGGCATTCTACCTTCAAGCGCTACCCCCAGCCCTACTTTATATTCTTTATTTTGAAACAGGGTCTCAGTGAGTTGCAGAGGGCCTCACTATATAGTCGGGCTGGCCACGACCTGTGACCCTCCTGTCTCACCCTCCCAAGGACCGAGGTTATAAGCGTGTGCCTCCATGCCTGGCCTTGGTTTGATTTATTTCTAGGTATTTTACTGTTTTGAGTGTAATTGGTTTCTGAAGTTCTTTCTCAGCGGATTCATGGTTGGCATGTAGAAAAGCTGTTGCATTTTGTAGACTGATTTGGTATCCTGCTACTTGTCTAAGTTTGGTAACCCACTCTTTTGGGTGAATTTTAGTCTCTTCTAAGTACAGGATTATGTCATCTGTGAAGAGAGAAAATTTCAGTTCTTCGTTTCTTATTTGTGTTCTTTTGACTTTTTTCTTTTATTGCTCTGGCTGGGGTTTCTACTATGCAATTGAAAAGGAATTAAGATAGTGGAACTTGTTTCAGTTTTCCTCATTCAGTCTGATGTTGTCTTTGGGGCAAATTCATTTCACCATGTTTAAGAATGTTCTTTCTACTCCACTATCCTGAGTTGTTTGCTTGTTTGTTTGTTTTTTAGTTGCTATGGAGTGTGTGTGTGTGTGTGTGTGTGTGTGTGTGTGTGTGTGTGTGTGTGTGTTACTAGTGATAGAGCCCAGGTTCATTCTACCTCTGAGCCATACAAGTAGCCCCATTTTCTGTTTTTTTTATTTTGAAACAGGGCGTCACTATGTTGCAGAGAGCCTCACTAATTAGCTGACACTGGCAGAGAACCTGCAGTCCTCCTGTCTCAGCCTCCAGAGTACAAGTACTGGGATTACAAATGTGTGTCACCATGCCCAGTTCCTTCAGTCTTTTTTCATGTGAATGGGTGTTGGTTTTTTTCAAATCCTTTTTTCACCATCTATTGATATGATCCTGTGATTTTTGGTTCTTAATTTTATCAATGTAGTAAATTACACTTACTGCATATATAATTTACAGGGATCGAACCAGCTGTGGATCCCTGGAATGAAACTGACTTGGTCTTGATGTATAATTTTCTTGATAGTGGTTTAAATGCTAGGAGATTTTCAACTAACTTCATCAAGGCGATAGTGCTTATTAATTTTCTTTTCTTGAGTTGTCTTCACTTTGTCTTGGTTATTGATGAGATACTAAGATTCCCAGAATAGGTTTGAAAGAATTCCACCTCTTTCTTGCTTCATGGAATAGTTTGGGAAGCATTTGTCTTAGCTTCTATAAAAGTTGTACACAATTCAGATGGGATTGCTTCCAAACCCGGTCTTTTCTATGAAAAAACCCTGCTTGCTATTGTAGGGCTAAGTTTTCTATATCCTCTTGACTCAATTTAGGTTGTATATATTAGGGTAGGTAAGGGTTTATCAGTCCTGTCTATTTTTACCCAAAAAGGCCAATTTTTGTTTTGCTGGTCTTTTTATGCATTTATTTATTGGGTTTGTTGTTTTCTAGTTTGATGAATTCCACTCTGTTTTTAACGATTTTCTGTTTTCTACTAGGTTTGAGATTAGTTCCTGTTTTTTGAGGACTTTCAGGCATGTCATTCGTTTGTTCATTTTGTGACTCTCTGTTGTTCTTACACAGGGGCACTCAGTGCCATGAATTTTCCTCTTAATACTGCCTCTACAGAGTCCCAAAGATGTTTTGTTTCTGCATCTGTTTGGTCCGAGGAATTTATTTAAATTCTCCCCCATTTCTTCTGTGATCCAGTTTTCATTCAGAAGGATACTATTCATGCTCCATGGATTTATGTACTTCCTCTGGGTCTTACTGTTGTTGACTTCGACTTTTGTTCCACCGTGGTCTGAAAAGACGCAAGGCAATGTAATATTCAGCTGTTGTCTGGAATAGTCCATGTGTATCGAAGTAGATCCATTTAGCTTTTAGTGTCCTTCAGGTCTGAAGCATCTTTACTGTTCTTTTGTCTGGAAGATCCAACTAGAGGTGTGAGAAGTGTGTTGAAGTTTCCCAGTATTATTGTGTTGAGGTCTGAGACTTAATGTCGCAAAGAATTTGTTTTATAAAAGTGGTTGTGCCCGTTTTTGCGTCACAACTTGACAGCTTTTGGCTTGAAGTCTACTGTGTCTGAAAGGTGAGTTGCAACCCTTGCTGCTTTGGGGTTTCATTTGTATGAATGTCTTATTCTGACCCTTCACCTTTAGTTTGTGAATATCTCTGGCTATAAAGTGTGTTCCTCACAAAGAGTATATAGACGGCTCATGTTTTTAAATCCACTTTTTCTGTCTGTGTCCTTTAATTGTGGAATCGAGACTATCGACATTCAATATTCTTATTGAAGGCTGGGTGTGGTGGCACATGCTTGTAATCCCAGCAACTTGGGAGATTGGGATAAAAGGATCGCAGGTTCACAGCCAGCCTCAGCAACCTTGTGATGCCCTCTAACAACTTAGCAAGACCCTGTTTCAAAGTAAGGCATAAAAATATTGGGCTGGAGGTTTAGCTCAGAGAATGACCTCGTTCCAAGTCCCAGTTGTCAATATATACATATGTGTTTATTATATGTGTATATTTGTGATATCCATGTGTTTTAATATATGTTACATGTATATGTTACCTGTATGTATATATTACATATTTTGCATATCTGTGTCCATGTATATGTGTGTGCGTGTGTGTATGTGTGTGTATATATATATAATATATATGTGTGTATATATATTATATATACACATATATATATAAAATATATATATATATATATATATATATATATATATATATATATATATATATATATATATATATTAGGTGATTTTAATTTCCTGTCAATTTTGAGTTGTGTTTTTATGTACGATAGTGCTTCTCACTTTCTCTAGTGCCAGTCTGGTTGACATGATACCTATTTTCTGTTTGCCTTGGAAGATTTTTTTATATCTCCATCAGCTCTGAGAGACATCTTGCTGGATAAAGACGTCTTGGCTGGAGATTGTTTTCTCTCAGGATATGGAGGATATTGTCTAGAGTGACTTTTACTGCTTTTACCCGTGAACGTGACGTCACCTGGCCTTTTGCTCTTGACCTATTAAAATTTCTTCCTTGACCTCTGTTGGTCATCATTATGTGACATGTGAGGTTCTTCTCTGATCTTGTCTAAATGAGGTTTGGAGCGTCTTCTGTATGTAAGTGTCCAGCTGTTTTTCAGGTTTGGGTTGATCTGAAGCTATCCAAGCCATTTGGGTTTTTCTGAGGCGATTTTTTTAATCCTCCTGGTTATGCTTCTAGGACCTCTTCATTTTTTTTTTTTTGTGGTACTGGGATCCATGGAAGCCCTTCTACCTCTGGGCTACACTCCCAGACCTATTTTTACATTTTATATTTGGAAACAGGGTCTCCTAAGCTAGCGGCACGCGGCTAGCTTCAAACCTGCGCGATCCTCCTGTCTCTGCCTCCCAAGTGCGGGGATTACAAGATGTGCCACCATGCCCGGCACTTCTAGGACCTCTTCTATTGCTATTCTTGGGTTTGCTCTTTTAACAGTCTTCCAGATCTCTTGGTATTTTCTGGTCATGTTGAACTGTTTTTTAAGTCGTTGACGGCATGTTCATTTTTGAATAGGCTGTCTTCTAAGGGTGAGGCTCTTTTTGCCATGTGGCTGAGTCTGCCAGTGCTGGTGTTTTTCAGTCAAAGTTTCTTTCTACATTATTTTTTTGGGAGCATTGTGATTTATCATCACTTTGGGGTAGAGAGGGTCAAAAATACACGCACACAGATTCCGTGCCCTCGATACTGAGTCCTTCCCTATATGTGCCTTTGATAGTGGAATATGGGTAGATTTTTATACATTCATAGCATTATTTCAATGATGAACACTCTTTATAACGAGCCCCTCTCCTTTGCTAGCCTCCTTCAGTCAGTCACGTGGAGTCTCTGTTCATTATCTGATAATGCCTTTATTTCCAAATATCTCTTTAGCTTCCACGTATAAGAGCAAAGTTACATAGATGTACTCGTTTCTTGAGACTGGGTGCTCTCACCCTCTTGAGTTCCATCCATACTTTTGTAAATGGCAAGATTTTGTTCTTTGTTATGGCTGAGTAGACTTCCATGGTCTGTATATGCCAGTCTTGTGATCCATTCATCTATTGTTGGACACCTGGGGTGGGTGGGGGTTTTCATATTTTGTCCATTGTAAATTGTGCTGCTATGAACAGGGATGTGTAAGTATCATTATGATATTCTGATTTCATTCCCTTTGAAAGGATGCCCAGGAGCACAATTGGTGGATCATATGGTAGTACCATTCCCATTCTTAAGAGGCACCTGCACACTTATCTCCGTACAGGTGTACAAGTTTGTAGTCCCACCAAACAGTGTAACTGGTTTTGATTTTCCCATATTCTATCCGCATTTATTACTATATGTATTCCTGACTATTGCCATTCTAACTGGAGTTAGATGGAATGTCAGTGTCCATTTGATTTGCATTTCTCTGATTGCAAGTGTTGGCTTTTTCCTTTTCTTTTCTTTTTTTTTTTTTTTTTTTTTTTTGGTGGTGCTACTGGAGATGGAACTTTTCTACCGCTGGACTACCCTCCCAGACCTATTTTATATTTTTATTTGGAAAAGGGTCTCGGGTCTCTTAAGACAGCAAGTCTGGCTTCAAGCCTGCACGGTCCTCCTGTCTCCACCTCCCAAGTGTGGGGGAGGTATGAGCAGAAAAGCAGACACAGGCCGGGCGTGGTGGCGCACGCTTGTAATCCCCGCACTTGGGAGACAGAGACAGGAGGATCTCGCAGGTTAGTAGCCAGGCGCGTGTGCTGGCTTAAGAGACCCTGTTTCCAAACAAAAATACAAAATAGGTGTCTGGGAGTGTAGCCGGGAGGTAGAAGGGCTTCCAGATACCCCAGTACCACACAAAAAAAAAAAAAAACCAGACACAGTCTTTCTCCGAGATATACCCCCAGCCGTAGTTTTTATTGTTTAAACTTGAAGCAGAGTCTGACCAACTTGTGGAGAGCCTACGTAGCTGAAGCTAGCCTGGAACTTGTGATTCTCCTATCTTGGCCTCCAACTACTGAATTACAGGCGAACAACCACCTCGCCCAGCTATTGTTTGTGATTTTTATTTCTTCTTTGGAGAAGAGTTTATTCAGTTTGGTTGCTTATTTCTAACCTATTTATTTGTTCTTTAGCATTACATTTTTTAAGCTCCCCCTGTATATTCTAGATATTAGACCTTTGATTGGTTCTTGGTGGATTCCCTTTGCTGTGTTTATTTCACTAACTAATTCTTGTTTTTAATTTCCGGAGCTTTCAGAGTCTTCTTAAGGAGGTTTCTCAATGTACATATATGTTGGAGTGTTGGTCCGTCATGCTCGTCTAGTAGTTTGAAAATTTCTGGTCTTACTTTCTAGGTCTTTGGACGACCTTGAGTTGGCTTTTGGGCAGGGTGAGAGGGTAGGGGTTAATTCCATTTTTCTACATATGGATAGCTAGTTTTCCCAACACCATCCTTTGAAAAGGCTCTTCTTTCTCCCGTGTATGCCATCAGTGCCTTTATAAAATATCAAGTGGAGCTGGGCGTGGTGGCGCACGCTTGTGATCCCGGAGCTTAGGAGGGAGAGACAGGAGGATCATGCAGGTTCAAAGCCAGCGGCGCTGGCTTAAGAGACTTGTTTCCAAATTTAAAAAGTATAAAATAGGTCTGGGAGTGCAACCCGGAGTTAGAAGGGTTTCGAGCAACACCAGTACCAACAAAATGAATGAATGAATGAATGAATGAATGAATGAATGAATGAATGAATGAGTGCATGAATGAGATCAAGTGGTTATCGATACAGCGCTTTGTTTCTGAGTTTTCTGTTCTGTTCGAACCATTGGTCTGTGTGCCTGCTCTTGTGCTAATACCAGGCTCTTTTTATACTGTCCTTATACTACAATTTGAAGTCAGGTATTGTGATACCTGCAAGCAGGGTTCTTATTGCTGAGAATTGTTTTGGCTCTTCCAGGTCTTTTGTTTTGTGTTCCTTAAGAATTCTAGAACGAGCTTCTGTAGGTCTATGAAAAAATGGCCATGGTACTTTGATAGGGATAGATAATGTTGAATGTGTCTACTGAAATTCTTACTTCATTATTATGTCCTGAATTTTCCTCGGAGCCTCTTTTGGTTCCTGTTCAGGATACTGATCTCTTTGCTGATTATGTCCCGTCATGATATATAGGCTTTTGCCAGGCATGGTGGCGCACGCTTGTAATCCCTGCCCTTGTGAGGTAGAGACAGGAGGATCGCGCAGGTTCGAAGTCAACCTCACTGGCTTAAGAGACCCTGTTTTAAATTTAAAAAAAAATATGAAATAAGTCTGGGAGTGTAGCCCGGAAAGGGTTTCTAGGAACCCCGGTACCATAAAAATAATAATAATAATAGTCGTAGTAATTGTAATAGTAATAATCATAATAATACTTCTCCAGTCTAACATCGGATGTCTTTGAGCATACCCATAATTATAATTCTAAAATGTTCTGACATTTTCTGCACCTCTAAGTTTGTAATCGCCATGGTTGTATAATTGTGGAAGCTCATTCTTTACTAGCTGGTCATCTTCCTCGTGTTTTCAGGACCCTTTAGTATCTTTATTACATTTTCTGGCTCTCTTTGTGTGGAATTCCTACATCTAACCACCTTCCCTTAACTGTTGTATGCTGTTCTAGAAGTAAATATTCACCGCAAGGTATGCCTTAGGGGGCGCTGGTTGTAGGTAACCTCTGACTGACTGCCGGCCTCTGCATTTTGAGACACACACTTGCTGGTGTGTGGACCTAGGTTGCATTCCCTGGAAACACCCTCCCCCACCCCGTTGCTGTGCTTACTGGAGTCACCTTATGCCCCGTTCCCTATGGAGGTCAGGTGGGACCCTGCACTCCAGAGAGCTCTGTGGTCTGCCTCAGTGTTCTTATCCTAGTGAAACCCCTGCTGTCCTCCTAACAGTGGTCACTTGAGATTCTGCAGGCTATCTATGTCAAGGGCCCAGACTGCACGGACTCGTCCTGTGACTGCAGTACGTTCTTATTAAAGCTGTACTGTTCTTGTATCTCCCCCTCTCCTCATGCTGTCCTGCCTGCCCATTTCTGGGGGCATGGTCCTCCAGGGCACCTAGGCCTCTGTAAACTCACAAAACCTGCAGGTTTGGTATTTTGGGAGACCACTCCCAACCTACCCACTCACCCACAGTTAACCCAGGTTTCTGCTGAGAGTCAGTAATCTCACAGGTGCTGCAAGGTGTATTGGAGCCTCTCAGGATCCTGGTAGGAAGAGTACGTTCTCTCACGGTTCTGGTTCCGTCGAGATCTGCTGTGTTCCTCGTAATGATTGCTGGGCAGCCTGGGCGGGCCATCCAGAATGTCCCGGGTGTGGAGAACAGATTACAGTTGGTCTTTGGGTTCTATCCACTGAGTGGATAGGATTGGTTTCTTATTAGTTTCCTGGCATTCTTCTCCGAGGTGTAGGGCAGTGCTCAGAGGTAGTGGGGCATGTTCCCTAGACACTGCCATCTTCAAATAGACACTACTGTCAGTAAATGTCGTAGTATTTTTATATGTGTGAGAGATGGTTGGAACAAAAGTGATAAGTTACTTTATCTGGGGAAAAGAATGCATGAGAAATTTAATCAGTTAGAGAGACTGGGGGTGTTGAGTTGTTTTTTCTGCTCTCAGTTGTCATTAGTAATGCATAGAAGAAGGAAAAGAATACGTCAAAGGGAAAGAAAATATCTTGTTCTGACAAAAGTTTTTAACCATGGAGAAAGAGTATAGACAACAACTTGGTAAGCTCTGTTTGATGTGATAAGCTCTGGTCTTCAAGGAGCCATAAGGCACTTTGTAAAGAGAGAGACCGACAGACAGAGAAACGAGCAGAGTGAGGGACTCGCAGTGATAAAGAGAAAGATAGAAAACCCCATAAATGTGCAAAAGGCAGAAAAAATAAAAGTTGCCACATATAGTGTATATAGAAGTGTGTGTGCGTGCGTGTGTGTGTGCGTGTGTTTTGTTTGGGGGATGGAACATTCTACCTCCGAGCTACACCCCCACCCTGCTTTCTAATCTTTATTTTGAAACAAGGTCCCACTGAGTTGCAAAGGGCCTCACTTAGTTAAGTAGCTGAGGCTGTCCTCAGACTTTGGTCATCCTGCCTCAGCCTCCCAAGTATGGGAATTACTGTTAAGTTGGGTCCTGCACTCATGTGACTTTGTGTCACATGACCTCTGCAGGGCAAGGGAGGGGCTGAAATCCCCGTGAGAATTGGGCGTTCCCGTGAGTGAACCCTCATCTCGCAAGATGCATACCTTGAAAAGGAGAGCCCGCGTCCTCAAACTTCGGACAGGCGCGAGGGCCCCACGGTGCCTCGCCCTGATCCCCCGGAGAGCCGTGCCATTAAAACTTTACATGCCACGTGTACCGGACCTCTCTCGTGTTTTTCACACTCCGCCGTACGCACATTATTTTTATTTTACTGCATTAATTTTTTATTTTACTTATCATTTGATGCTGAACCGGGAGAACTCTTGGGTCCCTCCCCCCTTTTTTTTTTTTTTCTGTTTTCTCTTTTTATTTTTACTCTCTTTTTGAGCCCCGGACTCTCTGACCCGCCAGCAGCTCGACTGTGAGGTCCCACACCAGCGCTCCGCTTGCAGGCGTTGCTCCCACCACTGCCGCCGCTGCCGCCCCATGTCTACCCGGACCGTAAGCCTTCTTCCCCAGCCCCGCGCTCTCCGGGAGAGCCGGCGGCCTTCTTCCCGCCCTGGGCTCTGCTGAGGGTCCGCGGCCATCTTTCCAGCCACGAGCTCTGCTGAGAGCTCGCGGCCATCTTTCCGGCTCCGCACTCTGCTGAGAGCCGGTGGCCATCTTTCCAGCTCTGAGCTCTGCTGAGAGCTCGCGGCCATCTTTTTGGCCCCATGCTCTGCTGAGAGCTCGTGGCCATCTTTTCGGCCCCACGCTCTGCTGAGAGCCGGTGGCCATCTTTCTGATCCTGCACTCTGCTGAGAGTCTGCGGCCATCATTCCAGCCCTGCGCTCTGCTGAGAGCCAGTGGCCATCTTTTCCTGCCCACGCGCTCTCTTCTGGAGCGCCGATGGCAATCTTTCACTGCCACTGCGGCCACAGCCACCACTGCCAGGGCGTGCAGGCTCCGACGGCCGCCAGGCTGCCAGTTCCACCCGCCCGGAGCCAGGCTCCTTGGGTGATGCTGGCACCTGCTCTGCTCCTGCCTGCCACTTGGACCTCCTAAAACCGCCGTTCCCGCCTGCCCACGATGCCCGCCGCTGGAATGGGACCGCGTCGCCCGCGGACTGCGCCACACTGCGTGCCTATGTCTTCTCCGCGCCTGGCGTTGCTTAGACCCGCCTGCCGGGGCCGCCTGCCTCCTCCATCTAGGTGGCCGCCACTCTGCTAAACAGCCCCCAGCCCGCCAAGTCCAGCCCGCACTCCAGCTGGTTCCCCCACTCAGACTCGTGCCCTGGCGCCCTTCACCCTGTGCCTGCCCACCCCTGCTGCCTGGGCCTGGCCATTCCGGAGTCGGCAGCCATCTTTCCGGCCCGAGCCAGGCAGCTTGGCACTTGCTCTGCCAGCCAACCGCCTGCGCGGGCCAGGACCTCTGCCTGCCGCTTGGACCTCCTAAAGCACCGTTCCAGCTTGGTTCTCCGGTCACTGCCGGGACCTCTGGCCGGTTTGCCCCACCCGCCCTGAGCCAGGCTCACTGGCGGTGCTCCTCGGGGCCCAGCCTCAGCGTCTGGCGCGTGCCTGGAAGCCATTTTGTCTCCACGCCGCGGGCCCGGCAAGCCACGCCACCTGCGGCCCCCACTGATCCCGCCAGCCGCCAGTGCCGTCCACACCAGCCACCGGCATCCGCACGCCCTGGCTCCACCGCGCCCCCAGCAGCTTCTCAGCGCTTCTGTCACAGCCAGCGCTGGCCGACATCACTATACTCCGGTAAACTGCCTCTTTCCCTTGGTTAGCGGGTTCCGGACTTGGGTCTTCTGGTCCACTGGGACCTTAAAATCCAAGCGCTTGGTGACCCATTGTCCCATGGTCCACTGGGACCACCCTGTGGATGACCAGGTCATCCTCCGGTTTTGAGAAGGAATGAAGACGTTCTTCCCTATCTCTTAACCTCCGTTTCTGAACGATTGAGCAGGGAAATCAGGGACACCCATTTCCTGTTCTTCGTTTCTGCCCGCAAACCAATTATGGGGAGTCGAACCTTTATACTAGCAGATGCCCTGAGAGCCTGTCTGCCTTGATACGAGTTGGGAAATAGGTTGCGGTGGCCCAGGAACAGTTAGGAACTTTTCTAAGTGGTCTGGTATCCCTCGAAATGCTCTCCCCCATCAGCTTCCATTTATTTTCCCGCCAGCTGCCATTTTGTGATGGCGCATAGTCACTGCCTGGTGATGTCACAGTCGCCATCTTGGCCCGCGCCAGACTGCAATTTTGCTGGGCGGCCCGCGTGGGCGCGCCCTAGGTGCTTTGGGAAACGCCGGGGCTGGGGCGACACCCTCTGCCCGTGGGGAGTCTGCGTTGCCATTCTTGCCGGACACCAGCCCCGGGACGCACTCTTTGTGAGTATAGGTCCGTCACAGCTGACAGAACCTTAACATAGCATCTAAGTTTTAATTCCAGAGAGAAACAGGCGGAAATGGAGCGTACACCCCGACTTTGCCAAAAAGCAGATCCCTGGTAGCTGCCCTTCAGCTGGCGGTGGCGGCTCAGCCCTCTGGAGCGCCACCTAGGTGTGGAGGACTGCAACAACAACTACCTCCAGGAGCCTGCATCAAGTGGGGCAAAGCCACGCCTACCAATCAGACTGCTCGGCGTGTGGCCAGGAGGGCCACTGGAACAGTGCCCTTGGAAAAGGGTGAGCCCCAGGTGCCTCAACAAAGGGGGAGCACCTTTCCAGACCAGGCCCCGCCGCTGGCCCTACTCAGCCTGGCTGAAGACTGATGGCTCCTGGATCCCTCAACCTCCATCCTCTTTGCCAGCTCAGGGTAGTTCTCCAGGTACTGAGTAAGCCAGTCTCCTTTTTGGTCGCCTGCTCAATCTCATGATTTGTTTTTTTCTTTAATAGACCTTGCCTGTTCAAGCCTCCTCAAGCGCACATCACTAAGCTGTCCAGGGTAACCTCCAATTCGCACCGCAGCTATGCACCCACCTGCACCCCCTTCTGGGGGACTGGACTCCCGACTCCTCCCGGCCTGGGGCCCCTGACGACGCCCCTTGACAGCAGGAAGAAGCTAGAGGGTCCAACGTCATCCATTATCCCTACCATCAAAAGGCCGGAATGTTAAGTTGGGTCCTGCACTCATGTGACTTTGTGTCACATGACCTCTGCAGGGCAAGGGAGGGGCTGAAACTCCCACGAGAATTGGGTGTTCTCGCGAGTGAACCCTCATCTCGCGAAAAGCATACCTTGAAAAGGAGAGCCCGCGTCCTCAAACTTCGGACAGGCGCGCGGGCCCCACGGTGCCTCGCCCTGATCCCCGGAAGAGCCGTGCCATTAAAACTTTACATGCCACATGTACCGGACATCTCTCGTGTTTTTCACACTCCGCTGTATGCACATTATTTTTATTTTACTCGCATTTAATTTTTTATTTTACTTATCAATTACAAGCTTGCGTTTTTATTAATCTCGTTTCATTTGTGCGTTGTAGTTATCATCACGCTGAGGAGCAGTGTGATACTTGGTGTAATTCCCTTTGAGTCCCACCCCCACCCCAACCTCACTCCCTCCCTATTCCTGTCTGTGAGACTAGTGAAATAAGGCTATGTGCACAGACCTTCGTAAACGCACAAAGCCTCGTTTAGACTCTTTTCTTCATCGTGATTCCTTTTCCCCTTCCGACTTCCATCTCCCTGTTTCCTTCCCTTCCATTATTCTCCTGGTGTCGCCTCAGTAATCTCAAGTTCCTTCTGTTTTTCTGTTTTCTCTCTAGCTTCCACTGGTGAGAGAGACCATAAAACCCTTTGCTTTCTGAGTCGGGCTGCTCTCTCTCAGCATAATATTCTCTAGTTCTGACCGTTTTCCTTAAGATGTCATATGTTTTGTTCTGTATGCCTGAGAGAGAATTTCATGGTGCATATCATATCACATTTTCCTTATCCAGTCATCTTTTGGCAGGTACCCAGGTTGGTTTCATAATTAGCCAATTGTGAATTGAGCGGCTGCACATGGACAGGGATATGCATGTATCAGTATAGTATTCTAATTTTAATCCTTTTGGAAAGATACCCCTCAGAAGCCTACCTGGGTCACATGTTGATTTCATTCCTACGCTTTTTGAGGAACCTACCTTCTGACCTCCGTAGTGGTTGTACTGATTTGTAGTTTCCTCACAAATGCATGAGAGTTCCTATTTCCCCACTTCCTTGCCGGCACTTGTTATTTCTATTCTTGACGATTTCCATATTGGAGTCCCATCTAAACTGAAATTCAGATGGACTCTGTGCCATTTTGATTTGCATTTCCCTGGTGGGTAATGAAGCTGAACTTTCTCAAAGTATTTATTGGCCATTTCTGTTTCTTCTTTTGAGAAGTGTCTTGTTCAGTTCAACTGCCCTTTACTTTCGGGGGGAAAACACATTCTTTAGTGTTAAGTTCCCTTCATTACGGTTATTTATGTGTTAGATATTAGTACTCTATCACGGGAGCGGCTGGCAAAGATTTTCTCCCATTCTGTAGGCTTTGTCCACAGCTATTCTTACTTTTTTGTTGGTTGGTTTGCATTTTTACATTTTATTCTTTCCCCTGGACCAGATATATGCAGTACATTCTCATGTGATGTTAGGGAGTGACAGGAGCCACAGCTCCTATTCAACTCTACAGTCATAAGGGTGAAGATTATTAGAAAATACTTCTTTAGCTTTAGCAAAACCAGTACAATGAAGAATGTTGTAATCAGTAAGAATGAAATCAAGTCAGAAAACTTTGAAGAAGTAATCCAGGCGAAAGTTGGGTGAAATAATGCCATGAGAAGCAGAGGAGAGCATTTCATAAATGGAAGGGATGTTAAGGAGGGAAATTCGATGACCGAAATGAATTTGGATAGAATCTTAGAAGGAACAACTTCAGAAACACATATATATTGGAGACGAAGAATGCTTTTTCTTCTAAACGTTCTCTCCTTGAAATGATCATGTAATTGTTTTAAAATTAAATGTCCAGTTTCACAAGGAAGAGAGAATTATGGAGGTGGACTGCGCAGAGAGCCCGTCTCTTCGCGGAGAGATGACTACATGTCACCAAGAGATGATGGTTACTCCGCTCAAGATGGGTAAAGGAATCCGTTGATTAAAAGTTAAATATTTTAAACTAAATAATTTGATGAAATTTAATTTACATTCAACACAGCACGCATTCTGATCTAGCGCCAAAACATGGAACATTTTTTTGAAGCCTCTACGCTGGATTCAAACCATACTTTGAGGTTTTGTTTACTTATTTGCTTATTCGTTAGTGTATGTTTGGCAGTACTGGGGATGGAACCCAGGGGCATTCTACCCCCGAGCTACACCTCAAGCCCTATTGTTTATTCTTTGTTTTGCCATAAAGCGTCTCGCTGGGTAGCAAAGAAGCAGCTGAGGCTGTCAGCGAACTGTGATTCTCTGCGCTCAGGTCTCAGGATGCTGAGATTAAAAACCTGTGCCACCACATCCGGCAACAGTGAGGATTTATGTATCAGTCCTTTTCCTTAACATAATATTTGCAAGCTTTAAACATATGACGGCATGCATAAAGAGTCCTTGTACTTTATGGCTTACCATCCCAACGTTTGTATTTTAACACAGTTTATTCAAACACTTGCTGTGGTTACCTCTAGCACAGGTTACCAAATACAACTCATCTATTTGTAAATAGATGAGTACATTTTTTAAAACTATTCTGGGCCTGAGGGAATGGAATTGCTGGGTCATAGTGACACATTACACACCTGCAGGTTTTCCATAGGCAGAACTCCAGGATTTTTCTTTGTACGTGCTCCTCAAAAGTTAGTATCCTCAGATGGCACGGCGGCTCACGCCTGTAATCTCAGTACTTGGGCGGCTGAGACAGGAGGATTGCGGGTTCAAGGCCAGCCTCAGCAACCTAGCGAGACTCACAAACGACCTAGAGTGGTCCTGGTTAAAAAAAAAAAAAAGCAAAATGAACATAGTGGGCGTGCTGGTGCACACTTGTAATCCCAGTGCTTGGGAGGCTGAAACAGGAGGACCGCGGTTCAAGGCCGGCCTCAGCTACTTAGTGATGCCCTCTGCAACGTAGTGAGACCCCGTTTCAAAATAAAGAAGAAAAGAAAAGTCTGAAGCTATAGCTCAGAGGTAGAGGTAGAATGAGCCTGGGTTCAATCTCCAGTACCACCCACCAAAAAAAAAAAAAAAAAAAAAGAACAGGGTCTGGGTTATAGCTCGGAGGTAGAGTGCTCCTGAGAGAAATTCCCAGTACCAAAAAATAAATAAATACTAGAGTTGATATTGTCTGAAGCCAGTCCCCCGTGGAAATTGTCATGTATATACACAGTGTTTATGTTTGATTTGAATTTTATTTTTTTGAATACTAGTGATAATTGTATTACAGCCTTAGGTTTACCCAATTTGTAGAAGTAATCTACTCAAGTATTTTGCTCATCTTTTAAAGTTTCTTATGTTTAGTTAATATTAATTATTATTGAACACAACATTATTTTTCATTTTGTGCCTTAAGTTATTCAAGCCGAGTCTATTCAAGTTCCAGAGACACCAAGGATTATGTTCAACCGGCTAGAGACTATGCATACCGTGATTATGGCCATTATAGTTCTCGGGATGAACGTTACTCTAAAGGCTATAGGTACGTTAAGTTTTATTTTTTTACCCAACAGATTACTTGAATTGTTTGTTTCCATTGAACTAAAGGTTTGCTTGTTGTAATTTAGTGATCGTGACGTCTATAGAGCAGATCGTGATAGGACTTATTCTGATCTTCTAAGTGGAGGCTCTTACAGAGATACATATGAGCGTTATGGTGAGTGTCTGGTTACCAATTACCAGCCCAGATTATAATCTTAATGAACTCTTTCTTATGAAGGGAAAACATCATCCTTCTTGACAATTTGATTAGCTGGATAAACTTATTGTTGTTATTGTTTTAAAATAATGAATACTTGTTGGTTTGTTTTTTTTTTTAGAGGTACTGGGGTTCCTGGAAACCCTTCTACCTCCAGGTTACACTCCCAGACCTATTTTTACATTTGTATTTGGAAACAGGGTCTCTTAAGCCAGCGTGCGTGGCTGGCTTCGAACCTGCGCGATCCTCCTGTCTCTGCCTTCCAACCATGGGGATTACAAGTGTGTGCCCCCACGCCCGGCTGAATACTTGTTTTTAAGAGTAAACCGGAAGTATTATTTTTCCAGTTTGAAAAAAATTGTTTGAAGACATGAACATGGAATGTTCAAGATAAGAAGCATAGAAACAAAATGCTCGATCCTCATTTCAGCCCATTTTCAGGAAATAAAGGCAGTTCTCCAAGTTATTTAATATGCTTGTGTATGTGTGTGTGTGTGTGTGCGTGCGTGCATGTGTGCGTGCGTGAGTGTTTGTGTGTGTGTGTGTGTGTGTGTGTGTGTGTGTGTGTGTGTGCTACTGGGGTTTCAGGAAGCCCTTCTAACCTCTGGCCTACACTCCCAGACCTCGTATGTATGTATGTATGTATGTATGTATGTATGTATGTATGTATGTATGTATGTATATACTTTTTTTTTTAGTTTGGAAACAGGGTCTCTTAGGCCAGCGCAGCTGGCTTCCAACCTGCGGGAATCCCGTCTCTGACACTCAAGCGCGGGGATGACAAGCGTGCGCCGCCACACCTGGCTTTAATATGCTTTTTACATTTTTTTTATTTGATATTTGATGCTCCAGGAAGCTCCCGTGATGCTCCACCTGCACGAGGGCCCCCACTGACTTATGTTGCAGACAGCCGCTATGATGATTACAGCAGCTCAAGAGATGGATATGGTGGAGGTCGCGAAAGTTACTCAAGTTACCGAAGTGATATCTACTCAAGCTACCGAAATGATGTCTACTCAAGTGGTTGTGAGCGTGGTGGTAGACAAGAACGTGGGCTTCCACTTTCTATGGGTAGGGCATGCCCTGCCCCTGGTGAATCCTATGCTAGTTCCAGGTGTGGGGGTACAAGAGGAGTTTATGGGGGAAGCCGATCTGAAGGAGGACACCGAAGCAGATACCAAAAATAATACCCAAGTTTAGTTACACTAAACTACTTGGCCGAAAGAAAAATAAAATGCCACTCTCCATGTTACTTGAGCACTACAGAGAGAAATATGTTGTTTCTTATGGTTGGGTCATATATTAACTTTCTTTCCATGAAATACTTTAGATTCTAAGATGAAAAAGTAAAACTGTTCAAAGTATTTGTATCCTTGTTGGGCAAAAAGTAAAATTGTTCAAAGTACTTCTATACTTGTTAGACAAAACTAAAATTGTTTGAAGGAATACTACCCTTGTTAGACAAACATTGAAATTGTTCAACGTAATTTTATACTGTTAGGCAAGAATTGAAATTGTTCAAAGTAATTCTGTACTTGTTAGACAGAAAGTAAAGTTGTTCAGAGTAATTCTGTACTTACTGGACAAAAAGTCCAATTGTTCAAAGTCATTGTTTAAAGTAATCCTATACCTGTTAGACAGTAAGTAAAAGTGTTTGAAGCAATTCTATACTTGTTAGGCAAAAAAGTAGAAGTTCCCAGTTTGGATTAAATATTTGTATTATAAAGTTTGAGAACAAAGATGGTGAAGGAAATGACATTTGCTGAGTGTGTATGTGGGAAAGGAGGGGGGTAACTGCGGATTGGACCCCAGAGGTGTTAAATGTCCTAAGGACATCCTCAGCCCTATTTTGTTGTTGTTGTTTGTTTATGAAATAGGGTCTCTCTACATTGCCCAGCCTGGCCTGAAACTTAGGATCCTTCTATTTCAGCCTCCCAAGTACTGGGCATTATAGGTGTGTGCCACCCTATTATATGTTTTTGTTTTTATGTTTTGACCAGATACACAAGCTTAAGATCACATTTGATTGGAAGACAAATTGCGCTCTTGTTTAAATTTTACCTTTATGCCTCGAAGCCTAAATCTTTATACGGTTAGGCTCATAGTCTAGCAAGTTTTATATGTTCTCTAGTTCATCAGACAAGACAGCCAAATAAACCCAAGTTTGCCTTTAAATATTTAGGGGTACAACAAAGCCTGCAACACGGAATCTGGTCAGAAATTTGTTTTAAGAAATATGGCGTAGCTGGGTGTGGTGGCGCCCACGCTTGTAATCCCCGCGCTTAGGAGGTGGAGACAGGAGGATCACGCTGGTTCGGAGCCAGCCGCGCTAGGGGAATCAGCTTGAGCCCAGGAACATTCTAGCTCTGAACCTCTGACCTATACCCCCAGCTTGCTTTTACTTTGTTGTTGTTGTGTTGTTGTGTTGTTGTTGTTGTTGTTGTTTAAACAGGATCTTGCTGTGTTGCACAGGGCCTCACAAGTGTGCTGAAGCTGACCAGGAGCCTGTGATCCTTCTGTCTCAGCCTTCCAAGTTCTGGGATTACAAGCATGCACCACCATGCCCGGCACAAGATGGAATTTTAAATTTAGGTAAAGATCAGTAGCAACGCCATTAACATTAACATTTTAACATTTAAACACCGAGTTCTTTTGGAATATTAATGTGTAACTACTAAGGAAAGATTGTTAAATCTATGAAAAACTTGGAAGCTAAAAGTTTAGTTGAAGTATCTCAAATGCAAAGCCAGTAAAGATGAAGATTAAGCTGCATTTTTGGGGTTTAATCAAAACCAAACCTACCTGTGCATCCTAACTAAATAAAGATGCGCAAAACGGCAACAGTTAAAGAGGTCCCTGTGTATGCATTAGGGCAGAAATCCGTAGTTGCATAGAGAAACATAAGCCTATACAGTCCCAGTTACAGAGAAAAGCACAATTTTCCTTCATGGCAACTGTGTGGGGAGGTACATGTATTTTATCAGCATCCCCCATTGTGTACTTTTGAAGAAAACAGGTGCCTGACCTACCTAGCAATTGCTAGTGATTGCTGGAGGTTCATATTTTAATGAGGGCAAGGGCTACCTCTTTTGAACCAGCCAGAAGAGGCAGAGGTTCTTTCTTTCTTTTTCTTTATTTCTTCTCCTTTCTCCTCCTCCTCCTGTCTCAGCCTCCCAAGCACGTGGATTACAAACATGCGTCACCACGTGGGCCTGGCGAGGCAGGGTTTCTGATGAATGTTAACCTCTCAAAACACGGTTAACCTCCGTGCTTGGACATGCACAGTCCGTACAAAAATTTAGGACCTGAGCACTCCACTGGCCCACCATCCTTGCATAAGGAACTCCTGGTTGCAGGTGGAGAAGCCATTTACCCCTCACTCCACATTTGTCAAACACAGAAAACAAAAGCAAAATCAACAACAACCCAGGCGACTCTTAGGTATGAAAGCCTGGGTTTGTTTACATGGTGAATTCTTTCCTGTGCTTGAGAATCCTGCAGATGATTGACTAGTTCTAGGAGCTGAGAGTTCACGGGTATTGGAGAAAAGCCAAATGTTGGAACTTAATTCCCCTCGGAATTAAGTATGGGTCACGTGTACATGCACAATTGTGCACGGTCAGAGCGATAGAGGGATGAATGTCACTGCCTGTACAAGAGGACTGTCACTGCCTATTTGAAGACTGAGATCTGTGATTAAAGCAGCATTTGCCCTGAGGAGACTAAATTTGTGCCCGATGGTCAACCTTCACCCCAGATACATCGTGAAATTATTGGAGCAGTCCCCTGGGACTCAGAAAAGAGGGACATCATCAGGGTTAAGAGGGGCTCTGCATAAAGGTGGTAGAAAATAGCACAGAGCGAACTTCTTTAGGGCGGGTTTACAGTCACAGAGGCACATGTGTGTAGAGGAAGAAGGCTGAGGGTGGCTGTAGAAGACATGTTCTGAAGATACAGTGAAGCTTCAGTGACATGCAGCACAGCCGTCTTGTCAGTGCCGCAGAGACATCACCTTCAGCAGGAAAAAGAATGCATGTAGTATCCATTGTGAAAATAGTCCTATGCCTCCTAGTCCCCTAGAGAAACTGAGAGCTCAGTTTGTGCACTCTTTTTCCCAGGAACCAGAAATACTGGCTTTTCAACACTGGGTCACGTGCCTGCTCAAAGGACCTATTCTCTCCTGGCTTTCTACTTACTACCCAAGGTAGTGGTACAGAGCTTATGAGCCAGACAGAGGTCCTTGTCCTCCCTAATGACCTGGAAGGGAAAGTGAGAGAAAGGTCAACTTTCAGTCTCCGTGTGCCAGCATCCAGTGAGCAAACACAAAAGGAGTCAAAAGAACTGCTAGCACTCAGTAGCTTCTTTGCCATACTCCAGCAGCCAAACTCCACGCCCTCAAGTGTGAATGTCTCCCACCCAGGAGAGTTTATGAGGCAAGTGTCCATTCTAGGCAAGCTGGCAGAAGAACAGAGGTCCGATGCACGGCAGATGAGTGAGCGTGAGAGAGTGTGTGGTGTGTGTGAGCAGGGCATGCGTGTAACGTATGTAACATATATACATTTATACTGCACGTCTCCCAACCTTCTGTCTCCGTAGAAAGGAGACGGGGGTGGGGAGAGGGAGGGAGGGGAGGGATAAAGAGACACGGAGAGCGCGTGTGCACGCGCCCATGCACGCACGCGGGCACACACACTGGCTTAAATGGCAGAGTCTCTTGAGGGCGATGTGGTGGCAGCTTCTGGTCCAGGGCCATCCCAAGGCTCTTTCAGTGGCACTGTAGAAAGACACGGATTGTGTCTGCAGGGACACCGGGAGGGGCCCTGGCTAGCATTCTGTTGCCCCTGAACGCCTGTACACATGCCCGGGAGTATGATGATTCTTGTTGACCCTTCATTCCTGAGTTTATGGAATGCTTTACTGCCTGACCACTTTCATTCCAAGGGTACTCAGGAGTCCCCCTGTGTGGGTGAAAGGTGGAGGAGACCAGCTCCAGCTCCAAGAAGGTATGACACTGAAAGTAGAAAGTCCCAGGCCGAGTGGACTGGAGCCCCCTCATCCATTAGCCCTTTGGCCCAGCTGCCCTGGACTCATCTACACTGGGTTGGGCAAACACAGGGCCCCATTCCTGTGTCTACATGCTTGTGCTGCCGAGATCCTTACTAGTTTGTGCAGTGTCCTCTGGTCTGTCAGTTCTTTGGTCCAGCTTTCTCTGGGGTAAACATTGACGATTCTGGTAAACATCTCCCCGGGAATCCCATAGTGAACCGCGATGCTTAGCCAGCCCGCCCATGAGCTACTTCTGCTCTCCATCTCCCAAACGTGGAGGCCTCAGCAAGCCAGCTATCTGTGTTGGTGTTCCCCTTGGCCCACAAGGTACACAGGATAAAAGGTTGGAGGGGATGGTTTATAACAGTGGCCCATGAATCCGCAGGGCAAGCAATGCTGATGGAGGGAGTTAGATTTGAACTAAGGGAGAGGTAAGGCAACCTCACCTCTCACACACCACACATTCAGGTGCAACAATGGAAGGGCCAGTGTGGGAATCCGCCCTGTGGGAGGACCGTAAAGGGGGTCTCTGAATTAGCGTCCAGCTTTTCTCTGGTTGCCCTGTGAAGGGGTGAAATCGGAGTCCTCTGTGGCTTCCCTCAGCGACATCGCTGTTTGTCTTCTTTGCCTCTGTCTTCCTCATAGTAAAAGGATGCATCCAAGCTCTTACTTTTGAGAGCCAAGGGCTCGGAAAAACACCTTGGTTCACGGGCATCAAGGGGTTTCAGCTGGAGAAAAGGTGTGAGGTCACCGTCACCTGCCAACCTGCCCCACCCAGATGTTGGGTGAGAAAGTGAGAGTGGCTGCAGCAGGACACGCCCCCGAGACTGGCATGGCCAGAACAATGTTAAAATTTAAAATTAAATCGCCACTGAATTTTGAAATTGCGGGGCGGAGAAGACAGCAGAGGGAGAGAAATACAACACCCTAGTGAGTGAAAGTGACACGGCGACAGACTCAAGGAGAGAAAGTCAGCGAGGGAAAGAGAGAGGAAGAGGGAGACAAGTCGGGCAAACACAAATGCAGTATGACCACTGGAAGGGTGAGTCATTCTAACGCTTGACCTTCCTAGGGAGAAGACTTCCACAGAGGGATGGTTGTGCCCTGGCAGGAGGCCAAGTCTCCCAACACCTGCAGGGTGTTGGGCCAAGTCTCCCAGCAACCTGGGGAGGTGACTGCAGCCGTGCAGAATGAACCAGAGGCTATGTCGCTGGGTGCGGGAGGCAAGGTCAGTTGACAGCATGGACACTGACTTAACACCACATCCACACATTGTGCCTTTAGTGGGACCTGGCAGGAGGAAGACTGCCAGTGGGTCCCAGGTTTGGGCTCCACCAAGATCTCAGTAAGCTGCATCGGTCCGGGTGGTCCCCAGGACCCGCACTGGCCCTGGAGCCTACAGAGGGCAGCAACAGGCTCTGTGCCTCATGCGTGAACCCCAGTGTACACCTCCCTTCCCTGTAGCGCAGGTCTGAGGAGGAAGTGGGGGTGACAGAGTTTCCAGGCAGGCAGAGACACTTAGATGGGGTGAGGACACTTTTCAAGCTGCCCTCCCTTTCCAGTGTAGGAGGCAGCACCTTCCTAACAGCCTACACCAGAGGTAGGAGCGAGCCCACTGTGAGTTCACAGGTGACTACTTTGCGCATCAGCCCCACACAAGTCCCCCACCGCCCCCGCCCACGGGCCATGTCTCCAGAAGATCCCTGCTGTTGTCCACTATGGGGGATCCTACCAACTGCTGTGGATGGCCCATAGCTGCCTGTGTCCCTCAAGAGGAACACCTAAGAGCTAAAAACACTGCTCTGCAACCCGTGTGGAGCAACTGAGAACAGCATTCAGAGCTGGTCCTCAGAGCCACCCTTTGGCAGAAGCGGTAGCGGTCTTGTACCCAGGTTCCTGGGGCGGAGGGCCATCGCCTCTCCAGGAAAGCCTGAAGGGCAGCCTGGTGCTGTTGGGGTTCAAGGCCAAGCAGTCAGGTACTTGCCACCACCTCAACTTCCAAGGGTCTGTGTGGTAGCATGGGGGGCCCCACCACTCCCCACAGTGTGCGGGGATGTTTGAGCAGGGATCACCGAGATCACGGGGAGAATGTCGGCCGCAGAGCATCCCAGAGGGACCTGCAGAGGGTGGACACACTCTCGGCTAACCTGGAGAGGAATGTGTCTGGGCTTCCACAGCAATCTCCACCTGCACGCAAGCTGTAGCTGAGTAAACCCCTTACCGCGTGGCAGGTGTTTCCGGGACCGACCGGCTGCGTGCTCAGGAAGGAGCCTGCCAAATGTTTCTCGGGGCTAACATTTTGCCACTGCTCTCTCTGTCCCAGGGCTTGCCCTTAACACAGTTTGCTGCTGCTCTGTACCAGGAGAGGGACCCATCCCAGAGAAGGGTCTGGGCTGGGGGTGGCCATCTGGCAGGAGGAGACATCTTTGTTACCATACGTCATGAGGAGAAACACCCTGGCGATGCTCATTCGGAACTGCACCAGTTAGGGCACTGCGTGCATCCAGTGTCGGCTGAGCTACAAATCTGAGGCCAGTCCACTTGGAGGTAAGGAGCAAGGGTAGTATTTGCCGGCCTGGGCAGCAACGGGAGCGATAACCCACTGGGTTGAAAGCGACAGAGCTTGGCACAGGGTGCGTTTGATCTGTGCCCCCACCCTCCCTGTCTGTGCCTTCTGTGCCAGTGGCATGCAAAAGTACCTTCCCAGCACCACCCAGGAAGTTTCCAGGGGTCCACACCGCCCACGATGGGATGGAATCGGCTTCTTCTCGGAAACAGCCGCTCTGCCCAATTATCGACAACAGAGAGAAAGAAGTCTCCCCCACCCCACACCCACACCGGAAACAACCCAATCCACCCTGTCGTCAGTCTCCCCCTGCTTCAAAGATAGTGGCCCGCTTATAATTCCCTTTACAATTGCTGGGGCTGTCCGCCCGTCTGTGAAACTGACAGGATTCCCGTACCCCGGTGTGCACAGGGTGGGAGCAGAACCCAAGACGGGGAGAGAATCCACCGGGGGAAGGAAGGGGTCGAGATGGGCGCGGGGCCCAGTCCCTTTTTTCCATCCTCCAGGTTAAGCCGTCAGACTCTTACTAGGCAGACAGCCCATGGCTGCAGCACTTGTCTCAGGTGGTTTGGATTTATTCACACAATCTTCCACTACCAATCACCCAGGCATAGCAAGGCAGTTGGTAAGCTTTATTTCCCTCCCTCTGAAAATGTGACATGCAGGATATCTATCTCTTCCTTCTTGAGATACTTCGAAGTTCCTGGTGAAGGTCAAGGTCAGGTATATCCCAGAGATTCACGCCGGTCATCTGGAAGGCTGGAGTTCATGCATACGCCTACGCAAAGACAGGCACAAAACAAGCAAATGGACACACACACACGCGCGCGCACACGAGGAGACAGAAGATGTAAGGAACACTGTGTGTCTTTGCACCCTACCAGCGTTTGCATTCTGAAGCCCTCACCGGATATACCATCCCTCACCATTTGGTAGCGCTGACACCTCTCCCAAATGAAAATGATTCCCTTTACAACTGAGGGGGCTGTCCGCCCGTCTGTGAAACTGACAGGGTTCTTGGGACCATGCGGGGAAGCCTTGGAATGTGGCCACAGAAACGGGTGGCACAGGGTGACAGAGAGCCCCTCACGCATGGTCTGTACCCCGGTGTGCACAGGGTGAGAGAAGAACCCAGGAGAGGAGAAGGAAGGGGTTGTGGGGGTGGGCTCGGGAGTGAGTTATGGAAAAAGTATTCATAGCACCTTCAGCCCAGCCTCTTTCCCAGTACAGGGACATTCACCTTTCTCAAGAGGTAAGAGGACCCCCCCACCCCGTCCTAAATACTCGGTGTCCTATGCAGTTGTTCAAAGGCCGAATTTTCCCACGGGTTGACAGGAACCAGTTAACAGGTTCCACAGCTGGATGCTCACCTGGCTCTGAAGCTCCATCCCCTCTCCGGGTGTTGTCTTTCCCAAGGTAGTAATGCAGGGGTTTGAGCCACAGGTCCTCAACGATGACCTGGGAGGGGAAGCAGGACAGGTTAGTTCATGACGCAGACCCCTTTCCCAGCAAAAGGGAAACCCACAAAGGTCACTGCTGAAGTGGCCCAGAGGGCCCCACCTCAGCAATCCTGTTGGAGTCTGGGCAGTTGTGGGCACACAGCCAGGTGAAGAAGGTCAGGCCCTCAGAGTCCTGAGAGCAGCTGGTCCCTGCACCCTCACAACCCGACAGAGGATGGATTGTGGTGGAACGAAAGGCCTCATATCCTGGAGGAATTGAAGAATGTCAGGCTACGGCTACGTCACCCTCTGTGCAGCCCACTTCACCCAGAGACAACCCCTGCTATCAGGAAGACCCTGCTTACCAGTGATGCTGAGTATATACTCCTTAATGAGCACTTCGTTCTGAAAGTAGGGGTTGTCCCGAAAGAAAAATATTATCCTGCAGAAGGCCTGGGGAAGGCTGAGTTCTTCCACCTGCCAGGCCATGAAAAAGGGCCAGGTGGAGTCTTGTCTAAGGTGTGCTGAGTGAACCTGCGCACTGGCTTGGATCAGCTGCCCCTCCCACCTTTCTCTCTGAACACCCCCCTCCTCCGAGCCTCTCCCCAGAGTAACTCCGGGACTGACCTCCAAACTCAACAGGTAGCCAAGTAAGTCTTCATCTTTATGGCTGATGATGGCTGACAGCTGGGGGTGGTGCACCAACTGCTATAGGTCAAGGAGCTAGGAGAAACGGAACCAGACGAGAGAGCGAGGAGAGTGTGGGGCAGGGAACCTCCCCGGAGGTGCGCAGGCATTCTACACTGGCCCACCCTGATGATGGGCCCTGCTGGCCTTTCCACATGCACCCTCGGGTCTGGGGTCTACAGGGGCTCCTGGGTGTATGCAAAACTGCCTGCCTGCACTGGCTTGGGGATGGGCTGCTAATGGAGGCTTCCTCAGTCCTACTTGGTTTTTACATGCTACGCCATCCGTCCCAAAAGGAAGGATGTGTGTGTGTGTGTGTGTGTGTGTGTGTGTGTGTGTGTGTGAGAGAGAGAGAGAGAGAGAGAGAGAGAGAGAGAGAGAGAGAGGGAGAGGGAGGGAGGGAGGGAGCCCGCGCGCGCAGATGCAGGTGGCTCCCCCACTTCTACGGCCTGGTGGCTGTGCCTAGCAGTCTGTTAGAGGGGGCTGCCCCACCCAAAAGAATTCCAGGAATAGAATGCCTTCCAATGTTTGCAGAGTGAAGGGTCCTTTTTGAGCCCTACTTGCCTTTCCTTGCTGATCTTCTTCCCAGCTCTTACACCTGCCTCCTTTTGTGCTAACTACCGGGCCACATCTATGCAGTGTGTCCTCATTATTCCACCAGATTGGTCTCGGCCTTTTACTACCCCCCACCGATCCGCATGTCCCTGGCTCTCCCCTCCCACCTTCCCACAGCCCTGCTCCTTCTGGAGCTCCAGATCCCTTCCTCCTCTTCGCTGCCCCCTGAGCGAACACCGGTTAAGGATACCGCTGCAGCCCAGAAGCCGGGGATGCTCTGGATGACATCCCTTCTGCGGTCAAAGACCAATCTGCGGCTTCGCGCCACCTTTCTTCTTAGCCTTTCCAATGCACCTCTCGCCCGAGCGGTCACAAAGCTGAGCTCCAACTGCAGGATTTCCAGCCGCTCCATTTTGGGCCTGCGCTTTGATAGCTTCCGCCGGGTGGGTGCCGGTGCCTGGGGATCCTCCTGTTGCGGTGGGTCCTGAGTCTCTACCTCCACCTCCTCCATTACTTCCCACAGCCGCAGCACGACCTCCTCCCCGCTGGCCGCCCCCTCTCTGCAAGGGGAGGCCTCAGGGCGCAACACAACCTCCATGTCCACGGGGGACACACAGGCTTCCGCCCCCTCCCCCTCCCTGCCGCCAGCTACCCTCTGCTGCGCCCGGGCCCTGGGGGAAGCGGACCGTGGGGGCGGTTCCCCCGGAAACACAGGGGTCGCCACCGCCTCAAGGCCCCTGTGCAGACCCTGGAGCTGCGGGGCTGCCGGGGCCGCCCGGCCCTCCCCGCCCGCTCCCCTACTGGCCATGGCGCGCGTGGCCCCCGGCACCGACAGCGGTTGCGGGGACGACCCTCCGAACGCCGGCGTGTCTGCAGTGGGAGGGCTGCGGGCCTGGCGAGAGCGCTACCCTGCGCATGTGCGCAGGCGCCCCCTGGGGCGGGCGGGAAGCTCCGAAGGCCACCCGCGCAAGCACTCCCTCCGGCCCCGCCCCTCCACCCCCTCCCGCCACCGGGGGCGGTCCAACACGCAGCCCCGCCCTCCGCCTGTCAGTCAGAACCCAGCGCCCCAGACTGTGGGCATCGTGCCCCTGGGCCTCTGGGCCCGGCGGCCCTCGGCCCTTCCGTGCGTGCTATGGGACCCTGGGCAAGCCCCACTCCCTACTCAAGTGTCCGTGAGCTAGGTCACACAGTGAGCTGCCCGACCACCGCCCCCTATTGAGGGACCAGACCCTGAGGTGTCAGGAGAAACCCTGGCCCGGAGGACGAAGACCCCCACCCCCACCAGTGGCCAGGCTTACTCCTACAGCCCATGCCTTGTCCTCAGGTGTACGCACAGGAAAAACAACTCCCTCCTGTTTATTGCTCTCTCCCTGCTGGTGCACAAACATGGCACATGCTCCATTATGAGGTCGAATGCCCGCCTCCTCCCTCGGCACTGACACTGTCTCTCTCCAGTCTCTAGAAGCAGGGAGGCACTTCACATCACCCGCCAGCAAAGGTCCCACCGGATTCCTGGGGGGGGGGGGCGTGTGGATGATCCGCACACAGGGGTGGCAGCTTCCTCATGGAAACAGCACGTCTTCCTGTACCTGGCACACAGAGGTTCGAGAGGCACACATGAGCAATCAAACAGGCAGGTACCTTCACGGCTCTGAACGACAATTTGCCTATGAGTGTGTGTGAGAGAGACACAGAGCCAGAGGGAAAGAGGGGCAGGGACACACACGCACACGTATAGTGTGACGACGGTGAGTGTGTAGGTACAGCATAGCAAAGACCCGCGTGTGTCCTCTCATTAGTTCCCGCCCTGTCAGACTCTGTTGCCCCGAAGAGACCTCGTGAAGGTTTGCGCCTGCCACCTCAGCCCCCACCGCGCGCCCCCCCCACCCACCCACCCAGCGGTCAGGAACCTTACTCCAGCTTCCTCGTACAACTACGGCATGAACCCCGCTGACCCACTAGAAAAGGCTCAGAGCGCCACGCGCAGGCTCTAGCGAGGTGGACACAGAAAAGGAAAGATGGGAAATGGACACCTTCCGGGGGTCAGGGAGGGGGGAGTAGACGGGAGAGGAGAGGGGACGGGCTCCTGAGGGTGCTTAAGAAAGCCCTGTCATGGAGACACCGGGAGGCTGCAGTGACGTGCAACGTCGCCCCTTGGTGGGCGGCCAGGGTCCGGTACTGCCACGTCCAGGAGGTCCGAGTCTCTCCACAGACTCTGCACTGACGGCTTTGCTTTGTGCGACCCTAATGCCTCCGAGCAACTGGAGCCTGTGTTTGCCCACAGGTGTCCCGGGAGGCGGCCACAGGAGCTCTTCCACCCCAGCCCCTTGGCTGCTCACCTGGCCTCCTCTGTCCTTGTGGGACGCCGGGATCCTACGCGCCAAGGTAGTAGTAGTGCAGGGGATTGAGCCACAGGTCCTCCATGATGACCTGGGAGCGGGAGGCGAGACAAAGCAGGTCAAGGTTCAGGCGCCAGGCCCCAGGCCCCAGCAGATTCAATTATGACAAGGTCAAGGAGGAGGCCCTGACCTCAGCAACCCTGTTTGAGCCTGGGCAGTTGAGAACAGACAGCCAGTCGAGGAAGGTCACGCAGCCGGGGTCCGGAAAGAAGCCGGCGGCTTCCCCGTCACCATCACAGTACCACTCGATGGCAGTCGAACTAGTGGCCCGACACCCTGCAGGGAATGAAGGGTGCCAGGATCCAGCCTGCTCCGTGGGTGCCCGCGACTGGACCTGAAGCCTCCCCTCCCACAGGAGGGCTCTGTCTCACCTGTGACGCTGAGCCGATACTTCTTAACGATGACCTTGTTGCGAAAGTAGGGGTTGGCCCGGAAGAAAAACAACAGTCTGCAGTGACTGCCAGGACGGCCCAGTTCTTCCACCTGCCAGGCCCCCAGGGAAAACCCAAGGCAGGTGTGCTGAGGGGAGCCTGTGTGCTGGGAGGGCCCAACCTCCCCTGCCAACTTGCCCCACCCTCTGCCCAGACCCAGGCCCAGGCCCGGGCTGACCTCCAAACGAAACATGTAGCCAAGCAAGTCTGCATCTTGGTGGCTGATGATGGCCGACAGCTGGGGGTGGTGCACAAACTGCCTTCGGTCAAGGAGGAGCTGGAGGCTACTGAGACGCTCACGAGTGCCCGAGGTGTGGGGCAGAGGGAGGTGCTGCAAGTGGGCCAGTTCTACCCTTCCCTCCTGGCTCCCAGACCCGCCTCTCTTGCCACAAGCCCCTTGGGGCCCAGGCTGCCCCTGGGTGTGTTCCAAGCTCGGCAGGGCTGCAGGGACTGGAGGAGGGCCTCTGAGCTCTGGGCTCTCCTGCGCCAGCCTCAGGCTGGGTGCCGCCGCCAAGGTGTCCTCCGTCCTGGTTTCCGGGCCCCAAGGAGGGTGGGGTGGGTTGGGGTGGGGCGTTTGGCCACGGTGGTCCACTGGGCCCTCCTGGACAGTCAGGAGGATGTCCTGACTGCTGAGGAGCAGGGGCGCCTGGCTGTGCCCTGTGTCCCGGGCTCAGCCTCTGCGGAGCGGGCACCTGGGGCAGACACCAGAATTGATCTGTCTGGCCCCTGTCAGGGAACACCTGTAGCTGGGACCCACCAAGGACAGGAGGAAGGCCACAGGCTGGTGGCGCTGGGAGCACAGCCGGGTTTTCTGGCCCCAGAAAGCCCTGGCAGTCTCCCCACACACCTCCGCCTTCGCCACGTTTCCTTTCGGGCCTGAAGCTCGCCGTGTGCTCTGCCTGTGCCGGCTGAGTCGTGTGGACCTCAGGTGCCACTCCCTGAACTCCCTCCCTTTCCTCGTTGCAGGGGCAAGGCCCATCCGGCCGCCTCTCTTCTCAAAAATCCTAGGGCAGTGGCCTCACTCCCTCTCTCGTCCTCGTCCTCGTGACCTAAGGTCCCAGGCACTCCCTCTCCGCCCCTGCCCGCCAGAGACCGCCCGATGCCCCGCTGGCGATTAGCGCAACTAAGGATACCGCTTTGGCCCAGAAGGCGGGGATGCGCAGGATGATGGCCCTCCTGCGATGAAGGCGGGGCCCGCGTGTCTGCGCTACCTCGGTCATCAGACTTGCGTAGGTCCTGCTGGCGCGGGCATCGATGGCTCTGAGCTTAGACTCCAGGAGCTGCAGCTCCTCCACTGGGGAGAGGCCCGTAGGGGAGCCCCGCCTCATCTGTGCCTGGGCGTTTCCCTCACACTGGTCGGAATCCGAGTCCTCGCCCTCTTCCTCGGGGTCCTGGGTCTCTACCTCCACCACCTCCATCACTTCCCCCATCTGCAGCACCGCCGCCTCCTCCTCCCCCGGCGCCCGCACCTCCCCTGGGAAAGCGGAGGCCGTGGGGAGCTGCAGAGCCTTCGCAGGGGACACCCAGGCCTCCTCCCCCAGGCCGACAGCTACCCTCGGCTGCACCCGGGCACTGGGGGCTCTGGGCTCTGGGCTCCGCTGCCTGGCAGGCGCAGGCGCAGCGCCCTCCCGAGGGGCCGCTCCCAGGCCGACGAGCGGCGGGCCTCCCAGGGCCGCCCAGCCCTCCCCGTCCACCCCCGCACTGGCCATGGGGCCCTGGCCTTCAGCTGGATCCAGGAGGGCACGCGGGAAGGCGTCTAGCCTGTCTACAGAAGGACCGCTGAGGGCAGGCGGAGGACGACTTCCGCTTCCGGAGAGTCGGGTGTTGTGCGCATGTGTGCCCCAGTGGCCTCGGGAGAGGCGGGGTGGCCGGGAGGGAGGGCTCCTACAGCCTCGCGCATCTGCTAGCGCCCAGTCAGAGGGACCCCGGCGAGGCCTTTGCGGGCACAGCCCCGCACCTGGCCTGTCAAAAGTCAGTTCAGGCCGGGCGCGGCGGCGCACGCGCGTAATCCCCGCGCTTGGGAGGCTGAGACCGGAGGATCGCGCAGGTTCGAAGCCGGCCTCGGCTGCTGAGGGAGGCTCTCTGCGACTTAGTGAGACCCTGCTTCCAAATAAAGTATAAAATAGGTCTGGGAGTGTAGCCCGGAGGTAGAAAGCCTCTGGGTCCCACCCCCAGGACCACAGAGAACAAACAAACAAAGGTCAGTTCAGGGGGACTCAGCCCACCTTGGGTCGCCTGTCCAGACGGTCGGCAGGACGCGGGCCGTGGGGGGCTTGCCAGTGCCCAGCCCAGACCCCCACTCACCGCGCCCAGGTATCCCCGGCCTTTTTATTTTAGTACTTGTCTTGTTATCCTGGAGCAGCCTGTAGGTGGAGGACCCTCGGTGCGGCCAGGCAGACCTGTCCCCCGACACGGTCAGTTGTCCTTGGGGAAAGCCTCTAAGAAATGAGCTGCCCGTTTCGCTAGCCTCTTTGCCCAAGCGCAGAAGGAATGCTGGCAACGAGGCTGCCAACCACCCGCCCTCCCCCAAGTAGTTCTCGAGAAACTCACACTCCCGGTGTCCCCGCTGCGGTGCGGTGAAAGGATGCAGGTCGACGGAATGCTTGGCTCTGGGTGAACTACTGCAGTCCATCAACTGTGCGTGGCCTCACTCCTCCTAGCCTCGGCCACGGAAGGGCTCGGCGTGGGCCCATGCGCGCTGCTTCTCCGGCATTTGCAGCCTGGCATCCACGCCTTCCCACAGGACCTGTGACGGGAATGGCGCTGGGTCAGGTGTGGGCTGGGATGGAGGCAGTGGATGAGTGTGCATGTGACAGGAGGCCCAGAGACTTGCAGCAGATCCAGTTGCCCCCTCTCCTAGGTGTGAAGGCCTAACTTTAATCGGTGCCTATGGCAGAAGTCTCGGCTCCAGGCAGGCTGCAAGGGGAAAATCAGGTGGCTCTTAGATTGGGTTGGCAGGAGGATTGGACCTCTGGATTTTTGTGCAGGCGGTAGTCTTTAGCATTAGCTCTCTTGGCCTTTTCTTGGACTCCTCCGTTTTCCTAACTGTGAGCCAGCAAGGAGACTGTCACCACCACAGGGCACCTGGGAGGCGCACTCAACTTGGTCTTAGTTAGGTTGCCCTTTTCCATGCACAGCACATGGAAGGAGAAGTGTGGAGGGTCGGGACAGAAAACGAATAGGAGTATTGTCCCATTTCAGGATGCCTTTTGCTCAAATCAGGGATCCAACCCATGCTTCTTCTTGCTTTTCAGAACAAAGGAGGTAGCCATTCAAGAGGACCAGGCTGCAGTCCGAAAAGGTGAGCCAGTTTTGGAATGTGATCTGAATCATTCCAGCCTGGTTAGTCCATCGGTTATGCTGTTTGGGATATGGTTGGTTAGCACAAAGGCTGGCCTTGGGAGGTTTTGTGCCTGAGGTCTGGACCATGTGCCACTGTCCTCGGCAGGCCTGCAGAAGGGCACATTGCGTGAGGCACACGGTGCAGTGTGCAGATTTTTTTTATTTTATTTTTTTTAGTCTAGCAAACCAAGACCCACCCGTAAGCATTTCCCCATCCATCTCACCAAATACAGAGGAAGGTTGTTGGATTTCAGTCAGGGCTATGGGCCTAACCTCCTTTTTCCCCTTTTGTGGCCTAGCCCAAGGACAGTGGTAAAACCAACAGGTTTTGTTGTTGGTCATGGTGATTATTGGTGCTTGCTTGCTTGCTTGTGTAGAAGGGTAGGTGAGCCCCTATTAATCAGGGTTTATGTTATGGACCAAATTTATTCATGGTCATATTCAGATCAGAGAAAAGTTCAGGAGGTGCCCAAAGAGAGCATGCTACTGGAGCTTATTTGTGTATCTACCCATGTCTTGTATTGGAATTCAGTGTGCATGCACATACATGCTTGGTATGTATTGCTTGGTACCCCCAAACATATGTGATCGTATGCCCATCCACACAGTCACTCGCCCACACATACCCAGCATGTCATTCTATCTAGGGTATTTACTTGCTTGTGGTGGTCTTGTGTTTGTATGAATAGCAACCCAGAGAAGTAAGACTTTGCTTTTGCTGATGTGGACCAAATGTGGACTGCTCTGACGATACAAAATTTCATGTGGTGTACTAGACATTTGGCAGTATATGAACATGTATATTTCCGCATTCTATGAGAAGTGCAAGAGAGACAGAAGTGTTCAGATTGGTGGACCTCCACAACTTAGTGAGACCCTGTTTCAAATAAAAAAGTAGGGCTGGGGGTGTAGCTCAGAGCTAGAATGCCCCTGGGTTCCATCCCCTGTCCGTCCGTCCGTCCGTCTGTCTGTCTGACACACACACACACACACACACACACACACACACACACACACACACACAATTACTTTTTGCATGTTTGATAATAGTATAATTCTTGTCTTTATTGTTGTACTCAGGTTTCTTTCTTCATGATATATCAATCACATATATGTCCACAATTTCAAACTCCTCCTTTGTGCTGTGTGTCACTCTTCTGTGTATCATTATTTCACAATAAAATATTTTGCAGAGTTTACCTTTTGGGGGGGGATTTTTCTCTTTTCGTTTATGTGTTTTGTGCTTCATTTCTTATTTTTATTTTGTCATATATTTTATGTATTTAGTTATTTATATGTAGTTTTCTATCTTTTGTACATTTTGTCAGGTCTTCATTGAAATCGAGTAATTTTATTATTTCTTTTTTTTAAACAGTGGGTTTAATTTTTGACTGATTGGTTGATTGATTGATTGATTTTTGGTGGTACTTGGGGTTCCTGGAAACCCTTCTACCTCCGCGCTACAATCCCAGACCTATTTTATATTTTTATTTGGAAACAGGGTCTCTTAAACCAGCGAGATCCTCCTGTCTCCACCTCCCAAGCACGGGGATTACAAGCGTGCACCACCTCGCCCGGAAAAATCAAGTATATTTTTAAAAATGTTTCCAGGCTGGGCATTGTGGCATATGCTTGTAAGTCTAATACTTTTTGTGTGTGTGTGTGTGGTACTGGGGATCCTGGAAGCCCTTCTACCTTCGGGCTACACTCCCAGACCTATTTTTTATACTTTTTTTATTTGGAAACAGGGCTTCGAACCTGCGCGATCCTCCTGTCTCTGCCTCCCAAGCTCGGGGATTACAAGCGTGCACCACCACGCCCGGCTGTAAGTCTAATACTTTGGAGGCTGAGACAGGAAGATCACAGGCTCGAGAGTGGCCTCAGCAACTCAGCCAGACCCTGTTTCAAAATAAAAAACAAAATCAGTATGGGGGTATATCTTGGAAGTAGACTGCCCTCAAGTTCAATCCCTACTACCACTCAAAAAATTATTTTCTAAGCCAGGTGTGTGGTACACGCATGTAATCCCAGCATTTGGGAGGCTGAGAAGGAGGAGCGTGGTTCGCAGACAGCCTCACTACTTAGTGAGCCCCTTTGCAACCCAGGGAGCCCTGTTTCAAATAAAGACTAGA
The DNA here is from genome assembly GCF_963383645.1 of Muscardinus avellanarius. NCBI lineage: Eukaryota > Metazoa > Chordata > Mammalia > Rodentia > Gliridae > Muscardinus > Muscardinus avellanarius. The sequence continues at coordinate 7,558,570 of NC_137809.1, forward strand.
AAATAGGGCTGGGGGTGTAGCTCAGAGGTAGAATGCCCCTGGGTTCTATACCCAGCACTGCAAAAAATTAAACTGTATTTGTGTATATTGTCATTCCCTAGTATATGTAGTTAACATTGTCACCCTATCAAGTATTGAGTTGATAGAAAAATAAATACATTTATATTCAACAGATACATAGTGCGTTCAACTTCTTGTATAATATGCACTTTTTAAATTATTCAAATATATTGCCGGGCGTGGTGGCGCACGCTTGTAATCCCCGCGCTTGGGAGGCAGAGACAGGAGGATCGCGCAGGTTCGAAGCCAGCCGCGCGCGCTGGCTTAGGAGATCCTGTTTCCAAATGAAAATGTAAAAATAGGTCTGGGAGTGTAGCCCGGAGGTAAAAGGGCTTCCAGGAACCCCAGTACCACCAAAAAAATAAAAAATAAAAAATAAATAAATAAATAAATAAATTATTCACATATAACAAAGTGAAAGGTACTCTTTAGCATAAGATAGTTATTGTGGAGGGAAATACTATTTATTAAAGGAAGATATAGGTATTATATCCTAACGGTCATAACGCAGTAATTTCTCTTTCTTGTGTGTTGTCTTATTTATTATAATATGAACAGATTTTTAGCAATATTTACTCCAGGCTTAGACTACAGAAAAATCTGGGCTGTAATAATCATTATTAAAGAAAGTGGCAGTATGGTTGGCTCTTTAAGGATACTAGAGGACTTGGGCTTCTCCACCCAAGGCATGAGTTCCTGGTTTAGGGGATTTCCTGTTTTTGCTGATGTGGATAAGATCCAGGAGATGTGTGAGTTCAAGACAGTTCCTAGGGCTTTGAGACTGGTGATTCCTATTTGTGTCCATTTGCCATTACCAGATACTGGTCTGCACATAACAGCACTGCCTGGACTCACTGGCTCCTGTGAAGACAAGCACAGAATTAGAAATAAATCTTTATACCAACTTCTTATATAACCTTGGATTCCGTAGTGAGGGAAATAACAAAACAAAAAAACAGGGAGTTTTAAAAAACAAAAACAAAACGGTAGGCAGGTACATAACTATATCATCCTTATTACCAAATTATATTATACCATGTACTAGAACAAATAAAATATTTGAGGTTTAAAGTATAAAGTTGCCTTTTACAACAGGGGGATATAAAACACTTGAATTTAGCCAGCCGTAAGAAGAAAGATAGTATTATTAAGGATATAGATTATATAAAATGCTTATCCTTTTTTGAGGATACCAACTCAACTTTTCAGTGTGGACAGAGAATAATAAAATTTGTCAGATATGTTAAAAACAACATATTAAAGTTTTAAGTAGTAGGAATACACCACACACACACACACACACACACACACACACACACACACGCGCGCGCACACGGGAGAGAGGAAGCATGCCTCTGTGTATGGAGGTAAGCACAGTATTATCATCATTTAATTGTTATCATTTAAGGACAAGTGATTTGCCATGTTACATAAGGAAAAGCTTTTATGTCTATCACGCTAAAAGAAAAAAGAGGAAAGAAAATAACTGATCTGCTCACCATACTTGTGTCGGGGCCTTTGGCAAGAATCATGAAGCAAAGGATAGAACTACCTATGTCAGGGTAGAGGTAAGAACAGCGTGAAGGTCCCATCACCTGAATCTGTAACATTTCTGGATTCTCATCTGTCTCTCCTAGGAAACAGAAGGGATATGAAAATCCTAGAGTACAAATGTTATATTGAAACAGCTAACATTAAACTATACCATGATCTGTTCGGGTGTGGTGGCGCACACTTGTTATCCCAGTACTTGGGAGGCTGAGACAGAAGGATCAGGGTTAGCAGACAGCCTCAGCTGGCCCTCCACAACTTAGTGAGACCCTGTTTCAAAAAAAGAATGAAAAATAGGGCTGAGGGTATAACGTGGAGGTAGAATGCACCTAAATTCAATCCCCAGTAGTGCCACAGGAAAAATAAAAATAAAAACTATGATTTGTATCAACAATCATATTTATATCCAATTTATAATGGCCGGCAATTGTATTTCATCTTAACCATTAGTATCTTATCCCCCAGATTTATTCTGTATATTTTAAATTATGGAATAATTAAAAATAAATATAATAAATTATAATTAAAATAAGTTTTAAAATTTAATAATTTAATTTCATCAATCTAAAATTGTATGTGTGTGTGTGTGTGTGTGTGTGTGTGTGTGTGTGTTTGTGGTACTGGGAATTGAACACAGAGGCAATCTACTTCTCAGCTAAGCCCTTAGCCCTATTTTTTTTATTTGAAAACAGGGTGGCACTAGGTTGATGAGTCTCACTGCTTGCTCAGACTGTCCTTGGACCTGGGATCCTCCTGTCTCAGCCCCCTCCAATTACTGGTATTATAAGCATGAGCCTTTAGGCTCGGCTTTAATTTTTTTTTTTAATTTACTTGTGCTTGAACCAAGGGGTGTTCTAATGTTGAGATATATCCCAGCTCCTTAATTTATTTTTATTTTTATTTTTTTGAAGATTTAAAGAAGTTTATTAGAAAGATAGAAATACAGAGGATAGGTACAGCTCCATACCAGACTGGCATGGAGGGGTGACTCGAATAAATTCACCTTAATTTTTTTATTTTGAAATAGGTCTGACTGAGCTAATATACACTGGCCTTGCACCTGTGAACCTCCTGTTTAAGCCTCCCAAGTAGTGGAATTACAGGCATATGCTACCAGGCCCAGCTCCTTTTCAAATCCTTACTAACTTTTTCTTAACAAGTTTAATTATTTTATTTAAATTTTTATTGTATTTTTTTGTTAGTAGGGATTGAATCCAAGGACAGTCTAATTCTAAGGTACAACCCCGGCCTTATTTTGCTTTTTAACTTGAAACAGGATCTCCCTCAATTGCTGAGAGTCTTGCTACATTGCTGAGGCTGTCCTTGAACTTGTGATCCTCCTGTCTCAGATTTACAAGTACTGGGATTATACGTGCTTGCCATACATGACTTAATTACATTTTCAGTGCCACTTCTTCAAAATTAAGAAGTCTATTTGGGTGGAGGCGAAAGGTATTCTATCTTTAAGCTGTAGCCCCAGCGTGATTTTTGTACATTTTAGTTGGAAACAGACTTGCTAAGTTGCCAAGTCTGACTTTGAGCCTTTGATCTTCCTAGTTTGGCCTCCCAATTTCTTACTGAGAATACAAGTGTATTGTGCCACCATGCCTGGAAGAGAAGGCTATTTTTAAATTTTATTATTTATTCTTTCTTTCTTTTTTTTTTTTTTGGTACTAGGATTGAACCCAAGGGCATTCTACCTCCAAGCTACATCCCCAAGCCTTTTATTTTGTTGTTGTTGATTTATTTATTTATTTTATTGATTGATTGATTGATTGATTTTATTTTTTTTGGTGGTACTGGGGATGAAACCCAGGGGCCTTCTACTTCCGGGCTACACTCCCAGACCTATTTTATATTTTTTATTTGGAAACAGGGTCTCTTAAACCAGCAGAGGCTGGCTTTGAACCTTCCCCGATCCTCTGTCTCCGCCTCCCAAGCGCGGGGATTACAAGCATGTGCCACCACGTGCTTTGAAAAAGTTGTCGTCGTTTTGAAAAAGTCTTCTTTGGGGGAGGAAATGGGGTGGGAATGGGTAGGGGGCTAAATGGGCGATGTGTACATGTAGGTCTACACAAGTCTTTTACCCCACTATGGTGTATGAATATAATGCACCAATAAAAAATTTGAAAAAAGAAATAATAGAGTCTCTTGTCTGGTTGCTGAGAGTCTCGCTAATATTGCTGAGGCTGTCCTTGAACCTGCAATCTTACTGGGATTACAGGTGTGCCCAGCTAAGAAGTCTATTTTGATTTGTAAAATTTCACGTTTCAATTTAAATACCTTTATTTTCCTAATGATCTCAAAATAAAGTAATTTTTCCTTGTTTCACGGTTATAAGTAGGAGGTACATCATCTCTATCTAGTTTATACATTTTGCCCATAGAAAAACCCTTCTATTACTATTTTACGTCTTAAATCCTGTGTAATCATCACCAAAACAATTCTTGTGTGTGTGTGGTACTGGGGATAGAACCCAGGGGCATTCTACCTCAGAGACACCCCCAGTCCTATTTTATTTTATTTTATTTTATTATTATTATTATTATTATTTTTTTTTTTTTTTTTTTTTTGCAGGTCTGGGGATGTGACCCAGGGGCATTTTACCTCCGAGCTATAGCTCCAGCCCTTTTTAAAAATGCTTTATTTTGAAACCTGGTCTCACTGAGTTGCAGAGGCCCTCACAAGTAGCTGAGGCTGGCCAGGAACCCAGATCCTCCTGTTTCAGCCTCACAAATTCTGGGATTACAAGCGTGCAAACCACACACCACTCTTTCTTTCCTTGATTCTTTGTTACCTTTCTTTATTTCTCCCTTTCTTTCCTCCTTTCTTTCCTTCTTTCTTTCTTTCGTTACTTACTTACTTACTTACTTACTTACTTACTTACTTACTTACTTACTTATTTATTTTGCAGGTCTGGGGATGGAAGTAGGGACACTCAACCTCCGAGCTACACGTCCTGCCCTACTTTTTATTCTTTATTTTTGATAGAGGGTCTCACTGGGTTGCGAAGGGCCTCGCCTGAGGCTGCCAGCAAACTGCAATGCTCCAGACCCCGCCTTCTGAATGCTGGGATTACAAGCGTCTACACCAGGCACCAAAAGTTTTTAACCAAAAATAAATATCATGGTAGGTCTATGATTTGGATAAAAATTTAAATCTTAAAATCTGTAGTGTAGGAAATCAAGGTTAAAGCTCATCATTAAAGTTTAATATTAAAAGTATAATTTTGTTTGTTTTAATACAATCATAAGAAAAGTCATTACTAACCAGGTTTAAGTATTTGTGGCCCAGATAACCAGCATTCTGATCTGTTTAGATTCTTTAGATGGCCCAGCGGTGCTAAGATCTGAATGGAAGTTGTGGCCTCTTGAAGGAGAAGCCGTGCTAGATCATTTCTTGCTACCCCACTCACCAACCGGAATTTCTCATGCAGTAGAATAGTAGACACCTTAACCAGTCTCAGAGGTGCCCCAGGATGCCTAAAGCCAAGTATCACCACAGTGTCTTCAGGATTCCTATTTTGTAGGTAAAGATTAGTTAGAATAGATTCATCTGGCACTCTGGGCCATTATAGCCACATTTTTATGGTATTTTTAAAACTTTGGTACAAAAGGTTCTAGTTCACCCCCAGAGAAGTCAGAAGCCTATTGAGGAAGTCAGAGTTTATAAACCATAGCATTGCAGAGGGAGCCGACATAATAATCAACCAAAGACAGTGAAATAATTTCTTGTTTAGCCTGAAACAAAGATATCACTAGGGTAAGAGACAAGAATAAAAAATTATGAAAATGAATTTACTGAAATAAGTCTTTACAAGTCTAATCTAAGGCAATGATTTGTATGATATGGAAGTGATAGAACATAAACTTACATATTCCTGACACAGTGGGCAGCAGTGAGAACCCAAGAACTGCTAATTATGGAGCCACTGCAAATTTGACTACCACAGCTTATGATCATGGCCTGCCAAGGCATAGTATATCTCAGAGAAATTCGATCTGCCAAAGCTGCAAGAAATCAAACACACAAACAACAACAAAACAGAATGAATGTTGTAGAATTGACACATGTAGCCCATATGTAGAAGTTTTAAAATCCTGATATCTGATAAATAAGATATTGTTAATTTTGACTTAGAAGCATAAGTTTCTGCACCTCTTATGCTTGTATAATTTTTTTCTGAAAAGTATGTGTTGCTCTCATCTTTCCAAGACCATTATTTCTGTATGCTTCCGGTTAAATTCCCTTTTTTTTTGGGGGGGGGGTACTGGGGTTCCTGTAAGCCCTTCTACCTCCGAGCTACACTCCCAGACCTATTTTTACATTTTATATTTGGAAACAGGGTCTCCTAAGCCAGCGCACGCGGCCGGCTTCGAACCTGCGCGATCCTCCTGTCTCTGCCTCCCAAGCGCGGGGATTACAAGCGTGCGCCACCACGCCCGGCATTAAATTCCCTTTTTAAAAAATACTGGAAACGAGTTCAGTTTCCTCCCCCAATGGAAGTTTATTTAGCTTTTATCCTAGGTTTTTATTCCGTTTTTTTGTTTGTTTGTTTTGTGGTGCTGCGGATGGAACCCAGAGGACTTCTACCTTCAGAGTACACTCCCAGACCCATTTTCTATTTCTTTGGAAACAGGGTCTCACTAAGTTGCTGAGAGCCTCACTAAGTAGCTGAGGCTGGCTTCGGACCTGTGCGATCCTCCTGTCTAAGCCTCTCAAGCGGACTGATTACAAGTGTATGCCACCATGCCCGGCTCTTATCCTAGTGTTTTAGAAGTTATTAGTGCAGTTAGGCAATGAAAGGGAATACTTTCATCTGAAAATATTAGATAAATGAATGAAGATCTTGGAGATAAGCCCTTTATATCTGAACAAGAGGGGACTGAGTTAACTAAACTTAAAGCTTTAGTTAGCTACTAACTTTACATATTGAGCAGGAAATTCTGGTTTGAAACTCAGGAAAAAGTGGGATGAGTTTACTAAACTTATATCTTAGTTAGATATCAAGCACATATACTTAATAGACAATTCATATTTGAAGCAGTAAAGCTTCATATTTATTGAACAAAATGAGATTTTTAGTTCCTCAAATATTTGAAAGTTGAAGCAATGATGATTAGTACATGTATAAAGAAAAATTTTGAAGAACATCTTTATAAAAGGAGGAAGAAATACAGATAAACTGGAAGCGTAACTAAGATCTCCAGTATAGCTTTGAGATTTCTGTATGAAAACACGTTAGAGGATATAAGCAAAGAAGTGATATGGCTACCTTTGTTTGAAAAACATCATACTTTAGGTATGGCAACAGGGAATAACAGTAGTACACAAGACTGAAATAGACTTTTATAAAATAAAAGTGTTTACTGTGCGTGGTGGCGTACGCTTGTAATCCCCGTGCTTGGGAGGCAGAGACAGGAGGATCGCGCAGGTGCCAAGCCAGCCTCGCTGGCTTAAGAGACTCTGTTTCCACATGAAAAAAGTATAAAAAATAGGTCTGGGAGTGTAACCCGGAGGTAGGAGGGTTTCCAGGAACCCCAGTACCACCAAAAAAAGAAGAAGAAGGAGAAGAAGAAGAGGTGGAGGAAGAAGAGGAGGAGGAGGAGGAGGAGGAAGAGGAAGAGGAAGAAAAAATAAAAGTGTTTCGGTTTGAGGTGTTGGTTTACCATTTGGGGGAACTGTCTCTGGTGAACCTTGTTAGGTTACTGGAAACAATTCCCATAAAACTGCAGGTTCTTGTGACGAGCCAAGGATAGCAATAGCCCAGCCTCTTGCTGAGGATTTAAAGGAGTTTATTATTATAAAAATATTATTACAAAGATAAAAATTCAGGTTGTAACTCTTAGGGCCCCATTAGACAGAGGGAAAGGTAGAACTTAGAGTAAAGCACTATGCCACAAAGTGACAAAGTGGGATGACCTGGTATGAGTCATCAAAGATTCCTGAACACAGCGTATTCTTATAGCCAGCCCAACCAGATCTGGGACAGGTTATTTGATACGTAGATATCCTACCCTATCTTTAACCCAGGCTCCCATCCCTTTTGTTACACTCTGAAATGTGTTAAATTGCTTTTCTGGAATTTGGAATTTTCCCCACATCCTTGAGGAAGTTCACCTTTCTTTAAAAATGTGAAAAGGACTTAGGCTTCTATTCTCTAAGTTTATCACCCTTGGCGCCTGGAGTTCTGCAGCCTTTTTCTGGACGCCCCTGGCTTCTTTTACTACCAAAGATATATTTTTAAAAATTGTAAATACTTCCCAATACTGGTACAAAAAGAAGTACAGTAATTCAAGATAACCCAGTCAGAAATGGGCAACCAAACTGAATAAACTCTTCTCCAAAGAAGAAAAAAAAATCGCCAACAATACCTGGGCGTGGTGGTTGTTCACTTGTAATTCCCGTACTTGGGAGGCCAAGATAGGAGGATCACAAGTTCCAGGCTAGCTTCAGCTATGTAGGCCCTCCACAAGTTGGTCAGACTCTGCTTCAAGTATAAAGAACAAAAAATACGGCTGGGGGTGTATCTCCAAAGGATGCCTTGGGTATAAAAAAAAAAAAAAAGTGCCACCGCCTCTCTGCAATACCCAGGGAATTCTTACTTTGTGCCCCATCATCAAACTCTCTCCCCCTTCAAAATGGCAACAGAGAATAACTGTAGTACATGAGACTGAAATGGACTTCCATAGAAATAAAAGTGTTTACCGGGCGTGGTGGTACACGCTTGTAATCCCCATGCTTGGGAGGCAGAGACAGGAGGATCACGCAGGTTCCAAGCCAGCCTCGCTGGCTTAAGAGACTTGTTTCCATATTTAAAAAGTATAAAATAGGTCTGGGAGTGTAGCCTGGAGGTAGAAGGGTTTCCAGGAACCCCAGTACCACACACACAAGAAAAGGCACAAACGGAAAATGATAGGAACAATATAATATTAATTGGGCAAACAAGAAACTACAAAATATAATTTACCAACAAAATACTCACACACACACACACACACACACACTGCCTAATTTGTTAGAAATATAAGATATTTAAATAAGGTGTTTAAGTCTTTTAGCCCTACTCTTCTTTTTTTTTTTTTTTTTTTTCTGTTGGCACCTGTAATGGAACCCAGGGGTGTTCTACCTCCAAGCTTCACCCCCAGTTCTATATTTTGTTTTTTATTTTTAAATTTTTTTTGTTTTATGAGGTTCTGGGGATGGAACCCAGGGGCATACTACCCTCTAGCTACACCCCTTGCCCTAATTTTTATTCTTTATTTGAAATAGGGTCTCAGTAAGTAATGGAGGGCCTCACTAAATAGCTGAGGCTGTCTGCCAACCAGAATCATCTTGTCTCTGCCTCCTGAATGTTGGGATTACAAGTGTGCACCACCCCTCCTGGCACCTATGAATCTGAAAAATTCTACTTTTCTGGCTCTCAAAGAAATTAATTATAATAACAATTGCCATCATATTATATAGGAATATTATGAAAGTTAAAAGTTAAACAATATGCTAAGATGAAATGCTTTTGTAAACTATGCAGTAAGTGATATCTACTATTTGGTAAATAGAACAATGCCTGTATTTCTTAGGAAAAGTCTTCCATCCCCCTCCTTCCTTCTTTTCCATTTCCATTCTCCTCTTCATTTCCTTCTCATACCTCCCTTACTCCCATATTTTTGGCCCTTACTCTGAGGCTGTGGTAGAGAGATGAAGTGTGGACGAACAGAAGCGGTAGTGGAGGTAAATGCTGAGTTATTCCTAGAGGTAGAGACTGAAAGGGAGACGGGGGTAGTCATGGGGCCTTCCTGGGACCAGGGTGCATGACTCGGCCGTGTAACTCCCTGGAGCCAGAAAATGAAAGGGCTCACTTGGCTGAAGATGTAGGGCTTTGTGCAATGTTCATCAATGTGACTCAAGATTCCCACCTGCACCCATGTGTCCTTTTGTTGTAGATGGCACACAAGAGGTGCCCCCAGGTCACCCTGTAAGAAAGCAAGAAAAGAATATCAATTGATAATTGAAGGATTCCGGGAGGTGACTTTTTGTGTTAAAGGATATCCCTTTTCTCACTGCCTGTCATATCCCCTCAGTTTGTCAACTTACAGCCAGCCTCCCCCATAGCTTTCTTGGCCTCGACACAGAAAGTGAATTCATTCAGCCTGGGCCAAAATTGGGCACAAGTGCTCGGAGGTTGAGTGTCCCTGCTTCCATCCCCAGACCTGCAAAAATAAATAAGTAAGTAAGTAAGTAAGTAATGAAAGAAAGAAGGAAAGAAAGGAGGAAAGAAAGGGAGAAATAAAGAAAGGTAACAAAGAATCAAGGAAAGAAAGAGTGGTGTGTGGTTTGCACTCTTGTAATCCCAGAATTTGTGAGGCTGAGACAGGAGGATCTGGGTTCCTGGCCAGCCTCAGCTACTTGTGAGGCCCTCTGCAACTCAGTGATACCAGGTATCAAAATAAAGCATTTTTAAAAAGGGCTGGAGCTATAGCTCGGAGGTAAAATGCCCCTGGGTGACATCCCCAGAACTGCAAAAAAAAAAAAATAATAATAATAATAATAAAATAAAATAAAATAAAATAAAATAGGACTGGGGGTGTCTCTGAGGTAGAATGCCCCTGGGTTCTATCCCCAGTACCACACACACACAAGAATTGTTTTGGTGATGATTACACAGGATTTAAGACGTAAAATAGTAATAGAAGGGTTTTTCTATGGGCAAAATGTATAAACTAGATAGAGATGATGTACCTCCTACTTATAACCGTGAAACAAGGAAAAATTACTTTATTTTGAGATCATTAGGAAAATAAAGGTATTTAAATTGAAACGTGAAATTTTACAAATCAAAATAGACTTCTTAGCTGGGCACACCTGTAATCCCAGTAAGATTGCAGGTTCAAGGACAGCCTCAGCAATATTAGCGAGACTCTCAGCAACCAGACAAGAGACTCTATTATTTCTTTTTTCAAATTTTTTATTGGTGCATTATATTCATACACCATAGTGGGGTAAAAGACTTGTGTAGACCTACATGTACACATCGCCCATTTAGCCCCCTACCCATTCCCACCCCATTTCCTCCCCCAAAGAAGACTTTTTCAAAACGACGACAACTTTTTCAAAGCACGTGGTGGCACATGCTTGTAATCCCCGCGCTTGGGAGGCGGAGACAGAGGATCGGGGAAGGTTCAAAGCCAGCCTCTGCTGGTTTAAGAGACCCTGTTTCCAAATAAAAAATATAAAATAGGTCTGGGAGTGTAGCCCGGAAGTAGAAGGCCCCTGGGTTTCATCCCCAGTACCACCAAAAAAAATAAAATCAATCAATCAATCAATCAATAAAATAAATAAATAAATCAACAACAACAAAATAAAAGGCTTGGGGATGTAGCTTGGAGGTAGAATGCCCTTGGGTTCAATCCTAGTACCAAAAAAAAAAAAAAGAAAGAAAGAATAAATAATAAAATTTAAAAATAGCCTTCTCTTCCAGGCATGGTGGCACAATACACTTGTATTCTCAGTAAGAAATTGGGAGGCCAAACTAGGAAGATCAAAGGCTCAAAGTCAGACTTGGCAACTTAGCAAGTCTGTTTCCAACTAAAATGTACAAAAATCACGCAGGGGCTACAGCTTAAAGATAGAATACCTTTCGCCTCCACCCAAATAGACTTCTTAATTTTGAAGAAGTGGCACTGAAAATGTAATTAAGTCATGTATGGCAAGCACGTATAATCCCAGTACTTGTAAATCTGAGACAGGAGGATCACAAGTTCAAGGACAGCTTCAGCAATGTAGCAAGACTCTCGGCAATTGAGGGAGATCCTGTTTCAAGTTAAAAAACAAAATAAGGCCGGGGTTGTACCTTAGAATTAGACTGTCCTTGGATTCAATCCCTACTAACAAAAAAATACAATAAAAATTTAAATAAAATAATTAAACTTGTTAAGAAAAAGTTAGTAAGGATTTGAAAAGGAGCTGGGCCTGGTAGCATATGCCTGTAATTCCACTACTTGGGAGGCTTAAACAGGAGGTTCACAGGTGTAAGGCCAGTGTATATTAGCTCAGTCAGACCTGTTTCAAAATAAAAAAATTAAGGTGAATTCATTCGAGTCACCCCTCCATGCCAGTCTGGTATGGAGCTGTACCTATCCTCTGTATTTCTATCTTTCTAATAAACTTCTTTAAATCTTCAAAAAAATAAAAATAAAAATAAATTAAGGAGCTGGGATATATCTCAACATTAGAACACCCCTTGGTTCAAGCACAAGTAAATTAAAAAAAAAAATTAAAGCCGAGCCTAAAGGCTCATGCTTATAATACCAGTAATTGGAGGGGGCTGAGACAGGAGGATCCCAGGTCCAAGGACAGTCTGAGCAAGCAGTGAGACTCATCAACCTAGTGCCACCCTGTTTTCAAATAAAAAAAATAGGGCTAAGGGCTTAGCTGAGAAGTAGATTGCCTCTGTGTTCAATTCCCAGTACCACAAACACACACACACACACACACACACACACACACACACACACACACACTAAATTTTAGATTGATGAAATTAAATTATTAAATTTTAAAACTTATTTTAATTATAATTTATTATATTTATTTTTAATTATTCCATAATTTAAAATATATAGAATAAATCTGGGGGATAAGATACTAATGGTTAAGATGAAATACAATTGCCGGCCATTATAAATTGGATATAAATATGATTGTTGATACAAATCATAGTTTTTATTTTTATTTTTCCTGTGGCACTACTGGGGATTGAATTTAGGGGCATTCTACCTCCACGTTATACCCTCAACCCTATTTTTTATTCTTTTTTTGAAACAGGGTCTCACTAAGTTGTGGAGGGCCAGCTGAGGCTGTCTGCTAACCCTGATCCTTCTGTCTCAGCCTCCCAAGTACTGGGATAACAAGTGTGCGCCACCACACCCGAACAGATCATGGTATAGTTTAATGTTAGCTGTTTCAATATAACATTTGTACTCTAGGATTTTCATATCCCTTCTGTTTCCTAGAAAGACAGATGAGAATCCAGAAATGTTACAGATTCAGGTGATGGGACCTTCACGCTGTTCTTACCTCTACCCTGACATAGGTAGTTCTATCCTTTGCTTCATGATTCTTGCCAAAGGCCCCGACACAAGTATGGTGAGCAGATCAGTTATTTTCTTTCCTCTTTTTTCTTTTAGCGTGATAGACATAAAAGCTTTTCCTTATGTAACATGGCAAATCACTTGTCCTTAAATGATAACAATTAAATGATGATAATACTGTGCTTACCTCCATACACAGAGGCATGCTTCCTCTCTCCCGTGTGCGCGTGTGTGTGTGTGTGTGTGTGTGTGTGTGTGTGTGTGTGTGTGTGGTGTATTCGTACTACTTAAATCTTTAATATGTTGTTTTTAACATAACTGACAAATTTTATTATTCTCTGTCCACACAGAAAAGTTGAGTTGGTATCCTCAAAAAAGGATAAGCATTTTATATAATCTATATCCTTAATAATACTATCTTTCTTCTTACGGCTGGCTAAATTCAAGTGTTTTATATCCCCCTGTTGTAAAAGGCAACTTTATACTTTAAACCTCAAATATTTTATTTGTTCTAGTACATGGTATAATATAATTTGGTAATAAGGATGATATAGTTATGTACCTACCTACCTTTTTGTTTTTGTTTTTTAAAACTCCCTGTTTTTTTGTTTTGTTATTTCCCTCACTACGGAATCCAAGGTTATATAAGAAGTTGGTATAAAGATTTATTTCTAATTCTGTGCTTGTCTTCACAGGAGCCAGTGAGTCCAGGCAGTGCTGTTATGTGCAGACCAGTATCTGGTAATGGCAAATGGACACAAATAGGAATCACCAGTCTCAAAGCCCTAGGAACCGTCTTGAACTCACACTTCTCCTGGATCTTATCCACATCAGCAAAAACAGGAAATCCCCTAAACCAGGAACTCATGCCTTGGGTGGAGAAGCCCAAGTCCTCTAGTATCCTTAAAGAGCCAACCATACTGCCACTTTCTTTAATAATGATTATTACAGCCCAGACTTTTCTGTAGTCTAAGCCTGGAGTAAATATTGCTAAAAATCTGTTCATATTATAATAAATAAGACAACACACAAGAAAGAGAAATTACTGCGTTATGACCGTTAGGATATAATACCAATATCTTCCTTTAATAAATAGTATTTCCCTCCACAATAACTATCTTATGCTTAAAGAGTACCTTTCACTTTGTTATATTTGAATAATTTAAAAAGTGCATATTATACAAGAAGTTGAACACAATATGTATCTGTTGAATATAAATGTATTTATTTTTCTATCAACTGAATACTTAATAGGGTGACAATGTTAACTACATATACTAGGGAATGACAATATACACAAATACAATTTATTTTTTTGCAGTGCTGGGGATAGAACCCAGGGGCATTCTACCTCTGAGCTACACCCCCAGCCCTATTTTCTAGTCTTTATTTGATACAGGGCTCTCTGGTTGCAAAGGGGCTCACTAAGTAGCTGAGGCTGTCTGCGAACCACGCTCCTCCTTCTCAGCCTCCCAAATGCTGGGATTACACGCGTGTACCACACACCTGGCTTAGAAAATAATTTTTTGAGTGGTAGTAGGGATCGAACTTGAGGGCAGTCTACTTCCAAGATATACCCCCATACTGATTTTGTTTTTTATTTTGAAACAAGGTCTGGCTGAGTTGCTGAGGCCAGTCTCGAGCCTGTGATCTTCCTTTCACAGCCTCCAAAGTATTAGACTTACAGCCGGGCGTGGTGGTGCACGCTTGTAATCCCCGAGCTTGGGAGGCAGAGACAGGAGGATCGCGCAGGTTCGAAGCCCTGTTTCCAAATAAAAAAGTATAAAAAATAGGTCTGGGAGTGTAGCCCAAAGGTAGAAGGGCTTCCAGGATCCCCAGTACCACCAAAAAAAAAAAAAAAGTATTAGACTTACAAGCATATGCCACAATGCCCAGCCTGGAAACATTTTTAAAAATATACTTGATTTTGCCGGGCGAGGTGGTGCACGCTTGTAATCCCCGCGCTTGGGAGGTGGAGACAGGAGGTTCTCGCTGGCTTAAGAGACCCTGTTTCCAAATAAAAATATAAAATAGGTCTGGGATTGTAGCGCGGAGGTAGAAGGGTTTCCAGGAACCCCAAGTACCACCAAAAATCAATCAATCAATCAATCAATCAGTCAAAAATTAAACCCACTGTTTAAAAATAAAGAAATAATAAAATTACTCGATTTCAATGAAGACCTGACAAAATGTACAAAAGATAGAAAACTACATATAAATAACTAAATACATAAAATATATGACAAAATAAAAATAAGAAATGAAGCACACAACACATAAACGAACAGAGAAAAATCCCCCCCCCAAAAGGTAAACTCTGCAAAATATTTTATTGTGAAATAATGATACACAGAAGAGTGACACACAGCACAAAGGAGGAGTTTGAAATTGTGGACAAATATGTGATTGATATATCATGAAGAAAGAAACCTGAGTACAACAATAAAGACAAGAATTATACTAATATCAAACATGCAAAAAGTAATTGTGTGTGTGTGTGTGTGTGTGTGTGTGTGTGTGTGTGTGTGTCAGACAGACAGACGGACGGACGGACGGACAGGGGATGGAACCCAGGGGCATTCTAGCTCTGAGCTACACCCCCAGTCCTACTTTTTTATTTGAAACAGGGTCTCACTAAGTTGTGGAGGTCCACCAATCTGAACACTTCTGTCTCTCTTGCACTTCTCATAGAATGCGGAAATATACATGTTCATATACTGCCAAATGTCTAGTACACCACATGAAATTTTGTATCGTCAGAGCAGTCCACATTTGGTCCACATCAGCAAAAGCAAAGTCTTACTTCTCTGGGTTGCTATTCATACAAACACAAGACCACGACAAGCAAGTAAATACCCTAGATAGAATGACATGCTGGGTATGTGTGGGCGAGTGACTGTGTGGATGGGCATACGATCACATATGTTTGGGGGTACCAAGCAATACATACCAAGCATGTATGTGCATGCACACTGAATTCCAATACAAGACATGGGTAGATACACAAATAAGCTCCAGTAGCATGCTCTCTTTGGGCACCTCCTGAACTTTTCTCTGATCTGAATATGACCATGAATAAATTTGGTCCATAACATAAACCCTGATTAATAGGGGCTCACCTACCCTTCTACACAAGCAAGCAAGCAAGCACCAATAATCACCATGACCAACAACAAAACCTGTTGGTTTTACCACTGTCCTTGGGCTAGGCCACAAAAGGGGAAAAAGGAGGTTAGGCCCATAGCCCTGACTGAAATCCAACAACCTTCCTCTGTATTTGGTGAGATGGATGGGGAAATGCTTACGGGTGGGTCTTGGTTTGCTAGACTAAAAAAAATAAAATAAAAAAAATCTGCACACTGCACCGTGTGCCTCACGCAATGTGCCCTTCTGCAGGCCTGCCGAGGACAGTGGCACATGGTCCAGACCTCAGGCACAAAACCTCCCAAGGCCAGCCTTTGTGCTAACCAACCATATCCCAAACAGCATAACCGATGGACTAACCAGGCTGGAATGATTCAGATCACATTCCAAAACTGGCTCACCTTTTCGGACTGCAGCCTGGTCCTCTTGAATGGCTACCTCCTTTGTTCTGAAAAGCAAGAAGAAGCATGGGTTGGATCCCTGATTTGAGCAAAAGGCATCCTGAAATGGGACAATACTCCTATTCGTTTTCTGTCCCGACCCTCCACACTTCTCCTTCCATGTGCTGTGCATGGAAAAGGGCAACCTAACTAAGACCAAGTTGAGTGCGCCTCCCAGGTGCCCTGTGGTGGTGACAGTCTCCTTGCTGGCTCACAGTTAGGAAAACGGAGGAGTCCAAGAAAAGGCCAAGAGAGCTAATGCTAAAGACTACCGCCTGCACAAAAATCCAGAGGTCCAATCCTCCTGCCAACCCAATCTAAGAGCCACCTGATTTTCCCCTTGCAGCCTGCCTGGAGCCGAGACTTCTGCCATAGGCACCGATTAAAGTTAGGCCTTCACACCTAGGAGAGGGGGCAACTGGATCTGCTGCAAGTCTCTGGGCCTCCTGTCACATGCACACTCATCCACTGCCTCCATCCCAGCCCACACCTGACCCAGCGCCATTCCCGTCACAGGTCCTGTGGGAAGGCGTGGATGCCAGGCTGCAAATGCCGGAGAAGCAGCGCGCATGGGCCCACGCCGAGCCCTTCCGTGGCCGAGGCTAGGAGGAGTGAGGCCACGCACAGTTGATGGACTGCAGTAGTTCACCCAGAGCCAAGCATTCCGTCGACCTGCATCCTTTCACCGCACCGCAGCGGGGACACCGGGAGTGTGAGTTTCTCGAGAACTACTTGGGGGAGGGCGGGTGGTTGGCAGCCTCGTTGCCAGCATTCCTTCTGCGCTTGGGCAAAGAGGCTAGCGAAACGGGCAGCTCATTTCTTAGAGGCTTTCCCCAAGGACAACTGACCGTGTCGGGGGACAGGTCTGCCTGGCCGCACCGAGGGTCCTCCACCTACAGGCTGCTCCAGGATAACAAGACAAGTACTAAAATAAAAAGGCCGGGGATACCTGGGCGCGGTGAGTGGGGGTCTGGGCTGGGCACTGGCAAGCCCCCCACGGCCCGCGTCCTGCCGACCGTCTGGACAGGCGACCCAAGGTGGGCTGAGTCCCCCTGAACTGACCTTTGTTTGTTTGTTCTCTGTGGTCCTGGGGGTGGGACCCAGAGGCTTTCTACCTCCGGGCTACACTCCCAGACCTATTTTATACTTTATTTGGAAGCAGGGTCTCACTAAGTCGCAGAGAGCCTCCCTCAGCAGCCGAGGCCGGCTTCGAACCTGCGCGATCCTCCGGTCTCAGCCTCCCAAGCGCGGGGATTACGCGCGTGCGCCGCCGCGCCCGGCCTGAACTGACTTTTGACAGGCCAGGTGCGGGGCTGTGCCCGCAAAGGCCTCGCCGGGGTCCCTCTGACTGGGCGCTAGCAGATGCGCGAGGCTGTAGGAGCCCTCCCTCCCGGCCACCCCGCCTCTCCCGAGGCCACTGGGGCACACATGCGCACAACACCCGACTCTCCGGAAGCGGAAGTCGTCCTCCGCCTGCCCTCAGCGGTCCTTCTGTAGACAGGCTAGACGCCTTACCGCGTGCCCTCCTGGATCCAGCTGAAGGCCAGGGCCCCATGGCCAGTGCGGGGGTGGACGGGGAGGGCTGGGCGGCCCTGGGAGGCCCGCCGCTCGTCGGCCTGGGAGCGGCCCCTCGGGAGGGCGCTGCGCCTGCGCCTGCCAGGCAGCGGAGCCCAGAGCCCAGAGCCCCCAGTGCCCGGGTGCAGCCGAGGGTAGCTGTCGGCCTGGGGGAGGAGGCCTGGGTGTCCCCTGCGAAGGCTCTGCAGCTCCCCACGGCCTCCGCTTTCCCAGGGGAGGTGCGGGCGCCGGGGGAGGAGGAGGCGGCGGTGCTGCAGATGGGGGAAGTGATGGAGGTGGTGGAGGTAGAGACCCAGGACCCCGAGGAAGAGGGCGAGGACTCGGATTCCGACCAGTGTGAGGGAAACGCCCAGGCACAGATGAGGCGGGGCTCCCCTACGGGCCTCTCCCCAGTGGAGGAGCTGCAGCTCCTGGAGTCTAAGCTCAGAGCCATCGATGCCCGCGCCAGCAGGACCTACGCAAGTCTGATGACCGAGGTAGCGCAGACACGCGGGCCCCGCCTTCATCGCAGGAGGGCCATCATCCGGCGCATCCCCGCCTTCTGGGCCAAAGCGGTATCCTTAGTTGCGCTAATCGCCAGCGGGGCATCGGGCGGTCTCTGGCGGGCAGGGGCGGAGAGGGAGTGCCTGGGACCTTAGGTCACGAGGACGAGGACGAGAGAGGGAGTGAGGCCACTGCCCTAGGATTTTTGAGAAGAGAGGCGGCCGGATGGGCCTTGCCCCTGCAACGAGGAAAGGGAGGGAGTTCAGGGAGTGGCACCTGAGGTCCACACGACTCAGCCGGCACAGGCAGAGCACACGGCGAGCTTCAGGCCCGAAAGGAATCGTGGCGAAGGCGGAGGTGTGTGGGGAGACTGCCAGGGCTTTCTGGGGCCAGAAAACCCGGCTGTGCTCCCAGCGCCACCAGCCTGTGGCCTTCCTCCTGTCCTTGGTGGGTCCCAGCTACAGGTGTTCCCTGACAGGGGCCAGACAGATCAATTCTGGTGTCTGCCCCAGGTGCCCGCTCCGCAGAGGCTGAGCCCGGGACACAGGGCACAGCCAGGCGCCCCTGCTCCTCAGCAGTCAGGACATCCTCCTGACTGTCCAGGAGGGCCCAGTGGACCACCGTGGCCAAACGCCCCACCCCAACCCACCCCACCCTCCTTGGGTCCCGGAAACCAGGACGGAGGACACCTTGGCGGCGGCACCCAGCCTGAGGCTGGCGCAGGAGAGCCCAGAGCTCAGAGGCCCTCCTCCAGTCCCTGCAGCCCTGCCGAGCTTGGAACACACCCAGGGGCAGCCTGGGCCCCAAGGGGCTTGTGGCAAGAGAGGCGGGTCTGGGAGCCAGGAGGGAAGGGTAGAACTGGCCCACTTGCAGCACCTCCCTCTGCCCCACACCTCGGGCACTCGTGAGCGTCTCAGTAGCCTCCAGCTCCTCCTTGACCGAAGGCAGTTTGTGCACCACCCCCAGCTGTCGGCCATCATCAGCCACCAAGATGCAGACTTGCTTGGCTACATGTTTCGTTTGGAGGTCAGCCCGGGCCTGGGCCTGGGTCTGGGCAGAGGGTGGGGCAAGTTGGCAGGGGAGGTTGGGCCCTCCCAGCACACAGGCTCCCCTCAGCACACCTGCCTTGGGTTTTCCCTGGGGGCCTGGCAGGTGGAAGAACTGGGCCGTCCTGGCAGTCACTGCAGACTGTTGTTTTTCTTCCGGGCCAACCCCTACTTTCGCAACAAGGTCATCGTTAAGAAGTATCGGCTCAGCGTCACAGGTGAGACAGAGCCCTCCTGTGGGAGGGGAGGCTTCAGGTCCAGTCGCGGGCACCCACGGAGCAGGCTGGATCCTGGCACCCTTCATTCCCGGACCCCGGCTGCGTGACCTTCCTCGACTGGCTGTCTGTTCTCAACTGCCCAGGCTCAAACAGGGTTGCTGAGGTCAGGGCCTCCTCCTTGACCTTGTCATAATTGAATCTGCTGGGGCCTGGGGCCTGGCGCCTGAACCTTGACCTGCTTTGTCTCGCCTCCCGCTCCCAGGTCATCATGGAGGACCTGTGGCTCAATCCCCTGCACTACTACTACCTTGGCGCGTAGGATCCCGGCGTCCCACAAGGACAGAGGAGGCCAGGTGAGCAGCCAAGGGGCTGGGGTGGAAGAGCTCCTGTGGCCGCCTCCCGGGACACCTGTGGGCAAACACAGGCTCCACTTGCTCGGAGGCATTAGGGTCGCACAAAGCAAAGCCGTCAGTGCAGAGTCTGTGGAGAGACTCCGACCTCCTGGACGTGGCAGTACCGGACCCTGGCCGCCCACCAAGGGCCGACGTTGCACGTCACTGCTGCCTCCCGGTGTCTCCATGACAGGGCTTTCTTAAGCACCCTCAGGAGCCCGTCCCCTCTCCTCTCCCGTCTACTCCCCCCTCCCTGACCCCCGGAAGGTGTCCATTTCCCATCTTTCCTTTTCCGTGTCCACCTCGCTAGAGCCTGCGCGTGGCGCTCTGAGCCTTGTCTAGTGGGTCAGCGGGGTTCATGCCGTAGTTGTACGAGGAAGCTGGAGTAAGGTTCCTGACCGCTGGGTGGGTGGGTGGGGGGGGCGCGCGGTGGGGGCTGAGGTGGCAGGCGCAAACCTTCACGAGGTCTCTTCGGGGCAACAGAGTCTGACAGGGCGGGAACTAATGAGAGGACACACGCGGGTCTTTGCTATGCTGTACCTACACACTCACCGTCGTCACACTGTACGTGTGCGTGTGTGTCCCTGCCCCTCTTTCCCTCTGGCTCTGTCTCACACACACTCATAGGCAAATTGTCGTTCAGAGCCGTGAAGGTACCTGCCTGTTTGATTGCTCATGTGTGCCTCTCGAACCTCTGTGTGCCAGGTACAGGAAGACGTGCTGTTTCCATGAGGAAGCTGCCACCCCTGTGTGCGGATCATCCACACGCCCCCCCCCCCAGGAATCCGGTGGGACCTTTGCTGGCGGGTGATGTGAAGTGCCTCCCTGCTTCTAGAGACTGGAGAGAGACAGTGTCAGTGCCGAGGGAGGAGGCGGGCATTCGACCTCATAATGGAGCATGTGCCATGTTTGTGCACCAGCAGGGAGAGAGCAATAAACAGGAGGGAGTTGTTTTTCCTGTGCGTACACCTGAGGACAAGGCATGGGCTGTAGGAGTAAGCCTGGCCACTGGTGGGGGTGGGGGTCTTCGTCCTCCGGGCCAGGGTTTCTCCTGACACCTCAGGGTCTGGTCCCTCAATAGGGGGCGGTGGTCGGGCAGCTCACTGTGTGACCTAGCTCACGGACACTTGAGTAGGGAGTGGGGCTTGCCCAGGGTCCCATAGCACGCACGGAAGGGCCGAGGGCCGCCGGGCCCAGAGGCCCAGGGGCACGATGCCCACAGTCTGGGGCGCTGGGTTCTGACTGACAGGCGGAGGGCGGGGCTGCGTGTTGGACCGCCCCCGGTGGCGGGAGGGGGTGGAGGGGCGGGGCCGGAGGGAGTGCGCGCGCGGGTGGCCTTCGGAGCTTCCCGTCCGCCCCAGGGGGCGCCTGCGCACATGCGCAGGGTAGCGCTCTCGCCAGGCCCGCAGCCCTCCCACTGCAGACACGCCGGCGTCCGGAGGGTCGTCCCCGCCACCGCTGTCGGTGCCGGGGGCCACGCGCGCCATGGCCAGTAGGGGAGCGGGCGGGGAGGGCCGGGCGGCCCCGGCAGCCCCGCAGCTCCAGGGTCTGCACAGGGGCCTTGAGGCGGTGGCGACCCCTGTGTTTCCGGGGGAACCGCCCCCACGGTCCGCTTCCCCCAGGGCCCGGGCGCAGCAGAGGGTAGCTGGCGGCAGGGAGGGGGAGGGGGCGGAAGCCTGTGTGTCCCCCGTGGACATGGAGGTTGTGTTGCGCCCTGAGGCCTCCCCTTGCAGAGAGGGGGCGGCCAGCGGGGAGGAGGTCGTGCTGCGGCTGTGGGAAGTAATGGAGGAGGTGGAGGTAGAGACTCAGGACCCACCGCAACAGGAGGATCCCCAGGCACCGGCACCCACCCGGCGGAAGCTATCAAAGCGCAGGCCCAAAATGGAGCGGCTGGAAATCCTGCAGTTGGAGCTCAGCTTTGTGACCGCTCGGGCGAGAGGTGCATTGGAAAGGCTAAGAAGAAAGGTGGCGCGAAGCCGCAGATTGGTCTTTGACCGCAGAAGGGATGTCATCCAGAGCATCCCCGGCTTCTGGGCTGCAGCGGTATCCTTAACCGGTGTTCGCTCAGGGGGCAGCGAAGAGGAGGAAGGGATCTGGAGCTCCAGAAGGAGCAGGGCTGTGGGAAGGTGGGAGGGGAGAGCCAGGGACATGCGGATCGGTGGGGGGTAGTAAAAGGCCGAGACCAATCTGGTGGAATAATGAGGACACACTGCATAGATGTGGCCCGGTAGTTAGCACAAAAGGAGGCAGGTGTAAGAGCTGGGAAGAAGATCAGCAAGGAAAGGCAAGTAGGGCTCAAAAAGGACCCTTCACTCTGCAAACATTGGAAGGCATTCTTTTCCTGGAATTCTTTTGGGTGGGGCAGCCCCCTCTAACAGACTGCTAGGCACAGCCACCAGGCCTTAGAAGTGGGGGAGCCACCTGCATCTGCGCGCGCGGGCTCCCTCCCTCTCTCTCTCTCTCTCTCTCTCTCTCTCTCTCTCTCTCTCACACACACACACACACACACACACACACACACACACACACACACATCCTTCCTTTTGGGACGGATGGCGTAGCATGTAAAAACCAAGTAGGGCTGAGGAAGCCTCCATTAGCAGCCCATCCCCAAGCCAGTGCAGGCAGGCAGTTTTGCATACACCCAGGAGCCCCTGTAGACCCCAGACCCGAGGGTGCATGTGGAAAGGCCAGCAGGGCCCATCATCAGGGTGGGCCAGTGTAGAATGCCTGCGCACCTCCGGGGAGGTTCCCTGCCCCACACTCTCCTCGCTCTCTCGTCTGGTTCCGTTTCTCCTAGCTCCTTGACCTATAGCAGTTGGTGCACCACCCCCAGCTGTCAGCCATCATCAGCCATAAAGATGAAGACTTACTTGGCTACCTGTTGAGTTTGGAGGTCAGTCCCGGAGTTACTCTGGTGAGAGGCTCGGGGGAGGGGGGTGTTCAGAGAGAAAGGTGGGAGGGGCAGCTGATCCAAGCCAGTGCGCAGGTTCACTCAGCACACCTTAGACAAGACTCCACCTGGCCCTTTTTCATGGCCTGGCAGGTGGAAGAACTCAGCCTTCCCCAGGCCTTCTGCAGGATAATATTTTTCTTTCGGGACAACCCCTACTTTCAGAACGAAGTGCTCATTAAGGAGTATATACTCAGCATCACTGGTAAGCAGGGTCTTCCTGATAGCGTGGGTTGTCTCTGGGTGAAGTGGGCTGCACAGAGGGTGACGTAGCCGTAGCCTGACATTCTTCAATTCCTCCAGGATATGAGGCCTTTCGTTCCACCACAATCCATCCTCTGTCGGGTTGTGAGGGTGCAGGGACCAGCTTCTCTCAGGACTCTGAGGGCCTGACCTTCTTCACCTGGCTGTGTGCCCACAACTGCCCAGACTCCAACAGGATTGCTGAGGTGGGGCCCTCTGGGCCACTTCAGCAGTGACCTTTGTGGGTTTCCCTTTTGCTGGGAAAGGGGTCTGCGTCATGAACTAACCTGTCCTGCTTCCCCTCCCAGGTCATCGTTGAGGACCTGTGGCTCAAACCCCTGCATTACTACCTTGGGAAAGACAACACCCGGAGAGGGGATGGAGCTTCAGAGCCAGGTGAGCATCCAGCTGTGGAACCTGTTAACTGGTTCCTGTCAACCCGTGGGAAAATTCGGCCTTTGAACAACTGCATAGGACACCGAGTATTTAGGACGGGGTGGGGGGGTCCTCTTACCTCTTGAGAAAGGTGAATGTCCCTGTACTGGGAAAGAGGCTGGGCTGAAGGTGCTATGAATACTTTTTCCATAACTCACTCCCGAGCCCACCCCCACAACCCCTTCCTTCTCCTCTCCTGGGTTCTTCTCTCACCCTGTGCACACCGGGGTACAGACCATGCGTGAGGGGCTCTCTGTCACCCTGTGCCACCCGTTTCTGTGGCCACATTCCAAGGCTTCCCCACATGGTCCCAAGAACCCTGTCAGTTTCACAGACGGGCGGACAGCCCCCTCAGTTGTAAAGGGAATCATTTTCATTTGGGAGAGGTGTCAGCGCTACCAAATGGTGAGGGATGGTATATCCGGTGAGGGCTTCAGAATGCAAACGCTGGTAGGGTGCAAAGACACACAGTGTTCCTTACATCTTCTGTCTCCTCGTGTGCGCGCGCGTGTGTGTGTGTCCATTTGCTTGTTTTGTGCCTGTCTTTGCGTAGGCGTATGCATGAACTCCAGCCTTCCAGATGACCGGCGTGAATCACTGGGATATACCTGACCTTGACCTTCACCAGGAACTTCGAAGTATCTCAAGAAGGAAGAGATAGATATCCTGCATGTCACATTTTCAGAGGGAGGGAAATAAAGCTTACCAACTGCCTTGCTATGCCTGGGTGATTGGTAGTGGAAGATTGTGTGAATAAATCCAAACCACCTGAGACAAGTGCTGCAGCCATGGGCTGTCTGCCTAGTAAGAGTCTGACGGCTTAACCTGGAGGATGGAAAAAAGGGACTGGGCCCCGCGCCCATCTCGACCCCTTCCTTCCCCCGGTGGATTCTCTCCCCGTCTTGGGTTCTGCTCCCACCCTGTGCACACCGGGGTACGGGAATCCTGTCAGTTTCACAGACGGGCGGACAGCCCCAGCAATTGTAAAGGGAATTATAAGCGGGCCACTATCTTTGAAGCAGGGGGAGACTGACGACAGGGTGGATTGGGTTGTTTCCGGTGTGGGTGTGGGGTGGGGGAGACTTCTTTCTCTCTGTTGTCGATAATTGGGCAGAGCGGCTGTTTCCGAGAAGAAGCCGATTCCATCCCATCCTGGGCGGTGTGGACCCCTGGAAACTTCCTGGGTGGTGCTGGGAAGGTACTTTTGCATGCCACTGGCACAGAAGGCACAGACAGGGAGGGTGGGGGCACAGATCAAACGCACCCTGTGCCAAGCTCTGTCGCTTTCAACCCAGTGGGTTATCGCTCCCATTGCTGCCCAGGCCGGCAAATACTACCCTTGCTCCTTACCTCCAAGTGGACTGGCCTCAGATTTGTAGCTCAGCCGACACTGGATGCACGCAGTGCCCTAACTGGTGCAGTTCCGAATGAGCATCGCCAGGGTGTTTCTCCTCATGACGTATGGTAACAAAGATGTCTCCTCCTGCCAGATGGCCACCCCCAGCCCAGACCCTTCTCTGGGATGGGTCCCTCTCCTGGTACAGAGCAGCAGCAAACTGTGTTAAGGGCAAGCCCTGGGACAGAGAGAGCAGTGGCAAAATGTTAGCCCCGAGAAACATTTGGCAGGCTCCTTCCTGAGCACGCAGCCGGTCGGTCCCGGAAACACCTGCCACGCGGTAAGGGGTTTACTCAGCTACAGCTTGCGTGCAGGTGGAGATTGCTGTGGAAGCCCAGACACATTCCTCTCCAGGTTAGCCGAGAGTGTGTCCACCCTCTGCAGGTCCCTCTGGGATGCTCTGCGGCCGACATTCTCCCCGTGATCTCGGTGATCCCTGCTCAAACATCCCCGCACACTGTGGGGAGTGGTGGGGCCCCCCATGCTACCACACAGACCCTTGGAAGTTGAGGTGGTGGCAAGTACCTGACTGCTTGGCCTTGAACCCCAACAGCACCAGGCTGCCCTTCAGGCTTTCCTGGAGAGGCGATGGCCCTCCGCCCCAGGAACCTGGGTGCAAGACCGCTACCGCTACTGCCAAAAGGGTGGCTCTGAGGACCAGCTCTGAATGCTGTTCTCAGTTGCTCCACACGGGTTGCAGAGCAGTGTTTTTAGCTCTTAGGTGTTCCTCTTGAGGGACACAGGCAGCTATGGGCCATCCACAGCAGTTGGTAGGATCCCCCATGGTGGACAACAGCAGGGATCTTCTGGAGACATGTCCTGTGGGCGGGGGCGGTGGGGAACTTGTGTGGGGCTGATGCGCAAAGTAGTCACCTGTGAACTCACAGTGGGCTCGCTCCTACCTCTGGTGTAGGCTGTTAGGAAGGTGCTGCCTCCTACACTGGAAAGGGAGGGCAGCTTGAAAAGTGTCCTCACCCCATCTAAGTGTCTCTGCCTGCCTGGAAACTCTGTCACCCCCACTTCCTCCTCAGACCTGCGCTACAGGGAAGGGAGGTGTACACTGGGGTTCACGCATGAGGCACAGAGCCTGTTGCTGCCCTCTGTAGGCTCCAGGGCCAGTGCGGGTCCTGGGGACCACCCGGACCGATGCAGCTTACTGAGATCTTGGTGGAGCCCAAACCTGGGACCCACTGGCAGTCTTCCTCCTGCCAGGTCCCACTAAAGGCACAGTGTGTGGATGTGGTGTTAAGTCAGTGTCCATGCTGTCAACTGACCTTGCCTCCTGCACCCAGCGACATAGCCTCTGGTTCATTCTGCACGGCTGCAGTCACCTCCCCAGGTTGCTGGGAGACTTGGCCCAACACCCTGCAGGTGTTGGGAGACTTGGCCTCCTGCCAGGGCACAACCATCCCTCTGTGGAAGTCTTCTCCCTAGGAAGGTCAAGCGTTAGAATGACTCACCCTTCCAGTGGTCATACTGCATTTGTGTTTGCCCGACTTGTCTCCCTCTTCCTCTCTCTTTCCCTCGCTGACTTTCTCTCCTTGAGTCTGTCGCCGTGTCACTTTCACTCACTAGGGTGTTGTATTTCTCTCCCTCTGCTGTCTTCTCCGCCCCGCAATTTCAAAATTCAGTGGCGATTTAATTTTAAATTTTAACATTGTTCTGGCCATGCCAGTCTCGGGGGCGTGTCCTGCTGCAGCCACTCTCACGTTCTCACCCAACACCTGGGTGGGGCAGGTTGGCAGGTGACGGTGACCTCACACCTTTTCTCCAGCTGAAACCCCTTGATGCCCGTGAACCAAGGTGTTTTTCCGAGTCCTTGGCTCTCAAAAGTAAGAGCTTGGATGCATCCTTTTACTATGAGGAAGACAGAGGCAAAGAAGACAAACAGCGATGTCGCTGAGGGAAGCCACAGAGGACTCCGATTTCACCCCTTCACAGGGCAACCAGAGAAAAGCTGGACACTAATTCAGAGACCCCCTTTACGGTCCTCCCACAGGGCGGATTCCCACACTGGCCCTTCCATTGTTGCACCTGAATGTGTGGTGTGTGAGAGGTGAGGTTGCCTTACCTCTCCCTTAGTTCAAATCTAACTCCCTCCATCAGCATTGCTTGCCCTGCGGATTCATGGGCCACTGTTATAAACCATCCCCTCCAACCTTTTATCCTGTGTACCTTGTGGGCCAAGGGGAACACCAACACAGATAGCTGGCTTGCTGAGGCCTCCACGTTTGGGAGATGGAGAGCAGAAGTAGCTCATGGGCGGGCTGGCTAAGCATCGCGGTTCACTATGGGATTCCCGGGGAGATGTTTACCAGAATCGTCAATGTTTACCCCAGAGAAAGCTGGACCAAAGAACTGACAGACCAGAGGACACTGCACAAACTAGTAAGGATCTCGGCAGCACAAGCATGTAGACACAGGAATGGGGCCCTGTGTTTGCCCAACCCAGTGTAGATGAGTCCAGGGCAGCTGGGCCAAAGGGCTAATGGATGAGGGGGCTCCAGTCCACTCGGCCTGGGACTTTCTACTTTCAGTGTCATACCTTCTTGGAGCTGGAGCTGGTCTCCTCCACCTTTCACCCACACAGGGGGACTCCTGAGTACCCTTGGAATGAAAGTGGTCAGGCAGTAAAGCATTCCATAAACTCAGGAATGAAGGGTCAACAAGAATCATCATACTCCCGGGCATGTGTACAGGCGTTCAGGGGCAACAGAATGCTAGCCAGGGCCCCTCCCGGTGTCCCTGCAGACACAATCCGTGTCTTTCTACAGTGCCACTGAAAGAGCCTTGGGATGGCCCTGGACCAGAAGCTGCCACCACATCGCCCTCAAGAGACTCTGCCATTTAAGCCAGTGTGTGTGCCCGCGTGCGTGCATGGGCGCGTGCACACGCGCTCTCCGTGTCTCTTTATCCCTCCCCTCCCTCCCTCTCCCCACCCCCGTCTCCCTTCTACGGAGACAGAAGGTTGGGAGACGTGCAGTATAAATGTATATATGTTACATACATTACACGCATGCCCTGCTCACACACACCACACACTCTCTCACGATCACTCATCTGCCGTGCATCGGACCTCTGTTCTTCTGCCAGCTTGCCTAGAATGGACACTTGCCTCATAAACTCTCCTGGGTGGGAGACATTCACACTTGAGGGCGTGGAGTTTGGCTGCTGGAGTATGGCAAAGAAGCTACTGAGTGCTAGCAGTTCTTTTGACTCCTTTTGTGTTTGCTCACTGGATGCTGGCACATGGAGACTGAAAGTTGACCTTTCTCTCACTTTCCCTTCCAGGTCATTAGGGAGGACAAGGACCTCTGTCTGGCTCATAAGCTCTGTACCACTACCTTGGGTAGTAAGTAGAAAGCCAGGAGAGAATAGGTCCTTTGAGCAGGCACGTGACCCAGTGTTGAAAAGCCAGTATTTCTGCTTCCCGGGAAAAAGAGTGCACAAACTGAGCTCTCAGTTTCTCTAGGGGACTAGGAGGCATAGGACTATTTTCACAATGGATACTACATGCATTCTTTTTCCTGCTGAAGGTGATGTCTCTGCGGCACTGACAAGACGGCTGTGCTGCATGTCACTGAAGCTTCACTGTATCTTCAGAACATGTCTTCTACAGCCACCCTCAGCCTTCTTCCTCTACACACAAGTGCCTCTGTGACTGTAAACCCGCCCTAAAGAAGTTCGCTCTGTGCTATTTTCTACCACCTTTTTGCAGAGCCCCTCTTAACCCTGATGATGTCCCTCTTTTCTGAGTCCCAGGGGACTGCTCCAATAATTTCACGATGTATCTGGGGTGAAGGTTGACCATCGGGCACAAATTTAGTCTCCTCAGGGCAAATGCTGCTTTAATCACAGATCTCAGTCTTCAAATAGGCAGTGACAGTCCTCTTGTACAGGCAGTGACATTCATCCCTCTATCGCTCTGACCGTGCACAATTGTGCATGTACACGTGATCCATACTTTTCAGAGGGGAATTAAGTTCCAACATTTGGCTTTCCTCCAATACCCGTGAACTCTCAGCTCCTAGAACTAGTCAATCATCTGCAGGATCCTCAAGCACTGGAAAGAATTCACCATGTAAACCAACCCAGGCTTTCATACCTAAGAGTCGCCTGGGTTGTTGTTGATTTTGCTTTTGTTTTCTGTGTTTGACAAATGTGGAGTGAGGGGTAAATGGCTTCTCCACCTGCAACCAGGAGTTCCTTATGCAAGGATGGTGGGCCAGTGGAGTGCTCAGGTCCTAAATTTTTGTATGGACTGTGCATGTCCAAGCACGGAGGTTAACCGTGTTTTGAGAGGTTAACATTCATCAGAAACCCTGCCTCGCCAGGCCCACGTGGTGACGCATGTTTGTAATCCACGTGCTTGGGAGGCTGAGACAGGAGGAGGAGGAGAAAGGAGAAGAAATAAAGAAAAAGAAAGAAAGAACCTCTGCCTCTTCTGCCTGGTTCAAAAGAGGTAGCCCTTGCCCTCATTAAAATATGAACCTCCAGCAATCACTAGCAATTGCTAGGTAGGTCAGGCACCTGTTTTCTTCAAAAGTACACAATGGGGGATGCTGATAAAATACATGTACCTCCCCACACAGTTGCCATGAAGGAAAATTGTGCTTTTCTCTGTAACTGGGACTGTATAGGCTTATGTTTCTCTATGCAACTACAGATTTCTGCCCTAATGCATACACAGGGACCTCTTTAACTGTTGCCGTTTTGCGCATCTTTATTTAGTTAGGATGCACAGGAAGGTTCGGTTTTGATTAAACCCCAAAACTGCAGCTTAATCTTCATCTTTACTGGCTTTGCATTTGAGATACTTCAACTAAACTTTTAGCTTCCAAGTTTTTCATAGATTTAACAATCTTTCCTTAGTAGTTACACATTAATATTCCAAAAGAACTCGGTGTTTAAATGTTAAAACGTTAATGTTAATGGCGTTGCTACTGATCTTTACCTAAATTTAAAATTCCATCTTGTGCCGGGCATGGTGGTGCATGCTTGTAATCCCAGAACTTGGAAGGCTGAGACAGAAGGATCACAGGCTCCTGGTCAGCTTCAGCACACTTGTGAGGCCCTGTGCAACACAGCAAGATCCTGTTTAAACAACAACAACAACAACAACAACAACAACAACAACAACAACAACACAACAACACAACAACAACAAAGTAAAAGCAAGCTGGGGGTATATGTCAGAGGTTCAGAGCTAGAATGTTCCTGGGCTCAAGCTGATTCCCCTAGCGCGGCTGGCTCCGAACCAGCGTGATCCTCCTGTCTCCACCTCCTAAGCGCGGGGATTACAAGCGTGGGCGCCACCACACCCAGCTACGCCATATTTCTTAAAACAAATTTCTGACCAGATTCCGTGTTGCAGGCTTTGTTGCACCCCTAAATATTTAAAGGCAAACTTGGGTTTATTTGGCTGTCTTGTCTGATGAACTAGAGAACATATAAAACTTGCTAGACTATGAGCCTAACCGTATAAAGATTTAGGCTTCGAGGCATAAAGGTAAAATTTAAACAAGAGCACAATTTGTCTTCCAATCAAATGTGATCTTAAGCTTGTGTATCTGGTCAAAACATAAAAACAAAAACATATAATAGGGTGGCACACACCTATAATGCCCAGTACTTGGGAGGCTGAAATAGAAGGATCCTAAGTTTCAGGCCAGGCTGGGCAATGTAGAGAGACCCTATTTCATAAACAAACAACAACAACAAAATAGGGCTGAGGATGTCCTTAGGACATTTAACACCTCTGGGGTCCAATCCGCAGTTACCCCCCTCCTTTCCCACATACACACTCAGATAGCAAATGTCATTTCCTTCACCATCTTTATTCTCAAACTTTATAATACAAATATTTAATCCAAACTGGGAACTTCTACTTTTTTGCCTAACAAGTATAGAATTGCTTCAAACACTTTTACTTACCGTCTAACAGGTATAGGATTACTTTAAACAATGACTTTGAACAATTGGACTTTTTGTCCAGTAAGTACAGAATTACTCTGAACAACTTTACTTTCTGTCTAACAAGTACAGAATTACTTTGAACAATTTCAATTCTTGCCTAACAGTATAAAATTACGTTGAACAATTTCAATGTTTGTCTAACAAGGGTAGTATTCCTTCAAACAATTTTAGTTTTGTCTAACAAGTATAGAAGTACTTTGAACAATTTTACTTTTTGCCCAACAAGGATAGAAATACTTTGAACAGTTTTACTTTTTCATCTTAGAATCTAAAGTATTTCATGGAAAGAAAGTTAATATATGACCCAACCATAAGAAACAACATATTTCTCTCTGTAGTGCTCAAGTAACATGGAGAGTGGCATTTTATTTTTCTTTCGGCCAAGTAGTTTAGTGTAACTAAACTTGGGTATTATTTTTGGTATCTGCTTCGGTGTCCTCCTTCGGATCGGCTTCCCCCATAAACTCCTCTTGTACCCCACACCTGGAACTAGCATAGGATTCACGAGGGGCAGGGCATGCCCTACCCAAAAAAAGTGGAAGCCCACGTTCTTGTCTACCACCACGCTCACGACCACTTGAGTAGACATCATTTCGGTAGCTTGAGTAGATATCACTTCGGTAACTTGAGTAACTTTCGCGACCTCCACCATATCCATCTCTTGAGCTGCTGTAATCATCATAGCGGCTGTCTGCAACATAAGTCAGTGGGGGCCCTCGTGCAGGTGGAGCATCACGGGAGCTTCCTGGAGCATCAAATATCAAATAAAAAAATGTAAAAAGCATACTAAAGCCGGGCGTGGCGGCGCACGCTTGTCATCCCCGCGCTTGAGAGGCGGAGACAGGGGATTCCCGCAGGTTGGAAGCCAGCTGTGCTGGCCTAAGAGACCCTGCTTCCAAATTAAAAAAAAAAAAAAAAAAAAATATATATATATATATATATACACATACATACATACATACATACATACATACATACATACATACATACATACGAGGTCTGGGAGTGTAGCCTAGAGGTTAGAAGGGCTTGCAGGAACCCCAGTACCCCCCACAAACAAGTATATTAAATAACTTGGAAAACTGTCTTTATTTCCTGAAAATGGGCTGAAATGAGGATTGAGCATTTTGTTTCTATGTTTCTTACTCTTGAACATTCCATGTTCACGTGTTCTAACAATTTTTTTCAAACTGGAAAAATAATACTGCCAGTTTACTCTTAAAGACAAGTATTCAGCCTGCGTGGGGGCGCACAATTGTAATCCCCGTGGTTGGAAGGCAGAGACAGGAGGATCGCGCAGGTTCGAAGCCAGCCACGCACGCTGGCTTAGGAGACCCTGTTTCCAAATACAAATGTAAAAATAGGTCTGGGAGTGTAGTCTGGAGATAGAAGGGTTTCCAGGAACCCCAGTACCTCCAAAAAAAAAAAACAACCCAATAAGTATTCATTATTTTAAAACAATAACAACACAAAGTTTATCCAGCTAATCAAATTGTTAAGAAGGATGATGTTTTCCCTTCATAAGAAAGAGTTCATTAAGATTATAATCTGGGCTGGTAATTTGTAACCAGACACTAACCATAACTCTCATATGTATCTCTGTAAGAGCCTTGGAAGATCAGAATAAGTCCTATCACGATCTGCTCCATAGACGTCACGATCACTAAATTACAACAAGCAAACCTTTAGTTCAATGGAAACAAACAATTCAAGTAATCTGTTGGGTAAAAAAATAAAACTTAACGTACCTATAGCCTTTAGAGTAACGTTCATCCCGAGAACTATAATGGCCATAATCACGGTATGCATAGTCTCTAGCCGGTTGAACATAATCCTTGGTGTCTCTGGAACTTGAATAGACTCGGCTTGAATAACTTAAGGCACAAAATGAAAAATAATGTTGTGTTCAATAATAATTAATATTAACTAAACATAAGAAACTTTAAAAGATGAGCAAAATACTTGAGTAGATTACTTCTACAAATTGGGTAAACCTAAGGCTGTAATACAATTATCACTAGTATTCAAAGAAAATAAAACTCAAATCAAACAAAAACACTGCGTATATACATTACAATTTCCACAGAGGACTGGCTTCAGACAATATCAACTCTAGTATTTATTTATTTTTTGGTATTGGGAATTTCTCTCACGAGCACTCTACCTCCAAGCTATAACCCAGACCTTGTTCTTTTTTTTTTTTTTTTTTTTTTGGTGGGTGGTACTGGAGATTGAACCCAGGCTCATTCTACCTCTGAGCTATAGCTTCAGCCTTTTCTTTTCTTCTTTATTTTGAAACGGGGTCTCACTACGTTGCAGAGGGCATCACTAAGTAGCTGAGGCCGGCCTTGAACCGCGGTCCTCCTGTTTCAGCCTCCCAAGCACTGGGATTACAAGTGTGCACCAGCACGCCCACTATGTTCATTTTGCTGCTTTTTTTTTTTTCTTAACCAGGACCACTCTAGGTCGTTTGTGAGTCTCGCTAGGTTGCTGAGGCTGGCCTTGAACCCGCAATCCTCCTGTCTCAGCCGCCCAAGTACTGAGATTACAGGCGTGAGCCGCCGTGCCATCTGAGGATACTAACTTTTGAGGAGCACGTACAAAGAAAAATCCTGGAGTTCTGCCTATGGAAAACCTGCAGGTGTGTAATGTGTCACTATAACCCAGCAATTCCATTCCCTCAGGCCCAGAATAGTTTTAAAAAATGTACTCATCTATTTACAAATAGATGAGTTGTATTTGGTTACCTGTGCTAGAGGTAACCACAGCAAGTGTTTGGGTAAACTGTGTTAAAATACAAACGTTGGGATGGTAAGCCATAAAGTACAAGGACTCTTTATGCATGCCGTCATATGTTTAAAGCTTGCAAATATTATGTTAAGGAAAAGGACTGATACATAAATCCTCACTGTTGCAGGATGTGGTGGCACAGGTTTTTAATCTCAGCATCCTGAGACCTGAGCGCAGAGAATCACAGTTCGCTGACAGCCTCAGCTGCTTCTTTGCTACCCAGCGAGACGCTTTATGGCAAAACAAAGAATAAACAATAGGGCTTGAGGTGTAGCTCGGGGGTAGAATGCCCCTGGGTTCCATCCCCAGTACTGCCAAACATACACAAACAAATAAGCAAATAAATAAAAAAACCTCAAAGTATGGTTTGATTCCAGCGTAGAGGCTTCAAAAAAATGTTCCATGTTTTGGCGCTAGATCAGAATACGTGCTGTGTTGAATGTAAATTAAATTTCATTAAATTATTTAGTTTAAAATATTTAACTTTTAATCAACCGATTCCTTTACCCATCTTGAGCGGAGTAATCATCATCTCTTGGTGACATGTAGTCATCTCTCCGCGAAGAGATGGGCTCTCTGCGCAGTCCACCTCCATAATTCTCTCTTCCTTGTGAAACTGGACATTTAATTTTAAAACAATTACATGATCATTTCAAGGAGAGAACGTTTAGAAGAAAAAGCATTCTTCGTCTCCAATATATATGTGTTTCTGAAGTTGTTCCTTCTAAGATTCTATCCAAATTCATTTCGGTCATCGAATTTCCCTCCTTAACATCCCTTCCATTTATGAAATGCTCTCCTCTGCTTCTCATGGTATTATTTCACCCAACTTTCGCCTGGATTACTTCTTCAAAGTTTTCTGACTTGATTTCATTCTTACTGATTAGAACATTCTTCATTGTACTGTTTTTGCTAAAGCTAAAGAAGTATTTTCTAATAATCTTCACCCTCATGACTGTAGAGCTGAATAGGAGCTGTGGCTCCTGTCACTCCCTCTCATGTCACATGAGAATGTACTGCATATATCTGGTCCAGGGGAAAGAATAAAATGTAAAAATGCAAACCAACCAACAAAAAAGTAAGAATAGCTGTGGACAAAGCCTACAGAATGGGAGAAAATCTTTGCCAGCCGCTCCCGTGATAGAGTACTAAAATCTAACACATAAATAACCGTAACGAAGGGAACTTAACACTAAAGAATGTGTTTTCCCCCCGAAAGAAAAGGGCAGTTGAACTGAACAAGACACTTCTCAAAAGAAGAAACAGAAATGGCCAATAAATACTTTGAGAAAGTTCAGCTTCATTACCCACCAGGGAAATGCAAATCAAAATGGCACAGAGTCCATCTGAATTCCAGTTTAGATGGGACTCCAATATGGAAATCGTCAAGAATAGAAATAACAAGTGCCAGCAAGGAAGTGGGGAAATAGGAACTCTCTTGCATTTGTGAGGAAACTACAAATCAGTACAACCACCACAGAGGTCAGAAGGTAGGTTCCTCAAAAAGAGTAGGAATGGAATCAACATATGACCCAGGTAGGCTTCTGAGGGGTATCTTTCCAAAAGGATTAAAGTTAGAATACTATACTGATACATGCATATCCCTCTCCATGTGCAGCCCCTCAATTCACAATTGGCTAATTATGAAACCAACCTGGGTACCTGCCAAAAGATGACTGGATAAGGAAAATGTGATATGATATGCACCATGAAATTCTCTCTCAGGCATACAGAACAAAATATATGACATCTTAAGGAAAACGGTCAGAACCTTGTTCTTTTCCCCAGATAAAGTAACTTATCACTTTTGTTCCAACCATCTCTCACACATATAAAAACACTACGACATGTACTGACAGTAGTGTCTATTTAAAGATGGCAGTGTATAGGGAACATGCCCCACTACCTCTGAGCACTGCCCTACACCTCGGAGAAGAATGCCAGGAAACTAATAAGAAACCAATCCTATCCACTCAGTGGATAGAACCCAAAGACCAACTGTAATCTGTTCTCCACACCCGGGACATTCTGGATGGCCCGCCCAGGCTGCCCAGCAATCATTACGAGGAACACAGCAGATCTCGACGGAACCAGAACCGTGAGAGAACGTACTCTTCCTACCAGGATCCTGAGAGGCTCCAATACACCTTGCAGCACCTGTGAGATTACTGACTCTCAGCAGAAACCTGGGTTAACTGTGGGTGAGTGGGTAGGTTGGGAGTGGTCTCCCAAAATACCAAACCTGCAGGGTGTGTGAGTTTACAGAGGCCTAGGTGCCCAGGAGCACCATGCCCCCAGTAATGTGCAGGCAGGACAGCATGAGGAGAGGGGGAGATACAAGAACAGTACAGCTTTAGTAAGAACGTACTGCAGTCACAGGACGAGTCCGTGCAGTCTGGGCCCTTGACATAGATAGCCTGCAGAATCTCAAGTGACCACTGTTAGGAGGACAGCAGGGGTCTCACTTGGATAAGAACACTGAGGCAGACCACAGAGCTCTCTGGAGCGCAGGGTCCCACCTGACCTCCATAGGGTACGGGGCATAAAGTGACCCCAGTAAGCACAGCAACGGGGTGGGGGAGGGTGTTTCCAGGGAATGCAACCTAGGTCCACACACCAGCAAGTGTGTGTCTCAAAATGCAGAGGCCGGCAGTCAGTCAGAGGTTACCTACAACCAGCGCCCCCTAAGGCATACCTTGCGGTGAATATTTACTTCTAGAACAGCATACAACAGTTAAGGGAAGGTGGTTAGATGTAGGAATTCCACACAAAGAGAGCCAGAAAATGTAATAAAGATACTAAAGGGTCCTGAAAACACGAGGAAGATGACCAGCTAGTAAAGAATGAGCTTCCACAATTATACAACCATGGCGATTACAAACTTAGAGGTGCAGAAAATGTCGGAACATTTTAGAATTATAATTATGGGTATGCTCAAAGACATCAGATGTTAGACTGGAGAAGTATTATTATGATTATTACTATTACAATTACTACTACTACTATTATTTTTTTTTTATGGTACCGGGGTTCCTAGAAACACTTTCTGGGCTACACTCCCAGACCTATTTCATATTTTTTTTAAATTTAAAACAGGGTCTCTTAAGCCAGTGAGGCTGACTTCGAACCTGCGCGATCCTCCTGTCTCTGCCTCACAAGGGCGGGGATTACAAGCGTGTGCCACTATGCCCGGCAAAAGCCTATATATCATGAAGGGACATAATCAGCAAAGAGATCAGTATCCTGAACAGGAACCAAGAGGCTCCGAGGAAAATTCAGGACATAATAATGAAGTAAGAATTTCAGTAGACACATTCAACCCTATCTATCCCTATCAAAGTACCATGGCCATTTTTTCATAGACCTACAGAAGTCCGTTCTAGAATTCTTAAGGAACACAAAACAAAAGACCTGGAAGAGCCAGAACAATTCTCAGCAATAAGAACCCTGCTTGCAGGCATCACAATACCTGACTTCAAATTGTAGTACAAGGACAGTATAAAAAGAGCCTGGTATTAGCACAAGAGCAGGCACACAGACCAATGGTTCGAACAGAACAGAAAACTCAGAAACAAAGCCCTGTATCGATAACCACTTGATCTCTTTTATTCATTCATTCATTCATTCATTCATTCATTCATTTTGTTGGTACTGGTGTTGCTGGAAACCCTTCTAACTCGGGGTTACACTCCCAGACCTATTTTATACTTTTTAAATTTGGAAACAAGTCTCTTAAGCCAGTGCGGCTGGCTTTGAACCTGCATGATCCTCCTGTCTCTCCCTCCAAAGCTGCGGGATCACAAGCGTGCGCCACCACGCCCGGCTCCACTTGATCTTTTTTTAAAGGCACTGATGGCATACACGGGAGAAAGAAGAGCCTTTTCAAAGGATGGTGTTGGGAAAACTAGCTATCCATATGTAGAAAAATGGAATTAACCCTTACCCTCTCACCCTGCCCAAAAGCCAACTCAAGGTCGTCCAAAGACCTAGAAATTAAGACCAGAAATTTTGAAACTACTAGGTGAGCTGTAGGACTAACATTCCAACATATATGTACATTTAGAAACCTCCTTCAGAAGACTCTGAAAGCTCCGGAAATTAAAAACAAGAATTAGTTAGTGAATTAAAAAGCCTCTGCACAGCAAAGGGAATCCACCAAGAACCAATCAAAGGTCTAATATCTAGAATATACAGGGGGAGCTTAAAAAATGTAATGCTAAAGAACAAATAACTAGGTCAGAAATGGGCAACCAAACTGAATAAACTCTTCTCCAAAGAAGAAATAAAAATCGCCAACAATAGCTGGGTGTGGTGGTTGTTCGCCTGTAATTCCCGTACTTGGGAGGCCAAGATAGGAGGATCACAAGTTCCAGGCTAGCTTCAGCTACGTAGGCCCTCCACAAGTTGGTCAGACTCTGCTTCAAGTATAAACAATAAAAAGTGCGGCTGGGGGTATATCTCGGAGAAAGACTGTGTCTGCTTTTCTGCTCATACCTCCCCCACACTTGGGAGGTGGAGACAGGAGGACCGTGCAGGCTCGAAGCCAGACTTGCTGGCTTAAGAGACCCGAGACCCTGTTTCCAAATAAAAATATAAAATAGGTCTGGGAGTGTAGCCCGGCGGTAGAAAGGTTCCATCTCCAGTAGCACCACCAAAAAAAAAAAAAAAAAAAAGAAAGAAAAGGAAAGAAAAGAAAAGGAAAAGAAAAAGCCTACACTTGCAATCAGAGAAATGCAAATCAAAAGGACACTGACATTCCATCTAACTCCAGTTAGAATGGCAATAGTCAGGAATACATATAGTAATAAATGCGGATAGAATATGGGAAAATCAAAACCAGTTACACTGTTTGGTGGGACTACAAACTCGTACACCTGTACGGGGATCAGTGTGCAGGTGCCTCTTAAGAATGGGAATGGTACTACCATATGATCCACCGATTGTGCTCCTGGGCATCCTTTCAAAGGGAATGAAATCAGAATATCATAATGATACTTACACATCCCTGTTCATAGCAGCACAATTTACAATGGACAAAATATGAAAACCCCCACCCACCCCAGGTGTCCAACAATAGATGAATGGATCACAGGACTGGCATATACAGACCATGGAAGTCTACTCAGCCATAACAAAGAACAAAATCTTGCCATTTACAAAAGTATGGATGGAACTCAAGAGGGTGAGAGCACCCAGTCTCAAGAAACGAGTACATCTATGTAACTTTGCTCTTATACGTGGAAGCTAAAGAGATATTTGGAAATAAAGGCATTATCAGATAATGAACAGAGACTCCACGTGACTGACTGAAGGAGGCTAGCAAAGGAGAGGGGCTCGTTATAAAGAGTGTTCATCATTGAAATAAGGCTATGAATGTATAAAAATCTACCCATATTCCACTATCCAAGGCACATATAGGGAAGGACCCAGTATCGAGGGCACGGAATCTGTGTGCGTGTATTTTTTGGCCCTCTGTACCCCAAAGAGATGTAAAATCACAATGCTACCCAAAAATAATTTAAAAAGAAACTTTGACTGAAAGAAAACCAGCACTGGCAGACTCAGCCACATGGCAAAAAGTGCCTCACTCTTAGAAGACAGCCAATTCAAAAATGAACATGCCGTTAATGACTTAAAAAACAGTTCACCATGACCAGAAAATGCCAAGAGATCTGGAAGACTGTTAAAAGAGCAAACCCAAGAATAGCCATAGAAGAGTTCCTAGAAGTGCCGAGCATGGTGGCGCACGCTTGTAATCCCTGCGCTAGGGAGGCAGAGACGGGAGGATCGCGCAGGTTTGAAGCCAGCCGCACGCACTGGCCTAGGAGACCCTGTTTCCAAATATAAAATGTAAAAATAGGTCTGGGAGTATAGCCCGGAGGTAGAAGGGCTTCCATGGACCCCAGTACCACAAAAAAAAAAAAAAGAAGAGGTCCTAGAAGCATAACCAGGAGGGTTAAAAAAACCGCCTCAGAGAAACCCAAATGGCTTGGATCACTTCAGATCAACCTAAACCTGAAAAACAGCTGGACACTTACAGAAGATGCTCCAAACCTCATTTAGACAAGATCAGAGAAGAACCTCACATGTCACATAATGATGACCAACAGAGGTCAAGGAAGAAATTTTAATAGGTCAAGAGCAAAAGGCCAGGTGACGTCACGTTCACGGGTAAAAGCAGTAAAAATCACTCTAGACAATATCCTCCATATCCTGAGAGAAAACAATCTCCAGCCAAGACGTCTTTATCCAGCAAGATGTCTCTCAGAGCTGATGGAGATATAAAAAAATCTTCCAAGGCAAACAGAAAATAGGTTTCATGTCAACCAGACTGGGACTAGAGAAAGTGAGAAGCACTATCGTACACAGAAAACACAACTCAAAATTGACAGGA
This sequence comes from Muscardinus avellanarius, assembly GCF_963383645.1. Classification (NCBI taxonomy): domain Eukaryota; kingdom Metazoa; phylum Chordata; class Mammalia; order Rodentia; family Gliridae; genus Muscardinus; species Muscardinus avellanarius. The sequence goes on from NC_137809.1 coordinate 7,598,756, forward strand.
AATTAAAATCACGTAATATATATTATATATATTACATATATATATATTACATATATATTTATTACATATATATTGTGTATATATACACACACACATACACACACGCACACACATATACATGGACACAGATATGCAATATATGTAATATATACATACAGGTAACATACATATGTAACATATATTTAAACACATGGATATCACAAATATACACATATTATAAACACATATGTATATATTGACAACTGGGACTTGGAACGAGGTCATTCTCTGAGCTAAACCTCCAGCCCAATATTTTTATGCCTTACTTTGAAACAGGGTCTTGCTAAGTTGTTAGAGGGCATCACAAGGTTGCTGAGGCTGGCTGTGATCCTGTGATCCTTTTATCCCAGCCTCCCAAGTTGCTGGGATTACCAGCATGTGCCACCACACCCAGCCTTCAATAAGAATATTGAATGTCGATAGTCTCGATTTGGGTATTATTTTTGGTATCTGCTTCGGTGTCTTCCTTCGGATCGGCTTCCCCCATAAACTCCTCTTGTACCCCCACACCTGGAACTAGCATAGGATTCACCAGGGGCAGGGCATGCCCTACCCATAGAAAGTGGAAGCCCATGTTCTTGTCTACCACCACGCTCACGACCACTTGAGTAGACATCATTTCGGTAGCTTGAGTAGATATCACTACGGTAACTTGAGTAACTTTCGCGACCTCCACCATATCCATCTCTTGAGCTGCTGTAATCATCATAGCGGCTGTCTGCAACATAAGTCAGTGGGGGCCCTCGTGCAGGTGGAGCATCATGAGAGCTTCCTGGAGCATCAAATATCAAATAAAAAAATGTAAAAAGCATATTAAAGCCGGGCGTGGCGGCGCACGCTTGTCTTCCCCGCGCTTGAGAGGCAGAGACAGGGAATTCCCGCAGGTTGGAAGCCAGCTGCGCTGGCCTAAGAGACCCTGTTTCCAAATACAAATGTAAAAATAGGTCTGGGAGAGTAGTCTGGAGGTAGAAGGACTTCCAGAAACCCTAGTACCACCAAAAAAAAAAAAAAAAAAAAAAACCCAACATATTCATTATTTTAAAACAATAACAACACAAAGTTTATCCAGCTAATCAAATTATCAAGAAGGATGAGGTTTTCCCTTCATAAGAAAGAGTTCATTAAGATTATAATCTGGGCTGGTAATTGGTAACCAGACACTCACCATAACTCTCATATGTCTTTATTTGGTTTTGATAATAATGTGATGTGGACTTCGTAGAATGTATTTTGGAGAGTCCTTTTTTTTTCTTTCTATTTCATAGTGTAGATTGAGCTCTTCTATAAAGGTCTTATAAAATTCACTTGGAAAAATCATCTGGTCCTAGGCTTTTGTTTGATGGTAGGCTCTTTATTGTTGTTTCTATTGTTCTTATAAAGACAGCTCAAGGAAGGAAAACTACAGGCCTATATCACTACTGCACTCAGACACACAGCTGCTAAACAAAATACTAGCAACATGTATTCAAAACAACAAGAGAATAAAATATTACACCATGACCAAGTACAGTTCATCCCAGGGATGCAAGGTTGTTTCAACTATTAAAAAAAAAAGCCATGTAGTTCATCACATAAAGAGGACCAAAGACAAAAATCTCATGCCCATTTCAACAGACCCTGAGAAAGCATTCAACAATATCCAAACACATTTATGCTAAAAGCACTGCAGAAGAAACATACCTCAAAACCATACAATAGGTCCATAGCCAACATCATATTAAATGGGGAAAAAAAAACCTGTAAGAATTACTACTAAAAATAAGAACAGGACAAGGATGTCCATTATCACTTCTTTTCAACATAGTACTTGAGACTCCAACCAGACCAATAAGGCGAGAGAAGGAAATCAAAGGAGTACAAATAGGAAAAGAAGGACTAAAATTGCCACTCTTTGCAGAAGACACGTTACTCTACTTAAAAGACCAATCAAACACAACCAAAAAGCTTACAGAACTGATCAACAAATTTAGCAAAGCGTCTGGAAACAAAATGAAACTAAAAGATCAGATGCTTTCCTGCATGCCAACCAAAAAACCACAAAAGAAATCCAGAACACATTTCTGCTCAGGATATCCCACAAAAAATAAAATACTCAGAAATAAACCTAACCAAGGAGGTAAAAGACCTCTATAAAGAAAATTTTAAAACACTGAAAAAAATTAGAGAAGACCTTAGGAAATGAAAATATCTTCCATGTTCTTCTACAGGCAGAGTAAACATCATCAAAATGGCTTTTCTTCCAAAAGCAATCTAAAGATTCAACACAATACCCAATGAATTACCAAGAACACTTTTCACCAACAAAGAAAACTCAGTCCTCAAATTTATTTGGAACAAAAGCCAAAAACCCAGAATAGCCAAATTAGTTTTCAGTAACAAGAATCATGCAAGAAGGATCACAGTATCTGACTTCAAACCATACTACAAAGCCATAGTGATAAAAACAGCATGATATTGGCACAAAAACAAACACATAGACCAATGGGCAAGAATAGAAGACTCAGAAACAAATCTGCACACTTACAGCCAATTGATTTTTGACAAAGGAGCCAAAACTATACATTGGAAAATATATACCCTTTTCAACCAACAGTGTCGGCAAAAAATGGTTAACCATATGCAGAAAATTAAAAATAAAACCCACTTTATCACCCTGCACAAGAATCAACTCAAGATGGATCAAATATTTGGGAATCAAAACAGAGACCCTTGAAGAGGCCATAGGTCCAACTCTTCAACATATAGGCACAGGCAAAAATTATTTCAACAAGACCCCAAAGGCACAAGAAATTAAAGTTGAATTAATACCGGGGATTGCATTATTAAAGAGCGTCTGTACAGGAAGAAAAACCATCACGAACCTTAAGAGAGAACCAAGAGAATGGAAGAAAAATTTTGCCAACTAGCCCTCCAATAGACTAGTATCTAGAGTACACAGAGAAATCAAGAAACTTAACGCTAAATAAACAAATACCTCAATCCAAGAAATGGACAAGTGAACTAGACACTTCACAAATGAGAAATTCAAACGCAATCGTATAAAATTAAATCTAATTGTATAGTAAATGTATAAAATGTTCAACACCATTAGAAATCAGAAAGATGCAAATCAAAAGTACCCTGAGATTTTACCAAACTCCAACTAGAATGGCAATCATTCAAAACACAAGCAACAAGTGCTGGCAAGGATGTGGAGAAGTGGGAACTCTAATACATATTGCTGGCAGGAATGCAAATTAGTGCAACCACTTTGGAAAACAGTATGGAGGATTCCCAAAAGAATAAGAACAAACCTAACATATGATACAGCAATACCACTTCTGAGTAGCTACCCAAAAGAATGGAAACCAAACTACAAAACAAATGCATTGTTTCTATGTTCGTAGCTGCAGAATTCACAATTTCCAAACTATGAAACTGTCGGTCGCCCTGTAATGCACGACACTCGAGACGATCTTCTTCAAGCTCTTTATTGCCCCAAGCTGTTACATCTTCTCTCTCCCCAAGCCCTTCGCGCCCCGCTTATAAGCACCCATCAGCCAATCATGACGGCGATCACGCGGACATCGCCTGATTCTCTAACCACCCATTGGCCGGATGCCGATGGCATGACCTGTTCCCGTGCACACCATGCTCTAGTCGTTGGACTGCGCATGACTTGTTTACAACTTTGGTGCCTCTCCGTACTTCCGTTCAGCGCCATCTTAGAAAAGTCCGCCAGCAAACAAGGGTGGGGCTCGCCACAGCTCCCCCTTTTTGTTTTAAAAGCGCAACAGGCAAGAGTAGAGGTCTGATCTCTGATGCTGGAAGCTAGGACATTGTACTGTCTCCCATCCAGGTGTGTTTCCCTTGATGAGAGCCAGACCCGTCCGATACCCTTTTTCTCAGAGGCGGGATTTGGGGTATCTACCCGCGTGCAATCAGACATGCTCTTCTTGAGATCGCTATCTGCAGGCCGCGTATCTCAAGTGCAATGCTTTGCTTGTCATCCTGAGCGCATTATGCCTTTTACATTACTGCCAGCCAGACGGTGGGCGACTGACCCGCCTCAACGGCCACAAAGGCCTGGGCTAGAAGTATCTGATCTTTGGCTCTTTGTGTAAATAGCCGTCGCAGACAACAGAGACATAGAATGCACAGGAAGACTAAACAAAATCCCAGAGCCCCCAACCCAGTCCATTCCTTAAGATGGAATGCCGCTCTTTGTATCCAGGAGGCCAACGTCTGGGCGACTTCAGGATCGATTCGGGTGGTGTTGACCTTGACGATCTCCGCATGTAGCTGTTCAGTAAGCATATCAAACTCCTTACTCCAATTTCCTGTAAGATGAGAAGACAACTCTCGAGATAGATTAGCAGTAGTAGCATTCCAGCACAAAACTCCGCATAGTAGCCATATATCAAAGGGATTACTAAAGATAGATTGAGTTGGATTTTGATTAGTGAAATTATAACCTCTAAAGGTGGAATTAACAAAGGTACCAATGCGGGGAGAAAAGGTAAAATGGGGGGAGGCCCATTGCAAAAGGCGGGCCTGGCAGCCTGTCCAAGGGGGCGCTAAAGACTGCCTCGACAACGTGGAGCCCATCGTGGCTGAGCCCTTGGGGTATCAGAAGAATTTAAGAACTGTACAGGCCACAAACCCTGTATCCAATATGCAGAAGCATTAGCAATACCATCGCTAGAAACATTAGGTGTCATAAACCATCCTGCAGCCTGAGGGGACAAAAATATACACGGCCTGGAATCATCAGGGGATTGAAGCGTAAAACATAAAGCTCCAGGAAGCTGTATATTATAAGATTACTCCATGCTGGTTGTAGGCCGATTGTCATAATGAGGAGGTATATCCATGTCCCTGATGCCATCTTGTGGAATCCGACGTGTCAGCCTTTCCGGTACCCAGAGTGGATCTGTTCCGTCCTGTGGAAACACACAGACAGAGCCTCGGGCCCATGTGAGCACTGGATCAGGGCCCTTCCACTGACCTGTGAGTACATCCTTCCATTTTGCCATCTCCTGAGGAATCGCAGTGGATCCAAAGTGCCGGTCTGCAGCCGATTTACCATTGACATCCAGATTTAAAAAATTTAGAGTAAAAAGTGCCAATGATAATCGCTGTTTTGGTTTGAGATCCGCCCCTATTCCCCCTTTTTGTTTTATTAAACATTCTTTCAATGTGCGATGTGCACGTTCAACAACGCCTTGGCCCTGAGGATTATAAGGGAGACCATGTTTAAGCAGTATTCCCATCTGCTTGCAGAAAGATGTAAATTTTTGTGAGGTGTAAGCCGGGCCGTTATCGGTTTTAATCTCTTTAGGCGCATTCCATGCTGCCCAAGCCTCAAGGCAATGTGCAATAACATCATAGGCCCTTTCTCCTGCATGAGCGGAAGCATATATAATCCCAGAGGCCGTATCAATGGACACATGCACATACTTAACAGTGCCAAACTCAGGTATGTGAGTCACATCCATCTGCCATAAATGTAATGGAAGTAGGCCTCGCGGGCAAACACCAACAACCGGGGAAGGTATAAACGGTGCACAAGCACCGCAAGTCTTAACAATTTCACGGGCTTGGCTACGAGGGATAGCAAATTTAAGCTGCAAAGTTTTAGCATTTACATGGAATTGGTGATGAAACTCCTTTGCCCGTTGTAGCGGTGTAAGAAAGAAGATCATAGGCAACTTAGTGAGTTTGTCCACAATATCATTACCATGGGTAACCGGTCCAGGCAGACCCGTATGTGCCCTAACATGTTGTATATAAAAGGGATTATTTCTTTTCCAAATTAAGTGTTGAATGTCCGAGGCCAGACAATGGATTGGGGTCTGCGTAGATATTTGTCCCGCGCATTCCAAACTTTTAACTAATTCTACAGCATACGAGGAATCTGACAGCAAATTAAAAGAAAATGTATATGTTTTAAATACCTCTAAAATAATATGTAATTCAACTAGCTGAGGTGATCTATGCTCATATTGTATGACTATGGGGTCTTGGCCTTCAATTACAAAGGCTCCTAACCCTGTTTTGGATCCGTCTGTAAATATATTAGGAGCATGGGGTATCGGCTTATCTTTGGTTACGATGGGGAAGATTATAGGATGCTTTTCCACAAAATGCAATATAGGGTCTGAAGGCAAATGATTATCTATCTCCCCTACAAATGTGTAGCGTAATATGGCCCACTCATCTATGGTCGTCTGTAATGTTAATATTTGATGTTTACTATAAGGAATGATAAGCTTATCGGGGTTTTGGCCAAAGTGTTGAATGCATTGCTGGATAGCCATAGTAGCAACCTTAGCTACCATAGAGGGGTAATGTTCTATAATCCTTTGAGGGGAAATTTTAGGATGAATCCACAACAGAGGTCCTTGCTGCCACAAAACTCCAGTAGGTTGTAACTTAGTAGCTAATATACATGCCCAAATGGGATCCTCTGGTGATACACGTTTAAGGGAGGCCTTAGTCAAAGCCTGTTCAATTAATGTCAAGGCACTCCGAGCTTCAGGTGTCAGTGTTCGCGGGGAAGTCAATGAAGAATCCCCCATCAGGATCGTGTATAAGGGCTTCAACATATGATTGGGAATTCTTAAAGCAGGTCGAACCCAATTGATATCCCCTAGTAATTTTTGAAAATCATTCAATGTATGCAATTGGTCTGTGCGTATAATAACCTTTTGGGGCCTAATAAAACGGGGATAAAGAACATTTCCTAAAAATTGAATGACAGTGCCCTTTTGTATCTTTTCAGATGCTATTATCAGATTCCTACTCTCTAGAGTCTTGACAAGCATGCAAAATGCCTCTTCTAGTTGTTTTTCCTCTCCACAGGCTATCAAAATATCATCCATATAATGACAGCACCGTACGCATGGAAATTCCTCTCTAACAGGTTGCAAAGCAGCATCCACATACAATTGACATAGAGTAGGGCTGTTGGCCATACCCTGAGGAAGCACTTTCCACTCATATCTCTGATCAATTTGTTCGTGATTCACAGAGGGCACTGTAAAGGCAAAGCGTGGGGTATCCTGAACATGAAGAGGTATAGAGAAGAAGCAATCTTTTATATCTACTACTATAACAGGCCAAAATTGTGGGATAGCCGAAAGAAGAGGAAGACCATGTTGAACAGGTCCCATACTTTGCATTTGATCATTAATAGCTCGAAGATCATGCAATAATCTCCATTTTCCTGATTTCTTTTTTATTACAAATATGGGCGTGTTCCAGGGGGACGTGGAGGGCTGGATATGGCCTAATGCTAACTGTTCTTTGACTAACTCCTGAGCCGCCTCTACTTTTTGCCGGGGGAGGGGCCACTGGGAAACCCATATTGGATCCCCCGTTTTCCAAGTAATGGGAATTGTCTTCCCAGTGGCTACTTCCCAAAACCCAGGCCCCGGGCATCATTTTGTCCTTCATTAGGAACGGGGCTCTTGCGCCCTTGAAGATGTTCGCCCAGCCCGTATGACGGGTGAAAGCCCTGTTTTATAAGCATTTGTTGTGCTTGGGGGGAGTAGTCATTTTGTAAATGAAAACCCATATCCGAAAGTAAATCTCGTCCCCACAAGGAGACCGGAATTTCCAACTTATATGGTGTAAAAGTGCCAGAGTGCCTTTCCTGATCCTCCCAGTGGAGAGGCCTTGCACTGACATCAGGAGTTTGGACGTATCCCAGCCCTCTAAGCTGTGTGTCAGCCCTTTTTATAGGCCAAGCAGGCGGCCAATCTTTGGAAGCTATCACACTTGTATCTGCTCCTGTATCAAGTAACCCTAGAATAGATTTTCCTTCCACTTTTAAGGTAATTAAGGGTCGCTTCCCCATATCAAACGCAAGTGATATAATGTTAGTACCAGAGGAACCAAACCCCTTTTCCCCCCGTTGATTTTGCTTAGAGGGGAACAAAGAATGTAAACTGGGTAACACTAGTAACTGGGCTATTCTATCACCGGGAGAGATGGCCACAATTCCCCGGGGGGCAGAAATCATAACTTTTATAATCCCCTCATAATCTTGATCAATAACCCCGGGATGGGTGACGAGGCCTTTTAAGGTGGATGATGATCGTCCCAAAACCAGGCCCACGGTTTCTGGGGGTAATGGACCAGACATATCGGTTGGCATGACTTGAATTCCCATTCGAGGGGTTAATACCAACCGGGTGGTGGCACAGAGGTCCAATCCCGCTGAACCGGGAGTGGCTCTCCTGATTCCTTGGGTTGGTGCAGATTGGGCCATGGGGGTGTCTGGTCCGTCTCCATAGCATTGTACATTTGTTGGCCCCCATACTTGTAAGGGCCCTGAGGGGAAGGGCCCCGTTTCCCGTTTTTTGGCGGTTGACGGCCCTGTTCTGGCAAAGCATGAGAAGATAAAACATTGCCATCGATATCCTTCACAGATCGACACTCTGCGGTGGGATGCCTGCCTTTCCTGCAGCGTTTACATAAATCTGGCGGAGCTTGCTGTGGCGGGGCAGCACGTTTAGGGCAATCCCTCTTTAGGTGTCCCGCCGCCCCGCAGGAAAAACAATTGCCCAACCGGGTATTATTGTTGTTCTTTTGCCGACCAGAGGCCTGCAAGATCGCAGCGGCTAACCCTGAATTTGTTAAAGGCCCACCAAGTTCTCTGCACAGTTTCATCCACACCTCTAAGCCTCTATTTTTATAGGGGTTTATGGCCTGTCTGCATTCTAAATTGCATTGTTCAAAAATGAGTTGTTTAACAAGAGGCATGGCTGCATCGACATCTCCAAATATTCGTCCAGCAGCCTCTATTATTCTGGCCACAAAATCAGCAAAAGGCTCGTTAGGCCCCTGAATTATTTTGGTAAGATTGCCCGATACCTCCCCTTTATTAGGAAGCCCTTTCCAGGCTCTAATGGCTAAATTATTTATTTGTTCGTATATCTGTTGAGGAAAACATGTTTGGTTATTTGCGAACTGTCCCTGCCCCAAGAGCATGTCTACATTCCAGGCAGGCTGCCCAGCGGCTTGATTGGCTGCCGCCTGTTCAGTTGCAAACTCGATCAAGAAAGCCTTCCAATCCAAGTACTGTCCTGGAGTCAGGGCCGCTCGGGCCAAATTTTGCCAATCTCCAGGAGTCATGGCATATCTGTGAATACTTTCCAGGGTAGCCACAGTATACGCAGCATTTGTGCCGTATGTTCGCACTGACTCAGCAATATGTTTTACTAGTTTGTAATCTAAAGGCTCATGGTAACGAGGCCCTCCGCCCTGCGGCTGAAATACGGGAAAAGCTTGTCTAGCCATCAACACCTCCGGCTCCCTCCATACCTTTTCATGAAAGGAACGACCCCCGGTCGGTCTTAAACGCTCGGGGGCCGAAGGATTATAGGGAGGAGGAAGGGACCCCTGGGAGGAATATGTATCCACGGTCATTTTGCTGACTTCCTTTTCTATGGCAACAAGTTCCTCATCCGATTCTCCCTCCCCATCCGAGCCCTGTTCGCTAGTGGGGTGAGAGGAAATAGATCGTTCCTCTTTTAGCTGATCTAGGGCAGCTTGCCCCTCCTGTACTAATGGTTTATAGCATTTTTGTTCTAGGCACGCTCGTATGAGGCGCCACAAAGGGTAGGTTCCTCCTGATACCAGATTGTCCTTCTCTGCCCGTTCTATGTCCTTACCTAGTTTATCCCAGCTCGACAGGGTTAAATTTCCCGAAACTGCAAACCAGGGAGCTGCCTCATCTACTTGGCTTAGAAAGTTTTGAATGGTCTTGTCTCTTAGTTTTAATCCCTTTCCATTTAATAGGGCTTTTAAAGCCTTCTGTATCGGGTGTGAAGGGTTATTCCCCATAGCGACACTCAGGACCAGCCTGAGAATCTAGTACAACCTCCTTTTGGAGCTCCCCTTTGTCCGTACGGAGTTGGGGAAATAATATTTTTACCTTTATAATCCTCTGTTCTCCAGAGCCTCCCAAATCCCGGGAGTACTTACCAGCCGGCTGCCTTGGGAGAGCGGAAGTTCTGATCGTCTGCAAAACGAAAGCTGCTTCGATTCCCCGTACGGGCCACCAAATGTCGGTCGCCCTGTAATGCACGACACTCGAGACGATCTTCTTCAAGCTCTTTATTGCCCCAAGCTGTTACATCTTCTCTCTCCCCAAGCCCTTCGCGCCCCGCTTATAAGCACCCATCAGCCAATCATGACGGCGATCACGCGGACATCGCCTGATTCTCTAACCACCCATTGGCCGGATGCCGATGGCATGACCTGTTCCCGTGCACACCATGCTCTAGTCGTTGGACTGCGCATGACTTGTTTACAACTTTGGTGCCTCTCCGTACTTCCGTTCAGCGCCATCTTAGAAAAGTCCGCCAGCAAACAAGGGTGGGGCTCGCCACATGAAACCAGCCAAGATGTCCATCAACAAATAAATGAATTACAGAATTATGAGATATGTGCACAATAAAACTTTACTCAGCTATAAAAAACAAAATTATGTCACATTATGCTCAGTGAGATTAGTCAATCACAAAAAGTAAAAAATCAGATGCTCTCTCTAATATGCAAAATCTAGACAGAAAAAGGGTCATAGGAGAAACTGTAGACAAAGAAGAAGAAAACAGGTGATCAAATAAGGTGGCCTACCTGAGAGAGATGGGAAGGGGAAAGAGGAAAATTTCACAATATAAACAAAGCACATTTATAAACATATTAATGTCAGTCAGTAAGCCAAACATGACAAGGAGGGAGGGAGGTGGAAATGGGGAACGAATTGGAGAAGGGCTAAGTGATTGATCTGTGCGGGTAAGCCACTACCATCTTGTAATCCATTAAAATGCATGAATACAATGCTCCAATAAATAATTTTAAAAATAAACTAGGAAATTTTTAAAAAAACACTCTTCAAGTCAATAGCATCAGAAATTTTTCCAAATGTTTCAAATTAGACAGTCATGTACAGATGAAGTTCAGAACCCCAATGAAACAAGATCAAATAAGATCCTCCACACACTAAAATAATCAACACAATGGCCAACGAGAAGAACCTAAAGTGAACAATGGCTAACAGCTATGTGACATTTTATTTATTTATTTATTTATTTATTTATTTATTTATTTATTTATTTATATTTTATTTTTGGTGCTACTGGGGTTCCTGGAAGCCCTTCTTCCTCCAAGCTACACTCCCAGACCTATTTTTATACGTTTTTAACATTTGGAAACAGGGTCTCTTAAGCCAGCGCGGCTGGCTTCGAACCCGCGTGATCCTCCTGTCTCCGCCTCCCAAGCGCAGGGTTTACAAGCGTGCGCCACCATGCCCGGCCAGCTATGTGACATTTAAAGACAAACTATTATGGATTACTTAGAATTTTGCAACTCAGATTCTAAAAGCCAACAGTACTTCAAACAATGTTTGTCATGTCTGAAAGAAACCTATCTTCGACCAACACTGGTACGCCCTGTGAAGCTATATTTCAAATTTGATAGAGAAATAATAATTTTCAAGAGTATAAAAAACAATAAATACATGACTACTAAGCTAGCACTTCAGAAACCATTTAATGGAATAGCACAGAAGGAAAAAATAAAATTCAAACATTAAAAACAAAAGATTTCTCATAGAAGAACAGTTAATAAATCAAAACCTAAACTGATTCTAGCATAAGACAATACTCAAAATGTCAGGAAACACAAAGTTCTCTCTATACTGGCACTAAGTGAAAATGCTCAACTTTCCAATTAAAATATATATATTGGCAAAGTGAATTAATAAAAATCCAAGTGTATGCTACCTCCCAGAAATGAATTTTAAAGGAAAAGATATACACAGGCTTAAGATCAAAGAATGGAAAAATATTCAATACAAATAGAAACGGAAATCATGCAAGGGTACCTACTGTTATATCCAATAAACCAAATATTAAAGCAAAGCATATTTTATACAAGAACATAGCCACCTCTTAGTAATAAAGGGAAAAATCTGACAAATTGATACAATGATAGCAATATTAATGCCCCAAACATTGACACTCCTTACATAACTATTTACTGATGGTAATAGACATAAAAACTCAGACAGACACCAATATTATAATACTGGAAAAATCCAACACACTATTTTCAAAATTAGAAAGATCAGCCAGACAGGAGATCAGTGAAGATTCTTCAGACCTAAATAAAATTATAAGCCAAATGGACCTAACAGATATTTATAAGATATTTGATTCAATAAAAATTGGACATACACTCTTCTCAGCTGCCTAGAGAACTGTCTCCAAACAGATCACATTGTAAGCCATAAAACAAGTTTAATGAATTGAAAAAGTAGTCCTAGCCAGGCATGGAGGTGAATACTTATAATCCGAGACAGGAGGATCACAGTTCTGAGATAGCCTCAGCTACTTAGCCTTTCTGTAACTTAGTGAGACCCTGTTTCAAAATAAAGAATAAAAATAGGGCTGGGGGTGTTGCTCAGAGGTAGAATGCTCCTGGGTTCCATCCAGTGTACCACAGGAAACAGCAGTCCTAATACCTTGCATCTTCTCAGATAATAATGTGATAAATGTTAAAATGATAGCAGAAAGATAGAACTTTTTTTTTTTTTTGGTGGTAGTACTGAGGTTCCTGGAAGCCCTTCTACCTCCGGGCTACACTCCCAGACCTATTTTATATTTTTATTTGGAACCAGGGTCTCTTAAACCAGCACAGCTGGCTTCGACCCTGCACGATCCTCCTGTTTCCACCTCCCAGGCACGGGGATTACAAGTGTGCGCCACCACGCTGGGCTAGAGAGAACTATTTTGGCACACAGAAACTGAACAACACACATTTGAGTGGCAACTGTGTGATGGGGGAAATAAAGTCACTTTATAAATTTCTAGAACCAAATGAAAGTAGAAACACAAGTAAACAAATTACCTGAAACGTTTTAAAAGTAATCTTAAAAGAATACTATAGCATGAATTCCACTTATTTCTCTATTTAAGAAATAGAGAAATAAATCCGATAGAGAAATAAGGCTGGACATGGTGGCACACGCTTGTAATCCCAGCATTCTGGAGGTGAAGATCCGAGGATCACAGTTCACAGAAAGCCTCAGCTGCTTAGCGAGGCCCTTCGCAACTCAGTGAGCCTGTTTCAAAAACTACAAAGACTATAAAATAGGGCTGGTGTTGTAGCTTGAAGGTACAATGTCCCTGGATTGCATCCCCAGTACCACAAAAGACACAGAGAGAAAAATATCCCCCCCCAAAAACCAATTATGAATTAAGGCCTATAGAAATAGAAAAAACTAAACCCCAAACCAAGAGCAGGCAGTAACAATTACAAATAGTGAAGAATTTGATGAATAGAAAATAAAAATACAAAAACACAATCAAAACAAAAGTCTGTTTTCTTGAAAAGCTAAGTAATAATAGCAAACCCTTATCCAACCTAACCAAAAAGAGAAATGACTCAAATTAGTAAAATAAGAGACAAGGGGGAATTTTAACTTCAAATATCATAAAAACTGAGCAGATCCTCTAAAGCTATCTTTAAAATAAGTATTGCAACATATCATAATTTTCAGATGAAATTTCAAATTTTGAAACTCACAAAACCTACCTAAATTGAACCAAAACAAGTTCAAAACAATAGCAAGAAACAAGATTGAAGCAACAAGGAGAAGCCTCCCGACAAAGAAAAGTCCAGGTCCTGAGAGAATTTCAGCTCAGTTCTACTAGATTTTTAAGGACTTAATAAGCCTTGTATTTATCAAATTATTCCTTGAAATAAAAATATTCACAAAACCATTTGAAAAATTCAGCATCACCTTGATACAGAAACCAAATAAAGATACCTCCAAAGAAAAAAATTACAAATCAATGTCTTTCATGAAAACAGACATATTCACTGTCTCTAATCTCTTCTGTATATTAGCTAAAAAAACTCAAGCTCTTATTCTATCCAACTCTATCTGCTTCTTTACCCTAATTCTTGCATTTACTACTTCATCACCTCCTCCTAACTCAACCTTCACCATTAAATACAACATAACTTGCGCTTGCATACGCCAGCTGAAAAATAAAGAACAATCGAAAGCAACCGAAGGAATAAAGATAATAAACTTAATAAAGCTGAAATCATGGGAAGGAAGAGAGAACAAAGATGCAATGAGCACCCGCAACCCCACAATGATAGAACCCAACAACAACGAACTGCAGAGATCACAAGAAAGACAAATCAGAAATTTAACAGTAGAAATGATACAGGCATTTTGAAAATAAATTGAGAAATAATCTGAAAAAAAAAAAGAAAACAAATAAAGAATCCTATATCTTGAACAGGAATCAGAAAGAAGCTCTGAATGAAGGGAAAGATGCAAAAATCAAGTTGAAGGCTTCGATTCAAACTATAACAATAGATTAGACCACAAGAATAGAATCTCGCTCTTAGACGATCATAATGCCAAAAATGAATGTACAGTACAGAATTTAGAAAAATAACTACATGACAACATGAATGAATGGAAAATTTTCCAAACACAGTAAAAAAGGTCGATACACAGGTACAGGAAACCTATAGATTTCTCTTTACACAAGATCAGAGAAAAGGTTCACCACACCACATAATGGTCAAACTCACACAAGCCAAGGACAGAGTCTTAAAGGCAACAAAAGCAAAAGACCAAATGATATTCATGGCAAACCAATGACAATCACTCCAGAATTACAATGCAAGTCATAAAAGCCAGCAGGGCCTGGAGCAACGTATTTCAAACTCTCAAAGAAAACACCTTGCAGTCAAAAATTTTCTACCCAGCAAAACTATTTCTCAAATTCGACAGGGAAATAAAAATCTTCCACGACAAACAGAAGCTGAAGAAATTTATCTTCCTTCAAAATGAATACTAGAGAAAATACTCAGAGATTAGCTAAAAAAGGAAATAATCAATAAATGTCAGAGCCAGAGAAACAATAATTTCCATCAAGCAAACCACTAAACAAAGAAGAAAACACACTAGCTCAAACACAATTTAAAACTCAATATGCTAGGTATTCAAATTCATCTCTCAATACTCTCAATGAACATAAATGGCCTCAATGCCCCAATTTAAAGGCATAACGTGACAAAATAGATTAAAAATGGAGATGTGCTAAAATAAAGGTAGTACATGCCAATGGAACTAAAGACAAACAGGAGTAGCAACTACGATATCAGACAAATTAGACTTCAAGCCCAAGCTTATCGAAGAGATAAAACAGGTAAATTTTTACTGGTAAAAGGAACAAGCCAGCAAGAGGAAATAACAATGGTCAACATCTATGCCCCAAACAGAATTGCAGCCACTTTCATAAAACATACTCTTTGTGACATTAAGTCACACATAAATACCTATACAATAATACTGGGACACTTCAACAGTACTCTCACAATGCTAGACCAATCTCATAGAAAAAAGATCAATAAAGATGCCTCAGACCTATAGAACACCATAAAACAAATAGACCTATTAGACACACAAAGATTATTCCACCCAACTATAGCAGAATTCACTTTTTTCTCAGCTGCTCATAAAACCTTCACCAAAATAGACCACATGCTGGGTCACAAAGTGAGCACTAAAATACCTAAAAATGTGGCATACTTCCCTGCATCTTTGCAGACCACAATGGAATACAATGAGAACTCAACTATAAGACTCAGCATAACCACCTAAACACGTAGAGACAAAAAAACAAACTGCTGAATGAGAAGTGGGTCATAGAAGAGGTAAGAAATGAAATGAAGAAATTCCTGGAAACAAATGAAAATAGAGACACAACATATCAACACTTCTGGGGCACCAGGAAGGCACTATAAAGAGGAAAATTCATAGCACAAAGTGCCCACCTAAAAACAAAAGAAAGGCATCAAATGAGTAACCTACTGACACACTTCAAAACCCTCAAAAACAGGAACAGTCTAATACCAAAGCCAAAAAAACCCAGAAAATTATTAAAATCAGAGCTGACATCCTTGAAGTAGTGAATAAAACACAATACAGAAAATCAACAAAACCAAAAGCTGGTTTCTGGAAACATAAAAAGATAGATAAGCTACTGGCCAACCTAACTAAAAGAAGAGACAATTAATACAAATTACAAAAATAAGAGATGAAAAAGGAGATATTACCACTGATACTGACAGTATAGAAATCCAGAGGATTATCAGAAATTATTTGGAAAAAACTATACTCCAACAAAATGGAAAATCAAGAAACTGACAAATTTATAAATATATATAACCTTCCTTAACTGATTCAAGAAAACATAGAAAATTTGCTGGGATCCAGCCCTAGCAAGAGTCAGGAGTCCAGGAGCAGTGGAGTGAGGAGTCAGCAAAGTTTGGCGGAGAAACAGCACACAGATGCGATGGAGAGGGAAGCTGCTCTCTTTAGTTTACATTTTTGCTCTCCCTACTTTTGGTTTTGGCAAGCATTTTATACTTTCTTTTTTGGCTACATTCTACTCTTACAATTTGTTCTAGAAGTAATCCATCAGTAAGTATACAAAGAACTAATACATCAAGGCAAGATGACAGACAGCCAGTTTCTTTTTTAAGGGAACATCTCCTCTTACAAGCAACCATAGAAAAAATCAGAAGTTTATTATTAACTACTAATATAATATCAAAATAATATCCTATGTGAAGCATTACAGTTTCTGATTAATATACATAATTGTTTTTTAATCAATAGGCACTACTAAGGAGAGGAACATTTCATACTTTCCCATGTCCCAAGGCTGTGCCTGGGTACACATCTATTCTGCTGCTGTCCACGTACCCATTGTACAACCAAAAGGGGTAGGGTTACTGGGGGGTCGGTAGCCACTCTGCCATACCTTACCTCTGAGTAAACATGCTGGCCTTTGAGAATTCATAATGGTAGGAACAATTTGTCTTGGCTCTGTTTTAGGTGTATTGTTAATATTGCTTGGGAAAAACCTGGGGAGGATCGGTTGCTTTTAAGGCTTGTTCTGCTTGTTATTGTCTGAGTCTTTATAGAATCTTGTTAGATCGGTTATTTGGAAATTTAGGTGCAACTCATACATAAATGTTACAGTTTCAGGGAGTAAATCTTGAATTATTTTACACAACTTGAAACCATTAATAACATAAATCTCAGGTATCTTTTAGTAACAAAACCAATTCCAAAAAAAAATCCCCAAATCCCAATGCCTAACACTATTCCCCAAAAAGAGATGCCGCACACACCTGTTCCAGGAAATGTCTGCCGTGCAGCATTCCTGCTAAAACGAGCCTTGCTCAGTTTTAGACTGGGAACAAGGCACAGCAAAAATTGAAACTGACCAGTAGCAATCAAAGGCATTGATGCAGCAATAAAGAACCTACCATCAAATAAAAGCCCAGTACCACATGGTTTCCCAAGTGAATTTTACAAAACTTTTTATACAAAGGAAAATTTTTTGTTGTTGTACTGGGGAAAGAAAACGGGAGCATTCTACCTCCAAAAGACATCCCCAGCCCTATTTTTTATTCTTTATTTTGAAATGGTCACACTGAGTTGCAAAGGCCCTCACTAAGTAGCTGAGGCAATTTGTGAATTGCAATCCTCCTGTCTCAGGCTCCCAAATGCTGGCATTACAAGTGTGAGGCACCACACCTCACTTAATAGTGCTAATCTTAATACTCCTAAATCTATTTAATGAAATAGAAAAACAAGGACTCTTCCAAATACATTGTGAAGTCAACATCACATTAATACCAAAACCTAATAGAGGCAGCTCAAAGAAAGAAAATTATAGTCCTATCTAGTTGGTGAATTTAGATGCAAAACTGCCAGACAAAAAACACACATTCAAACCTCATCAAGAAAATTATACACCAAGACCAAGTAGGGTTCATCCTAAGAATGCAAGGCTGACTCAACATAGAAACATCACTCCATGTAATTCATCACATAAACAGAACCAAATACAAAAGAATCACATGGTCTCTTCAATACATGCTGAAAAAGCACTCGACAGAATCTAACAACCATTTATGCCAAAGCATTGCAGAGAATCAGAGAATAGAAGGAACCTACCTCAACATCTTAAATGTGCTTGGGAGGCAGAGACAGAAGGATCATGCAGGTTCAACACCAGTCTCGCTGGCTTAAGAGACCCTATTTCCAAATAAAAGATAAAAAATAGGTCTGGGGCCGGGCGTGGTGGCGAACGCTTGTAATCTCCGTGCTTGGGAGGCAGAGACAGGAGGATCGCGCAGGTTTGAAGTCAGCTGCGGGCACTGGCTTAGGAGACCCTATTCCAAATATGTAAAAATAGGTCTGGGAGCGTAGCCCAGAGGTAGAAGGGCTTCCAGGAACCCCAGTACCAACACACACATACACACACACACACACACACACACACACACACACACACACACACACACAAAGTCTGGGAGTGTAGCCCGGAAGTAGAAGGGTTCCATCTGCAGTACCAAAAAAAATTATACATATAAATATTATATGTATATTAGGTATAAATTATATATAAATTATATATAAATTATATATAAATTATATATATATAATATATTAGAAGTTCTTCAAAAAGTGATCTACTATTCAATACAATACCCATTAAATTGTCAAAGTCATTTCTCACAGACTTAAAAAATTCAGTCCTTTATTTGGGAGGAAAAAACACAGAAGAGCCAAAGTTGTTCTCAGCAACAAGAACCATGCAGGACCCAGCACAATACCTGACTTCAAACTATACTACAAACCCATAGTAATAAAAACAGCACGGTATTGGCACAAAAACAGACACATAAACTAATAAGCAGGAATAGAAGAGTCTGAAACAAATCCACACACTTACAGCCAATGGATTTTGGACAAAGGGACCAAAAATATCCATTGGAAAAAACGAATGCCTGGTTAACAGATGGTGTTGGCAAACTACCCACTTTCTAACCCTGCACAAGAGTCAACTCAATATATATCAAAGACTTGGAAATTAAACCGGAAACCTCACAGCTCCTTAAAGAGGGCATACACTTCAACACATAAGCACAGGTAAAAATTTTCTCAAAAAGACCCCAAAGGCACAAGAATCTAAAAGGTGGATTCATACATGGGATTGCATTAAACTTAAGAGCTTCTGTACAACAAAGGAATCCATCAACAACCTCAAGAGAGGTTCAGACAGAATGGGAGAAAATTCTAGGCATCTAATATCTAGGATATCAGAGTACTCAAAAGACTCACTGCTTAGAAGTCAAATAACCCAATGAAAAATGGACAAGACAACTAAATAGACACTTCACAAAAAAAGAAACTCAAATGGCCAATAAATGCATGAAAAAATGCTCAACATCGTTAGCAATCACAGAGATGCAAATCAAAACTACCCTGAAATTTTACCTAACTCCAACTTTAGAGTGGCAATCATTCAAAACACAACAACAGCTGGGCGTGGTGTCGCATGCTTTTAACCCCAGCATTTGGCAGGCTGAGACAGGAGGATTGCCGTTCTCAGACTACTACTTAGTGAGGACCTTTGTGCCGGAGACAGCCAGCAAAAGTACGGGTTCTGAAGAGAGGCGTGAGGATGAAAGGATGGGAGGGTCGCCAGCACACTCCTGGGCCGATATCTCTACTGGCCAACAGCCAGGTTTATTTCTCTTCTGGTATTTATACAATTTCTAGCTTTGGGTTGTACAGGAATGCAATAATGGCAAATCCAAAATACATATTTCACTTTGCCACTCAAACGGTACCCTGGTACAACATAAACCTAAAGTTAACTAGCACACAGAACAATTAGCATCAATCATTCCGAGAGGGTCTTACTTACTTAGACTCCATGACTCCAAACTTTGTTGACTCTGGGCATAGGACAGTCAGAAGTGCACTTTTGAGTAAGGGTGAGACAAGATAGGGTAAAAACCTTAATGGCTCCCCACACCTTTGTAACTCAACGATGAGACCCTGTTTCACAATAAAGAATAAAAAATACATCTGGGGGCTCAGAGGTAGAATGCCCCTGGGTTCCATTCCCAGTACCACAAACCCACCTCCCACACACACACAACAACAAAAACAAAAACAAAGGCTGGTGATGATATGAAAGCACAAACTCTAATACATTGTTGGTGGAAATGGAAATGTGCAATCCCTTTGCAAAACAGTATGAAGGATCCTCTGAAGAATGGACAAACTTACCAGCAATACCACTTCTGGGTAGCTGCCCAAAAGAATGGAAACCAAACTGCAAAAGTAGTCCGTGCATATCTATGATCATCGCTGCAGAATACACAATTGGGAAACTCTGGAACCATCCACGATGTCCATCTATAGATGAAAAAATTACAAAGCAATGGGGTATGTACACAATGGAGTTTTACTCAGCCATAAAGAGGAACAAAACTATGTCATTTGTGGGGAAATGGATGGAACTGAAGAACATTATGCTATGTGAGATTAATCAGTCACAAAAAGTAAAAAAAAGAATGGATAAATGGATGCTCTAATACTTGGAAGGTAGGCAGAAAGAGGCTCATAGGAGGAACTCTAAAGAATAAAGAAACCGTAGATGAGCAAATAAGGCGACCTGAGGGGGACGGGAGGGAGGAAGAGGAAAATTCCCTAATGTACACAATACACATTCATAAACATTTCAGAGTCAATCAGTATGCCAAACAAGAGAAGGAGGGAAGTGGGAGAAAATGGAGAGTGATGAGTGATGTGTGCTTATATGCCTCTACTATCTTGTACCCCATTAAGACGTATGACTACAATCCATCAATTAAATAAATAGTCAAAAATTAAGATTATGCACCAACAAATACAAATAAGCTAAATTAAAAAGAGACTTGGTTATAGGTTGGAGAAAAAATGTTCTTGAGTGGAATCCCCAGTAGCATAACACACACAAAAAGAAATCTAGCAAATTATGTTCAAACCCACATCAACATGATTGTGCAACATACCAAGCATGTTTCATTCCAGAGATGCAAGATTGGCTCAATGTACACAAAGCAATAAATGAAACCTGTCACATAAACATAATGAAGAGCAAGAACCACATGATCATAACAACAGATGGAGAAAAACCATCTGACAAAATTAAATACCAATTCGTGCAAATAAAAATCTAAAGAAAATGGAGATAGATGGACCTTGAAGAGGTCCTTCTTGAAGAGGGTATAGGTCCAAGACAGAGGCATAAGTTAACACTTGGATTACACTATTTTGGGATAAGTACATAATGGAATTTCACTCAGTCAAAAAGAAGAACAAAATTTAATCATTTTATGGGAGGTGGATGGAACTAGAGAACATGAAGCTAAGTGAGCTTAGCCAGTCACAAAAAGTGAAAAGTTGGATGTTCTCCCTAATATGCAGAAACTAGGGAGAAAAATGGGACATAGGAGAGACTCTAGACAAAGAAGGAGAAACCTTAAATGAGTAATGAAGGTGATGTAAATCAGGGAATAAGAAGGAGGAGAGGAAAGCTACCTAATGTGCATGATGTACAGTCACAAACATATCAAAGACAGTCACTACGTTAAACATGAGGAAGAGGGAAAAAGGAGTAGGGTGAAAATTGGGGGAGGGCCAAATGAGTGATGTGTGCATGTATGACTATCCATTCTGTACCTCATAATGATGTTTGATTATAATGTACCAACAAATTAAAAAATCAACTTATAGAAACCAACCACTTTTCTATTCGCCAACCATGAAAGAAAACGATTGTATTCACAATAGCCTTGAAAAGTGTAAATAATTTATATGTATATATATATAAATATTATATATATACACATTATACATATTATAAATATTATAATATATAATATATTACATATTATATATTATAACGTAAATATTAAATATATTATAACTATATATTGTATATATTTATAATATATAATATATATATTACAAATATATATATATATTATATATATTATATATATTATATATAGGAAGCAAAATACCTGTACAATGAAAATTACAAAATGAGACTGGGTTCGATCTCAATAATATAGGAAGATTTCACCAACCTCTTGCAATGTTAGTTAGATTATCCAGAGTAAAGATCAATAAAGCTTCTTCAGATCTAATGAATACTCTGCAGAACAAATAAACCTAACAGATATTACAGACTATTTTTACCCAAAGCTGCTGAATTTACAGCTTCCCAAATACTGGGATTTTAGGTATATGCCACCATGACTCTCATTTTTAACTCTTTTGAAAAATTAGCTGCACCTAGAAATGTGTATCTGGTCATGAGCTGCCCACTTTTAAGTATCAGAAAACTGATATTAAATATCCTGATTAAATAGAATTCTGATTAAATGTAATTTAATTCAGGCTTAAAACGGAGGGAATGGGGAGCAAATTGGGGAAGGGCTAAATGTGTGATGTGTGCATGTATGCCTCTACATCTTGTGACCCATTAAGATGTATGGCTGCCATGCACCAATACAATAAAATATGAAATTACATATTTGCAGCCCAAGCAGAGGACATGCTTCTTTATAATAAACTGGAAAGAAATTTAGAAATGCAGGACACTGAGAAACAGCAAATGAACTAAACTGGATCCTCCTAATTCCAGTTTGCTAAAGTGTAAGGGAAACACAGATTACACCACATAGGAGTGGCTGAGCACAGAACTATCTAGAACATAAGAAGACTCTTTGCTCCAAATTTCCAAATAAGCTGCAGGATACCATCCTGAACACAGCACTGTTTTCTCTTTCTCTGTTAGTTTTCCTTTGTTATTTTCCTGTTTGTAATTTTATTGCTAGCATTGTTGTTATTAGTTCTAAATCTTTTGTTTAATTTTTCTATTTAATTTGTCTTTATTTTTTTCAGCATTGTTATTAGTTCTTGTTTAATTTTTCTGTTTCATTTGTCTTTATTCTTTCTCCTCCCCCACTTTATGTAAAAAGAAAGCATTTGAGAGAATAACTGCCAAAGCATGGGGCAAACACTTTGTTTTTGGTCTTTGTATTTGCATTTCTGGGAATGGAACCCAGGGGCTTTCTACCTCCGGGCTATACTCCCAGCCCTATTTTCTATTTTATTTGGAAACAGGGTCTCACTAAGTTGCTGAGAGCCTCACTAAGTAGCTGAGGCTGGCTTCGAACCTGCACGATCCTCCTGTCTCAGCTTCCCAAGCGCGGGGGACTACAAACAGCTCTGGGGCAAACACTTTGGACTCCAAGGTCAGGACCATGAGAGGGAAAAGAATTACACAATCAGGAAACCAAACACTTAATGGGCTGGAAGATAAACCAACAAATTCCACCCCACCCACCCCAGTAAGCTCTTGGCAAGAATGGAGTACAAAGTCCCAAATCTAAACAAATTGGATAAAATGGTAGACCTGAACAGTCCTCCAAAAATCAAAAACATCCTCCTCAATAACTAACAGTCCCTATCCATCTTTCACAAGAGCCCAGTGGAAGTAACTAAGAGCAGCGGAAACTAAAAATACTAAAATAAGCCAGGTGCATTGACATCATCTCCATCTTTGCAGGTGGTATTTGAAAATCTCCAGAAAAAAGTTCCTATTACCCCCGCTAAATTTTGTGCTTTTCTAGAGTTAGTGTTATTATTCATGCACAAAATAATTATATCCTCCCAACTTTTCTTCCGTGTCATTAATTTTCCCATCTCCATCCCTACTTCTACTTTACTGTTCATATGTTAACCTTTGTCACCTAACCTGCTACCACTAACTCAATCTCTAATCCCCTTTTTCTCTTTCCTCATGAGTTTTTACTTTTCATCCAACCTCTTAATCAGTAAACATATAACAAATCATAATATACTCAACAGTATCCTTGTACTTTATTTACAGTCCCTCTAAAGTGCGGTGGAAATAAAAATTGCCTTGGAAATGTATGGTTAAAACATTACATTATTATTTGTAAGTATTATTCCCATTTAAAGATAAGCTTGGGACTGAGTTTAAAATCCTAATTTCAAGAATGAAATGCTTTGAGCCTAATTTTTATGCAATCTCAGGACTCACTATAAAAATGTAACTACTGCACAGACTACACTTACAAGAAGAAAAACATAGAAAACAAAAGAGCGGTGCAAAGATAAAAACCCTGAAAACATGACAAAAAGCCAATAGGACAAAAATTCTTCACAATCTCATAACAATATCACTGATATAGAGATGCAGAAGATACTAGAAAAGTAGACTTAATAAATTTTATTTTCAATATAACTAACGGGCCTAGAAATGAAATTAGAGAATATACATAATGTGAAAGAACATATTAATAAATTGAAAATATAAACACAAGACAAACAGAAGTACAAATGAAAATAAAGTCAATAAGTGACATAAAAATATAAAGTATCATAAACGAACTGAGGCAGATTTAAAAGAGAGCCTCAGTCTTAGAACATTTCACACAAAATACACAGTCAATCATATACAAAATACAATATGGTATCACTGCCAACGTTCAAAATTTCTTAAAAAAACATCGATTTTTCCTAATCTTCGAGAGAAATTGGCATTGTGGAAGGTCTAGAGGTACAAGCCAAGAGTATGAAAAGCCTCTTCACAGAAAAAAATTTGGGGGAAATTTTCAATCTTGTAATATGAGATGGGTATTCACATATAGGACACGTTAAGAGCATTAATTACACATGACCAAAAAACCTCCACTTGCCACAGTATAATCAAAATGGCTAACAAATAGCTCAAAAGGAAAATATCGACTCTATAAAGACCAAAACTCCAGTTAACATTGAGAGATAAAACAAGAAGGATTTTACTATATTTTCAACTGAATTCGGAAAGATAGAAGGCCTTGGAGTGTACTCCAGGCAACCTCCATCGAAGATTTCTATATTCACTAAAGCTATCTTTCAAAAATAAGGAGTAATAAAACCCTTTCAAGATATGCAGTAAATAGAAGAATCTATGACTGCCAAGCCATACAAGAAAAGGCAAAATAAATAAATACAATGTAGACTTCCAGGGAGATGGCAACTGAGAGAAACAGCACATCTCAGTTCTGGTGACATAGGTTGCAAAATGGATTATAAACCAGAATCCAACTATAAGCTGCCTGCAAGAAACATATGTTACAAGTAAAGACACTCACAAACTAAAGGTGAAGGCCTGGAGCAAAGTAGTCCATGATGATGGAAATCAAAGACAAGCAGAAGAAGCAACTACGATATCAGACAAATTAGACTTCAAGCCCAAGTTTATCAGAAGAGACAGTGCAGGTCATTTTCTACTGGTAAAAGAAACAGTAAAGCAAGAGGAAATAACAAGAGACACACTTTACGCCACAAACATAGCTGTAGTCAATTCCATAAAACAGACTCTTTATGACATTAAGTCACACATAAATCCCAATACAATAATACTGGGAAACTTCAACACTCCTCTCACACTACTAGACCAATCTTTTAGACAAAAGGTCAGTAAAGATGCCTCAGACATAAAGAATACCATAAAACAAATGGAGATATTCAGATACATAGAGACTATTCCATCCAGCTATAGGAGAGTTCACATTTTTCTCAGCTGCTCACGGAACCTTATCCAAAACAGATCACATCCTGGGCCATAAAGTGAGCACTTGCAAATTCAAAAAATGTGACATACTAATCTGAATCTTTTCAGACCACAATGGGATGAAATTAGAAAGCAACTATAAGAAGACACAGAGCCGGGCGTGGTGGCGCACGCCTGTAATTCCCGCGCTTGGGAGGCGGAGACAGGAGAATCACGCAGGATCGAAGCCAGCCGCCGCCGCTGGCTTAAGAGACCCTGTTTCCAAAAATAAATTAGGTATGGGAATGTAGCCCAGAGGTAGAAGGGCTTCCAGGAACCCCAGTACCACCAGAAAGAAAGAAAGAAAGAAAGAAAGAGAGAGAGAGAGAGAGAGAGAGAGAGAGAGAGAGAGAGAGAGAGAAAGAAAGAAAGAAAGAAAGAAAGAAAGAAAGAAAGAAAGACCCAGAATAACCACATAAATACACGGAGACTTAACACCACACTGCTGAACAAGGATTGGGTAAGAAGTAGTAAGAGGTGAAAGAAGTTAGGGGTGAAATTAAGACATTCCTAGAAACAAAGGAAAATAGACACATAACACTTTGAAGGCAGCGTTGAGAGGAAAAAAACAGCACTGAGTGCCCACAGAAGAACAGAAAATAACCAAATTAGTAACCTACACCTCAAAACCCTTCCAAAACAGGAAGAGTCTAACACCAAAGCCAGTAGAAGACAGAAAATTATTAAAATAAGAGCAGAAATCAAGGAAGTAGAGAATGTAAAAAATACAGAAAATCAAGAGCCAAATGCTGGTAACCACTAGCCAACCTAATCTAAAGAAACAGACCATCAATCCAAATTACTAAAATAAGAAATGAAAAAGGAGATATTACCACCAACAGCATGGAAATCCAGAGGATTACCAGCAGCTACTTTCAAAACTATACTCAAAATGGAAAACTTGGAAGAAATTTGCTATTATTGGAAACATGCAACCTTCCTAAATTCATGTAAGAAGGTATGGAAATTTTAATTGAACCAAGAAAAAAGACTGCTAACAACCAAGAGCAATCAAAGAAACTGAGGCAGCATAAAGAGCCCGCAATCAAAGACCTATGACCAGATGGTTTCTCAAGGGGATTTTATAACAGCTTTATAGAAGAGTTCATCTTAATACTCAATATATTCCATGAAATAAGAAATGCAGAACTCTCCCAAATACATCACAAGAAGCCAACAGCTCACTAATACCAAAATCAAATAAACACAGCTCAAGGAAAGGAGAGAAACTGGATGAACTTAGATGCAAAACTGCTAAAAATATACTCGAAACACATAGATAGACAAACCACATCAAGAAAATCATACACCATGACCATGTAGGGTTCATCCCAGGGATGCAGCATATGAAATACCATCCATGTAGTTCATCACATAAACAGAACCAAAGACAAAACACACGATCATTCAATAGACACTGAAAAGGCAATGGATGATATCCAGCACAGCACCCTTTTATGGTAAAAGCACTGTAGAGGACCGAAATAGAAGAAACATGCCCCAACATCATAAAGACAATCTACAATAGGTCCACAGCCAAGATCATATTAAATAGAGAAACCAAGTGCAAACATTTCCCGTAAAAACAGGAACAAGACAAGGATGTCCCTTATCTCCACTTTTTTGTTTTTTTCTCTTGCGGGTCTGGGGATGCAACCCAGGGGCATCCGACCTGCCAAGCTACACACCCTGGGCTATTTTTTATTCTTTATTTTGAAATTCTTTATTTTTTATTCTTTATTTATTCTTTATTGCGGGTCTCACTGAGTTGCAGAGGGCCTCACTAAGTTAGCTGAGGCTGTCTGAGACCCGCAATCCTCCGCGTCTCAGTCTCCCGAATGCTGGGATTACAAGTGTGTGCCACCAGGCCCGGCTTCACCACTGCTTTGCAATACAGTACCTGAGACTCTAGCCAGAGCAATAAGCCTAAAGAAGGAAATCAAAGACGTACAAATAGAAATAAAAGAACTAAAACTACTGCAATTTGCAGATGACATGATACTACCAAGACCCAACCAAAAAGCTTATAAGACTAATCAGCAAATTTAGCAAACTGTCCTGTACAAAATAAATCTTTTTTTTTTTTTTTTTTTTTTTTTGGTGGTACTGGGGTTCCTGGAAGCCCTTCTACCTCCGGGCTACACTCCCAGACCTATTTTTACATTTGTATTTGGAAACAGGGTCTCCTAAGCCAGCGCGCGTTGCTGGTTTCGAACCTGCGTGATCCTCCTGTCTCTGCCTCCCAAGCGCGGGGATTACAAGCGTGCGCCACCACGCCCGGCTACAAAATCAATCTTAAAAAATCAGAAGCATTCCTTTTTTGCCAACCATAAATACACTGAAAATAAATCCAGAGCTGAACAGAGTCGTGCACACTTGTCATCCCCGCATTTGGGAGGCTGAGACAGGAGGATTATGGTTCATGAACAGCCTCAGCTACTTAGTGAGGCCCTGTTTCAAAATAAAGAATAAAAGCCGGGCGTGGTGGTGCACACTTGTAATCCCAGCATTCTGGAGGCTGAGACCAGAGGATCGCGGTTTGAGGACAGCCTCAGCTACTTAGTGAGGCCCTCTGCAACTTAGTGAGACCGTGATTCAAATAAAGAATAAAAAATAGGGCAGTGGGTGCAGCTCAGAGCTCAAACGCCCCTGGTTTCCATCCTCAGACCCACAAAACAAACAAACACACAGAACAAAAAATAGGGCTGTGGGTGTAGCTTGGAGGTAGAATGACGCTGGGTTCCATCCCCAGGGCTGAAAATAAATGAAAAAAAAGAATAAAAGAATAAATGAATAAATAAATATCCAGAAAACAGTTCCATCCACAATATCTCACAAAAATAAAATACATAATGAAAACTATAAAACATTGAAAAAAGAAATCAAAGAAGACCTTAGGAGATAGAAAGGTCTTCCATGTTCTTGGATTGGCAGAATAAATATCATCAAAATGGCCATCCTTCCAAAACTGATCAACAGATTCAATGCAATACCCATTATGCTAACAAGGTCATGCCTCAAAGACATAGAAAAAATCATTTGGAGGAACAACAACAACAACAACAACAACAACAACAACAACAGAATAGCCAAAGTAGTTCTCAGCAACAAGAACCATGAAGGATGCATCATAATACCTGACTTCAAATTATACTACAAAGCCAATATAATAAAAACAGCATTGCAGTGGCACAAAAGCAGACACATGGAACTATGGAGCAGAAAAGTAGGCTACGAAACAAATCTGCACAATTACAGCCAACTGATTTTTGACAACGAGGCCAAAAACATACATCGGGGGGAAAAAGATAGCCTCTTCAACAAATGGTGTTGTCAAAACTGGTTAAGCATATGCAGAAAAATGGAAATAAATCCCACCTTCTCACCCTGCACAAGAGTCAATTCAAGATAGATCTAAGACTTGGAAATTAAACCAGACCTATGCAGCTCCTTGAAGAGGGCATAAAGCCAACACTTCAACACCACAGGCACAGGTAAAATCTTTCTCAACAAGACCCCAAAGGCACAAAAATATTAAAAGGGGGAACAATATGCGGGATTGCATTAAATCGAAGAGCTTCTGTACAGCAAAGGAAAATATCAAGAACCTCAGCAGAGAGCCGACAGAATGGGAGAAGAGTTTTGCCAACTATTCCTCCGATAGAGGACTAATATCTAGAATATACAGAGAACTCAAGAAACTCCGCACTAAGAAAACAAATAGCCCAATAAAAAATGGGCAAGGGAACTAAATAGACACTTCACAAAAGAAGAAATTCAAATGTCCAGTAATAAAAAATAAGTAATAAAGTGTAAATAAGTAATTTAAAAATAATTAAAAGGATAGAAAGGGGGGGGGAGCCCAAGACACAGACAGAAGAGCAAATTCAGTTCAGAGACACTGTGTCAGAATGCTCACTATTTTGACCCCATTGACCTATTGCTGTCATGGAAGTAAACTTGAAAGAAATTTTAGAGTTGGGTACCACATAATGATCACAGCCCATGTGAAAGCTGTGAACGTATTACCATAGGAGCTGAGGAAGATGTATTCCCTGAGGAGATCATCCAGGCCAAGTTCTCTGGCAAGGATATTCAGTAAAGTGTACACATTTGTGATTTGTAGCTTTGGTGTACCTGCTCCATGAAAGTTTCCCTTTCACTCCAAGTCAATCTAGGTCAGCTAAACCCCCAAATCTAAACATTAGTAGGAAGTAAGTTGTCAGAGCACATTTTGCTAAACTTTTCTCTATTCGTTAAATCCTCACCAAGACTTGATTGACAACTATAGATAAATCCTAGCCATGCCCCAGTATTATTTCCCCAAGGAGACAAAACATTGTCCCTCCACCTTTTCCGGGGTGGTGTCATTTGAATATAGTGCACTTTTTCTAGAATAATGAAAATAGGTTCTAGAATGTTCAAGTGGCTAAGAAAAATGTCTTCCCAGTGTGTGTGTGTGGGGGGGGTAGGGTGGGGGTGGGAGTCCTAGAGAGAATCAGGATAGGTCAAAACTATTTTTCTCTCTCCCAGGGGAAGAGCAAAAGCTTCACTTCAGTTTTCAAGTCTGAAAGCTTAATGGAGCAGGAGGTTTCTAATGCAAAGTGAAGGGGAAAGATTCATGAATGTTGGCTGTTAAGCCCACAGCCTTGACCACTTCTTCTGGTATTTGTGAATGGAAGTCCATATTTGCATGAAAATATTAGCATTAATCTGGGTAGGAAGGCTCATGATTGATCCACTCTCTCTAAAAACAAGTGAACAATTCTGGGCTGAACAGTGAAACCCCAGTTTTCCTTCTGTGGCAATCAATACTAAGTCAATCCCTTGCCCTGTCCATGTTTCTGGGAAAGTGTCACCTACCATTCAAGAAAGACCATCCTGCTGGGTGTGGTGGTGCATGCTTATAATCCCAGAATTCGGGAGGCTGAGACAGCAGGATCGCAGTTTGCAGACAGCCTCAGCTACTTAGTGAGGCCCTTTGCAACTCAGTGAGACCGTGTTTCAAAATAGAGAATAAAAAGTAGGCCTCGGGGGTGTCACTCGGAGGTAGAATGCCCCTGGGCTCCATCCCCAGTACTGAGAAAAGAGAAAGACCATCTTAAGTTTTCCCAGACTTGAACACGTGTTCTTCAGTATCTAGTTCTTTCAATCAGTCTTCTACACATCATACTGAAAAGTACACAGGAAGAAAAGGGGAAAAAAAAGATGACTGTTTCTTGAAACAGTGGAGAATGCCATTCCTTAGGGTGAAGCTATTCTTACCAGGGTTATGTAAAAACCACCTAATATCGGTGCTAGTTCACTTTTTAAATTAATGTTACATAAAATTAAGTCTTAGAAAAAATATTAGCCCATCTGAAAACAGAAATATTAACATTCGTTAATCTAGCCTAGATTCTTACAGGGGCAGACAGCAAATGGATGGAGAATCTGGCAACTGTATATGTAATGATTCTACCTCCATCATGATTCTGTCCTCACTCTCACTGTATACCATTACTCAGACTGAATATAGTAGGACAAAAGCATCCATACGACACCACGCTGCTATGAGAATTATTTGTTTTGCTATGATTTATCATTTCACTTAAGCCACCTCAGTCAGAAACGTTTGTCATATCATTTTGTCTTTCCATATGCCTTTGTGTCTTTTCCCACAGTCCTTCTACATGCACTGCATGCCCATTTCTTTAAACAGTTGGTGGGATTCCTAGTCCTGGAATGTTCATTTTGCCAGCACAGGTCTATACTTTCATCGGCCTAAGAAAATTTGGCTCTACAGGAAAGTGAACTTTTAAGATTTTCATCATTTTGTATTCTCTTAATGAGTCTGATAATAACAATGGAGTAACTGTACCCTTATCTAAGCACTGATCATTTTAGGCCCGTCATCCTTAAGCACCTTCTCTGAGCCAAGCTCACTTCTCTTAGAAGAACAATAAGCCTCAAATTCAATTGGCTTCTCTTCTCTGTCTTCTTTCTCCCAGACTCTACATGGTACAAAGAACTGTATACTCAGAGAAACCTCAAAACATGGCGCCCCTACTTCCTTTCAACTATATGCCATTAAGGGTCAGCATCTTCACAGAGCTGCGATTATTAGGGAGAGAATTAAACTTCCCTTGGGTTTGGTCTATTTACTTTCTCATCCAAATCCAGCTCATAAGCACACAGAGAGGCATCCACTGGACACTGTTTATTTTTATTTATTTTTAATATCAAGTCAGGTGTCTCCAGCTGTCTTCATTTATCACCACCTGATAAGCGTTTCCTTTATTTCCTGTGCACAAAATCCTGTTGGCTATTCATGTCTTGAACCTAACGTAGTATTCCTGGAGAACATATTTACCTTTTAATTAAGGTAAAATTTGATGCTCAATCATTTTCAGTTCGAAATCTGAGAGTGCCCTAAAATACATAAACACAAAGAAACATTCAATTTTTCTCTGAATCTCAAATTTGTTTTAGAATTTCAAGACCAGGATGAAGAGCCCGGGAGAGGCTATTCATTACCGATTTGTGATCTGTAACCTCTTAAATTTCCTCCTGTGCTTGGTGGGTTAAAAAAAAAAAGAGAGAGAGAGAAAAAACAACTTCTCCATTACCCCTGAACCATTGTGCAATAGGAAGATGCATAGGAAAATTATATGATACTATAGAAAAGAGAAAAAAGGCATCACATAACTATTTGCTATTTGTAGACATTCACTTAACAAGTGACAGAAAGAACTTCCGGTGAGCCAAAACTTAATTGTAGAAAGACCTGGGGATGGGAATGTTTGCCATGGGAATATATTCAGGGAGGAGAAGTTAATCATTCAGCTTTGCTAATTCTTTGGAACTCTGGACATTGACTATGATTCTGCAGAACTGCACATCTTTACCCCTAATGTGTTTGTTGCTATTGTTCTACAATATTCTTGTATTGTTCTGATATCCTGCATGGATTCCGTTTTGCTAATCTCCATTTTCCGCAGAACTTCAATTTACAATGCTGAACTTAATGTGTAGGGGCCTGATAATACGCATTGCAAACTCCACCTCTTTATCTGCTCACCTGTTCTCTCTGTTCTCTTTCCAGTTGCCTTTATATTCTTGTAGTAGTTCAGGGGATTGAGCCACAGATCCTTACTGATGATCTGGAAGAAGAAGGGGAACAGGTCAAGTCAGGTCTCAGGCCTAACCTGATTTTCCAATTAATAGGAAACCCACCAACATCATTAATGTTATGTCCCTCTGGATCCCACCTCAACAATCCTGTTGGAGCCTGCAAAGCTGTGATCAGTAAACCAGTTGAAGAAGTTAGGGCTGCTATTGTGTTGCCGGTGGATGAAGGCTTCATGTTTATAATCCTGATACCACTGAATTGGAGTGGAATAAGTTGCCCAATATCCTA
This sequence comes from Muscardinus avellanarius, assembly GCF_963383645.1. NCBI lineage: Eukaryota > Metazoa > Chordata > Mammalia > Rodentia > Gliridae > Muscardinus > Muscardinus avellanarius. The sequence goes on from NC_137809.1 coordinate 7,631,762, forward strand.
CAAAAAGAGGAATACCTGGGAAGAAGTTGAATCGTAATAAACCATACATTTCCACAAACCATCCAGGGAGTCCCTTCTTACCAGTCTTATTAATGAGGTATTCCTTAACGATCACATCATTCTGGAAGTAGGGGTTGTTCCCAAAGAACATCCTGATCTTGCAGACACTACTAGCATGCGTGCATTCTTCAACCTGCCAGAACAATTGTGAAAGCTGAAATCTATTTCCAGTGATGCGTTTGTAGAAATGAATTATTTTCCTTACCCTCCCTTGATCAACCCCTAACCTCCAAATCAGTCATGTAGCCAAGCATGTCTTCATCTTGATCACTGATGATCGGTGACATGTGGGGGTGGTTCACAAACTTCCTTGGGTCAAGGAGCCTTCAGATTCCACAGGAGATGCTACAAGCAACCGAGGCAGCTGGAAAAGCTAGGAGAGTACAGGGCATTTCCCAGATATGAAGGCATATCCACTTCTGGTCCTCATCCCAAATCCCTGCTTTTCATCACACATCCTAAGGCCTACAGGGATCCTGGATGCAGACAAATCAGAGACTGTCTGTACTGACTCTAAAAGGGTCTGTTTCCTAACAGTGGCATAGATCTTTCAGTGTGCTGAGCACTAGCCAAAAATATGCCTATGTCTAAACATGAACCATCTCAGCTCTATGTCTTATTCAGCCCCTTCCATCGCTTTATTCCAGATTTCTAGGCGTGTGGATGCAGTCCCCTGTTTTTTCTTCATCCTGTAGGTATTTCTACGCTAAACATACCCCTGAAGTACTCACTCTCCCTCTAGTCTGGGTAGGCAGAAAAGAAAATCAAAAGGATACAGTTTGGGCCCAGAAGCCAGGGATGCCCTGGATGATGTTTCTTCTGCAATCCAGATGAGACTTGCGCCTCTGCTTCAGCTTCTGCTTTAGGCGAGCATAGGCTCTGGTGGCTTGGGTATTCACTGGCTCCAGATCTAACTGAAGGTCTCGTAATTCTTCCAGAGGAGGCCTGAGCCCAGACTGAGCCTGGTGATCCTCCTGCTTCTCCAAGCACTCCTCTGCATGATGCCGCTGCTGTTGTTCAAGCTCTTCTTTTGGCCCCTGCTTTCCCATCTCCTCCTTCTGCTCCTCGTCTTCTTGCACATCTTCCTCGGTCTCTACCTCCACTACCTCCATTACTTCCGACATCAACAGCACTCCCTCCTCTCCCATGGCTACCTCATCTCCGCCCAACCAGGCCTCGGGCAGCTGCAGAACCTCCATGGAGGACTCTTCACACTTCTCCCCACCACCACCACCTCCAACTAAACTCTGCAGTGCCTGGGCCCTGGTAGAAAGAGCCTCAGGGGTCTGGCCCCCAGGAGACTCTAGGGTCTCCTGATCTTGAAGGCTCCCTCCCAGGACGAGAAACTGGGGGGCTTCCATGGCCGCCCCGCTTTCCCCGCCCTTTCCTTTACTCGCCATGTGCCCTCGTCTTCAACAGATACAGGTGCGACCGAAGTAGAAGCCTGGTAATCCAGGTTCACACACGAAGACAGTGATCTGCTATTCTGTGGACGAGATTAGACGCATACAGCTATGCTGGGGCTAATACTTTCCTTCCGTCTTCCGGTAGGCTAGGATTTAGGCGCATGCGCATAGCTTTATGACGTAATATGGGCTACCTTGAGAGAAGGCGCAGACAACCAACTAGACCTGTCTTCTATGCCCAGGGCCAATCAGAGACAGCAAGGTGGTGTTTTCATGCATAGTCCCCCTCTGGATTCAGCACCTACAGTCAGGGGGCTTTGCTACATTCCAAATGCTACCTCCAAACTCACGCTATCTAGTCAAATTCCCATGTGTCTTGTTTCAGTGACCCACAGGGGGAAAAATGTGGCGCTGCTATAGAAGCACACACAATTGGATGTTAATGTGGCAGGGTAGAGACGGATTGAGAAGATGTGGCTGAAAGGTAAAAACAATCCTTCAGATTCCTGATGTTGAATTTAGTTACTCAACTGGGGAGGTTCATTCTAGGACACTTTAAGATCGGGGCAAGTAAAATGAAGACTCTAAAAAACAAGGTCTCTGTATTGATCCCCATTCTTAAGAAAAATAATTCTTGCCGGGGTAGTGGCGCACCCTCGTAATCTCCGCGCTGGCAGGCGGAGACAGGAGGGTCGCGCAGGTCCGAAGCCAGCCTCAGCTACTGAGTGAGGCTCTCAGCAACTTAGTGAAGCCCTGTTTCCAAACAAAACTAAAAATAGGTCTTAGAGTACAGCCCGGGTAGAAAGCCCCTAGGATCCACCCCCATACTACCGCAAAAATATTAATAATAACAATAATAACAATTCTTTTACGAATTTGAAAAAACCTGAGATGATGCTTATTAAATCTTTGCCGCATTCCCACATTTGTGCAAGGATTTCTAGACAAAAGACAGGCATTTGCTGAACTATTAGAATATGGCTACTAGCGTTTCGTTTAACAATTGACTTCACAGAGGATTGTGTATTTTCAACATAGACATATGCGCAATACATATTTTCAAGACATGAGAGAATTTCAGTTCCGAGGTGGATGTGAAGGGTGGGTCAGAGAGCGTCTGAGCGTCCCTTCCAACATCCGTGCCTTTGTGTAGTTCTTCGTGCCTTCGCCCTTCGTGCATCCCTTCATCCCCTCTTGCCTCCCTTCCTGCATCCCTTTGTCCCTTCCTGCCTCCGCTCCTCCCTTCAGGCGCTCCTCCCTTCCTGCTCCGCTCCTCCCTTCCTGCCTCCACTCTTTCTTCGGACGCTCCTCCCTTCGGGCACACCTCCCTCCCTGCCTCCGCTCCTCCCTTCGACCGCTCCACCCTCCCTGCCTCCGCTCCTCCCTTCGACCGCTCCTCCCTTCCTGCCTCCCTCGTCCCTTCCCGTTGTCCTTCCGGGCGCAGTCCCTTCCTGTCGTCCCTTCAGGTCCTCGTCCCTTCCCGCCTCCCTCATCCCATCAGGTACTCCTCCCTTCCTGCCTCCTCGTCCCTTCGGGCGCTCGTCCCTTCCTTTATCCCTCGTCCTTTCCAGTCGTCCCTTCGGGTGCTCGTCCTTCCCTGCCTCCTTTGTCCCTTCGGGTCCTCGTCCCTTCCCGCCTCCCTCGTCCCTTCAGGAGCTCGTCCCTTTTGGTGCTCGTCCCTTCCTGTCTCCTCGTCCCTTCCGGCCTCCGCTCCTCCCTTCCCGTCATCCCTTCGGGCGCTCGTCCCTTCGGGCGCTCGTCCCTTCCCGTCATCCCTTCGGGCGCTCGTCCCTTCCCGCCTCCCTCGTCCCTTCCCGTCATCCCTTCGGGCGCTCGTCCCTTCCCGCCTCCCTCGTCCCTTCCCGTCATCCCTTCGGGCGCTCGTCCCTTCCCGCCTTCCTAGTCCCTTCCCGTCATCCCTTCGGGCGCTCGTCCCTTCCCGCCTTCCTCGTCCCTTCCCGTCATCCCTTCGGGCGCTCGTCCCTTCCCGCCTTCCTCGTCCCTTCCCGTCATCCCTTCGGGCGCTCGTCCCTTCCTGCCTTCCTCGTCCCTTCCCGTCATCCCTTCGGGCGCTCGTCCCTTCCCGTCATCCCTTCGGGCGCTCATCCCTTCGGGCGCTCGTCCCTTCCCGTCATCCCTTCGGACGCTCGTCCCTTCCCGTCATCCCTTCGGGCGCTCATCCCTTCCCGCCTTCCTCGTCCCTTCCCGTCATCCCTTCGGGCGCTCGTCCCTTCCCGTCATCCCTTCGGGCGCTCGTCCCTTCCCGCCTTCCTCGTCCCTTCCCGTCATCCCTTCGGGCGCTCGTCCCTTCCCGCCTTCCTCGTCCCTTCCCGTCATCCCTTCGGGCGCTCGTCCCTTCCCGCCTCCCTTGTCTCTTCCCGACGTCCCTTCGGGTGCCCGTCCCTTCCTGCCTCCCTCGTCCCTTCAGGTGCTCCTTCCTTGCTGTCTTCCTTGTCCCTTCGGGCGCTCGTCCCTTCCTTTATCCCTCATCCCTTCCCGTCGTCCCTTCGGGTGCTCGTCCCTTCTCACCTCCCTCGTCCCTTCCGGCGCTCGTTCCTTCCTGCCTCCCTCGTCCCATCAGGTACTCCTCCCTTCCTGCCTCCTCCTCCCTTCCGGCGCTCTTCCCTTCCTGCCTCCCTCGTTCCTTCCTGGCGTTCCTTCGGGCGCTCGCCCCTTCCTGCCTCCGCTCTTCCCTTCCTGCCCCCGCTCCTCTCTTCCTGCCCCCGCTCCTCCCTTCCTGCCCCCGCTCCTCCCTTCCTGCCCCCGCTCCTCCCTTCCTGCCCCCGCTCCTCCCTTCCTGCCTCTGCTCCTCCCTTCGGGCGCTTGTACCTTCCTGACTCCGCTCCTCCCTTCCTGCCTCCTCTCCTCACTTCCTGCCTCTCCTCCCTTCCTGCCCCCGCTCCTCCCTTCCTTATGGGATAATTATGGATTAATACCTCATTTACTCTTTTTTTTTTTTTTTTTTTTGGTGGTACTGGGGTTCCTGGAAGCCCTTCTACCTCCGGGCTACACTCCCAGGCCTATTTTACATTTTTATTTGGAAACAGGGTCTCTTAGGCCAGCGCGGCTGGCTTCCGACCTGCCTGGCTTAGGTTGGCACTTTTAAAAAAGGAAGTTGGCCATACTTGATTTATCATGCATAAATGACTTCTAAAATAACAGATTTTTCCCAGCGTGGTGGTGCAGGCTTGTAATCCCTGCACTTGGGAGGTAGAGACAGGAGGATGGCCCAGGTTGGAAGCCTAACTCACTGGCTTAAGAGACCCTGTTTCCAAATAAAAATATAAAAAATAGGTCTGGGCGTGTAGCCCGGAGGTAGAAGGGTTTCCAGGAACCCCAGTACCACCAAATTAATAATAATAATAATAATAATAATAATAATAATAATAATAATAATAATAAAATAGCTTTTGCTGGATGTGTTGGTCCTCATTTATGATCTCAGTACTTGAGAGGCTGAAACGGGTGAATGGCAGGTTTGAGGACAGCCTCAACAACTTAGTGAGACCTGGTTTCAAAATTGAAAATTAAAAAATAGATCTAGGGGTAAAGCTCAGAAGTAGAATGTTCCTGGCTTCAGTCCAAGTACTACCAAAAAAAATAGATTTTAATTTTCACTGCAAAAAAGTTAATGTCAAGTGATAGATTGATTTAATAATATAGACACCATGTTTATGTTCTTATATCTGTATGAATACACCAGGTGCAGATACATCACAAGAATGCCTACTGTGGTTTACAAGTATATTTCAGCAATAAAAATTATTATTATTATTTATTTTGGTGGTACTGGGGGTGGAACCCAGAGGCTTTCTACCTTCGGGCTATACTCCTAGACCCAGTTTTATATTTTATTTGGACACAGGGTCTCACTAAGTTGCTGAGAGCCTCAGTAAGTAGCTGAGGTTGGCTTTGAACCTGTGCGATCCTCCTGTCTCAGCCTCCCAAGTGTGGGGATTACAAGCATGCGCCACCACGCCTGGCTCTAAAAATTGTTTTAAAAAGCTTTTGGCATTAAGTCCAGCACTGTTTATCTTATCTATGGAAAAAACAATAGGTATAAAACACCAACATCCCATATTTTTTTTTGTAAAAATAAAATTAAAATGACATACTTTATTGTTTGTCAACAGAAACACAAACTGGCGCTAGGGAGGAGGAGACAGGTGGATCGCCCAGGTTCAAAGCCAGCCACGCTGGCTTAAGAGACCCTGTTTCCAAATAAAAATATAAAAATAGGTCTGGGAGTGTAGCCCGGAGGTAGAAGGGCTTCCAGGAGCCCCAGTACCCAAAAAGAAAAGAAAAAGATAGAATCACAAACTGAATTACAATGGTTACTCTGTGTGTGTATATAACTGGGGATTAAGCCCAAAGTTGTTCAGCCTTTAAGCTATACTCAACCCCTTTCTATCTTTATTTTGACAAAATATTAATGGTCACTGGCCTTGAACCTAGTTACCCTCCTTTCTTGGCCTCCCAAGTGTTGGGATTACAGATGTGCATACCACACTATAGGTATGCATACCGCGCTTTCTCTCTCATCACATTTTTATATAGCTGTATTAATCACATAGCAATTTTCTGTTAGGTCAGTTTGCTTTTGTTTTGTATAATGTAAACTGAGCTTTTCAATTTGAACTTTACAAACTGAATTTTTTTCAGTTACATTAAGATGTACGCCTGTGCAGGGTACTACACTGGAGTTTTAAACATACTGTAATAAAATTCTATTCTTTTTGCCACTTAACAGAAAACTGATGGAAGCCGGTCATCCTGGGAAACTCTTTATTGGAGGCCTCAGTGCAGAAACAACTGAAAAGACAATTGAAGCAGCATTTGGAAATTTTGGATGTATCCTGGAAGGTAACTCTTAAAATACATTTGTCCAAAGTAAACTTTTGTTAATTAAGTATGTTGTGGGGACAGCTAAATTAGAATACATATATCCTAAAAACTATGTGAATGCTGTCTTTTTTAGTCTTCAGTTTTTTATTAGAAAAGCACCCATACATCGCAACAGGTGAAGGGTCTCCCAAAGCATCTGCTACTGGAAATTAAAACAAGCAACAATAATTGTGTTGCAGGGCAGATGCAAAATGTGATGAGATGCCAGGCGTGGTGGCGCACGCTTGTAATCCCCGTGCTTGGGAGGCTGAGACAGGAGGATCGTGCTGGTTCGGAGCCAGCCTCGCTGGCTTAAGAGACCCTGTTTCCAAATAAAAAAAGTATAAAATAGGGCTGGGAGTGTAACCCGGACGTAGAAGGGCTTCCAGGAAACCCAGTGCCACCAAAAAAAAAAAAAAATGTCATGAGGTAAGGTAGATACAAAGTTATTTACTGTTGACATTGAAATTTCTAGGAGTAATTGGAAGGTAAGATTTGGGGTTTTAAGATAAATTTCCAATAATTGAAAATGTGCCTAAGATCACAAAAGAATCCTTGTTAGAAATTGTGAAAAGATTGGATGTTTTGGAAAAATGAAAAGTTACATTTTTGTGTTACGTAAATCGAACTGACTTATATGCGTTACAGTTCTTTTGATGAAGGATAAAGAAACCAACAAGTCCAGAGGCTTTGCTTTTATTACTTTTGAAAGACCTGCGGATGCTAAGGATGCTGCTAGAGATATGAATGGAAAGGTAAGAATTGTGAATAATATCTTGCCTCCAATCAGGAGCTAATGGTATTTCTACATTTTTTTCAGTTTCAAAAAGTTTTGAAATTGTGTAATGCCATATGAGCCAAGATTCTTTAGCCATCACTCTTATTTTTGTCATATATGAAAAATACATTGGGAAGATTGAAATAAACATGGTACTAGGTAATATAAATTAAACCTATTTTATGCTAGTATTATCGGTTTAAATGGGCTCTTAGCATATAAAAAGCTGTAAAATAAAAGAAACCCATATAAAAACAATGAGAATGAGCTGATATTTTTTAAATGCTACTGCAATATTTGGAAGTACTTGTATGGGAGAAAAAACAAAGGATTTTCTAGGAGATAAAAGCCTAGCTATACTAAAGAGGAGGCAAACTTACTAGGTATATGTAGCAGTAGGCAAACTTCTAAAGAAAGTAATTCTTTGTTTCTTACTTACTTACTAACTTACTAAGGTACTAACTTACTTATTGTGCTGGGGATTGAATCCAGGGACAGTCTAGCTCTGGGCTACATTCCCAGCCCTATCTTAATTTTTATTTTGAAAGGGTCTCACTGAGTTGCAGAGGGCCTAAGTAGCTCCTACCTCAGCCACCAAAGTACTGGGATTACACGTGTGTGCCGCTATGCCCAGCTCATTTTAAAATAGAAAATGATGTGGACATGTTGAAGATGTATCTCAGAATAAGAATTGACAATCTTTTCCCATTATAAGAAGTTTTGTGATATACTCAGTGATTTTTGTATAATTACTAACTGCTAGTAATGTTTTATAGTTGTGGTTGAGGAATCATTTTAATTTTTTTTTTTTTTTTTTTGGTGGTACTGGGGTTCCTGGAAGCCCTTCTACCTCTGGGCTACACTCCCAGACCCATTTTTACATTTGTATTTGGAAACAGGGTCTCCTAAGCCAGCGCGCAGGGCTGGCTTCAAACCTGCGAGATCCTCCTGTCTCTGCCTCCCAAGCGCGGGGATTACAAGAGTGCGCCACCACACCCGGCTATCATTTTAATTTTTTACACTGTCCTGGATCGTCAGTTCTGGAAATATTGTGTGTAGCATTGTAGTCATGTCTTTTTTTTTCTTTCCCTTTACTTTGTTCCTTACTGTTTTCCAAGTCTCCTGTGGTTATCTTAATCTTTAAACTGTGCCTAGTATGCTATTCTTTACTCTAGGTCTTGCTCCTTTGCAGTTGTTGGGAATTATTTTCCCTATGTTGCCTCAAGAATAAAAATGTCAGGCTGGGCGTGGGGGCACACCCTTGTAATCCGCCCGCTTGGGAGGTGGAGACAGGAGGATCGTGCAGGCTCAAAGCCAGCCTCTCTGGTTTAAGAGACCCTGTTTCCAAATAAAACTATACAAAAAGCTCTGGGAGTGTAGCCCAGAGTAGGGTTTCATCCCAGTACCACCAAAATAATAATAATAATAATAATAATAATAATAATAATAATAATAATAATAATAATAAAATAAACATGTCTTCAAAAAGAGAACTTATACTGCATATTTTCTCCAAATATTTTATCCTTTCCCTATATTTGTTGGTATTTTATAGCACTATATTATTTATTTATTTGAGAATTGTCAAATTGTTTAAACTCTAAACTAATTTCATTGTGGTATGTAAATGAAAATTATGTTTACGTGTCTAAAGTTGTTATTGGTACGTTGAAGAGCATTCTTACTTAATTTTACTATTTGAGCTTTTTTTTTTTTTTTGGTAGCACTGGGGAAGGAATCCAGGGACATTACTCTTCTGAGCTCTACCCATTCCCCCCAGCCTGGTTTTATTTTTTTTTATTTTGAAACAGCATCTCAAATTTCAAAGAGCCTAAGTTGTTGAGGCTGTCTATGAAGCTGTGATCCTTCTATCTCCGTTTTCCAAGTACTGCAATTACAGCCTTTGCCACCCCACTGGGCTATTTCAGAGGATTTGTTTGTTTGCAGTGTCGAGGATTGAACCCAGGGACATTCTAACTTTGAGATACAGCCCTAGTCCCTATTTTTGTTCTTTATTTTGAAACAGGGTCTCACTAAGTTGCAGAGGGCCTCACTAAGTTTAGGCTGAGGCTGGCCGTGCACCTTCGATCTTTCTGTCTCAGCCTCCCAAGGACTGAGATTACAAGCCTGAACTACCATTCCAGGCTTCAAAGTTTTAGAGAAATTAAAACTATAGTGCATGCTTGTAATACCACTCTTGGGAAGCTGAAACTGGAGAATCACAGATTCACAGCCAGCCTCAGCTGCATAGGCTTTCCAAAACTTTGTTTCAAAATAAAGACTAAAAAAATATGGCTGGAGGTGTATCTAGGAGATAGAATGCTCCCAAGTTCAATCCCCAGTACTGCAGAATATGAAGGAAGGAAGAAGGAAGGAAGGAATGTTCTTGCTGGGCACAGTGGCAAACACTTGTAATCCCAATACTTGGGAGACTGAAACACAAGGATTGAAAAATCGTGGACAGCCTCAGCTACTTAGTGAGGCCCTTTGCAATTTGGTGATTGTCAAAACAAAAATTTTCAAAATGAGGCTGGATGTGCAGCTTGGAGGTGGAAGGTTTCTGGTTTCAATCCCAAGTACAGAAAAAAAAAATCTTTATTAGATATAAAGTTCATAATTGGAGATTAATTTAGGGTAATTTTTGTTTGTAAGCAAAAGAGCAGGTAAGTTTGTATAGACAGTGTCCTAAATATCTTAGCAGAAGTGGTAATCTGTTTATTGTATCAGGTATTATCATCAAAATAGCTATAGAAATGGATATAATCCTAATTACCCACTTCATTGAGAATGTTTAACAGGGAGGAAAGAAAATATGTAATAAATATATTAAATGCTGCATGCACATAAATATTAAGGAAACATGTAATTAGAGGTTTCAGTGTCATCTAGAAGAAGCAAGTGACAGAAAATGTTTGAGGCCACAATAATAAAAACTGTAATAAAAACTGCAGTATTGGCCTGTGTAGCTGTTAATGTTGTAAAAGGGAATATAACTTCCAGAGGATTTTATGGGGTTTAGGATCTCTGAAAATAATTTTCATAATTTATATGTAAGAGTAATTATGTCCTGCACTATGTGTTAAAAAGTGTTTTAGATCTCCAGAGAAGAATTCATTAGGAAATTATTGTGAGACTTTTAAGTACATTAAAGTTCATCTGAAAAATAAGAAAATGAAACTCTGGTACTGGGAATGGAACTGAGGGACAGTCTTTCCCTAAACTACACCTCCAGCTCATTTGTATTTTATTTTATATTTTATTTAATTATGTTTTTTTTTTTTTATTTTGGCGGTACTGGAGGTGGAACGTAGGGACATTCTACCTCCAAGCCATACCTTCAGACCTTTTTTGTTTTTAATTATTCTTTATTTTGAAACCGGGTCTCAGTGTGTTGCAAAGGGCCTCACTAAGTAGCCGAGGTTGTCCTGGAACAGCGATCATCCGGTCTCAGCCTCCCAGATGCTGGGATTACACACGTGTGCCACCGCGCCTGCCTTCATTTGTATTTTTATTTTGAAAGAGACTAGATTGCTTAGAGTGTTGATAAGTTGCTATGTCTGGTTTTGACCCATCAATTCCCCTGCTCAGCTTCCCAATTCCTGAGATTAGAGGTATTCAGTACAGTGCCCAGATTATGGTTCCATCTAAAGAATTAAAATTAGAACTTGAGTACATAAAATATTTCAATGTTTTATTTTTTTCTTTTCTCTTGTTTTCTTTCTTTCTTTTTTCCCCCTGTACTTTCTTTTCAGTAGTAGGGATGGAATCCAGGGGCACCTCCAAGCTATACCACTAGCCCTAAGTTTTTGTTTTTTGTTTTTGGTGGTACTGGGGTTCCTGGAAGCCCTTCTGCCTCCGGGTTACACTCCCAGACCTATTTTATATTTTTATTAGGAAAAAGGCTCTTTTAAGCTAGCGCGGCTGTCTTTAAACCTACGCGATCCTCCTGTCTCTGCCTCCCAAGCTATGGGATTAGAAGCCTGTGCCACCATGCCAGGCTCCCAGCCCTAGTTTTAGTCTTTTTTTTTTTTTTTCTTTTTTGGCAGTACTGGTGTTGGAAGACAGCAGTCTACATCCGAACTTCACTCTCAGCCATACTTTTTAATCTTTTCTATTTTTTAAAAAGGGACTCACAGAGTTGCAAAGGGGCTTGCTAAGTAGCTGAAGCTGCCCAGAACCACCTTCTGTAGGTCTCTACCTCCTGAATGCTGGGATTACAAGCATGTGCCACCACACTTCCTTACTATCCTGTTTTAAGAGGAAAATAGTAAATATCAAGGCTAATTTGTAGTACAAATTAGCTAACTTCAGTACATTTTTTATGCGGTAACAGGATTGAACCCAGGGACACACTACCACCAAGCCACGTTCAGAGCCCTATTTTTTTATTCTTTATTTGAAACAGGCTCTCAAGAAGTTGCAAAGAGCCTCACTAATTAGCTAAGACTGGCTTCACACCTGCCGGATGCTCCTGTCTCAGACTTCCAAATGCTGGGATTACAATTGTGTGCCACCATGCCTGGCTCAGTACTCTATAATGGGTTTTATTTTTTTTAATTTTTAATTTTTATTTTTTACCTATGGTATGAACTCAGGGACATTCTACCTGGGAGGTATACCCCCAAACCCTATTTTAATTCTTTATTTTAAAATAGGACCTCACTAAGTTGTGGAGGGCCTAAGTAGCTGAGGCTGGCCAGAAGATGCTATCTCCTTTCTCAGCCTCCCAAGTACTGGGATTACAAGCATGTGACACCACACCCAGCCAACTTTGCAGATAATTCTTGTGTCGAAAGTTGGATTTACAAAAATAAGTTGAGCCGTACAAATTGTAAAAAGTAGATATGTTTCGCCGGGCATGGTGGCGCACGCTTGTAATCCCCGTGCTTGAGAGGCAGAGACAGGAGGATCGCGAAGGTTCGAAGCCAGCAACACGCGCTGGCTTAGGAGACCCTGTTTCCAAATACAAATGTAAAAATGGGTCTGGGAGTGTAGCCCGGAGGTAGAAGGGCTTCCAGCAACCCCAGTACCACCCCTTCCCCCCAAAAAATAGGTAGATATGTTTTTCTTTAGACTATTTGGGATGTGTTAATATTTTATGATATATTAAAGCCATTTAAAAGTCTAAAAGCATTCCAAGGAATGGTAAACATATACGTATTTTTGTATTGGATTAGTTAATGGAAGGCTTTGCTAATGAAGTAGGTCATGAGGTTGGCATTGTGGAACACCTAATCATTTCAGAAGAAAATGTTTGCTTTTGGAAGAACATTCATCTATAATTCATTTAGAGCAAATATAAGTTTGTCAACTGTATTTCTTTAAATTGAAGTTAATACAGTAATGATGAATTTTTTAGACTTTGGATGGAAAAACAATTAAAGTAGAACAAGCAAACAGACCATATTATGGAGGTAGTAGGAGGAGGAGACTGCGAATTTTTTCGAGAAATAGACTTCCAGCAAGAAATCTGAGATGTGGAAGAGGAGGAAGTGGAAGAAAAAGAGGACATCCTTCACATGGAAGATGCTTGGGTAATGTTTTAAAATATAGGAGTGAAACCATAGGACTGAACTTCAGTAAGTTTGAATAGACATTATTTTCTCATTTACTTCCTTTATGATAAAATAAACTTATTAATTAGGAAACCCTGTTACGTAACTTACAGAAGCAATTGATGTTTATAATTGTTTTAAACTGAGCCAGGCGTGGTGGCGCACGCTTGTAATCCCAGCATTTGGGAGGCTGAGACCTGAGGATTGTGGCTCACAGACAGGCTCAGCTGCTTAGTGAGGCCCTCTGCAACTCAGAGAGACCTGGTTTCAAAATAAAGAATAAAACATTGGGCTAGGGGTGTAGTTCTGAGGTCAAATGCCTCTGGGTTCCATCCCCAGACCCGCAAAATATACATACATACATACATACATACATACATACATACATACATACATACATACATACATATATATATATTTTTTTGTGGTACTGGGGTTCCTGGAAGCCCTTCTACCTCCGGGCTACACTCCCAGACCTATTTTTACTTTTTTTTTTTCATTTTTGGAAACAGGGTCTCCTAAGCCAGCGCACGCGGCTGGCTTCGAACCTGCGCGATCCTCCTGTCTCCACCTCCCAAGCGTGGGGATTACAAACCTGCACCACCACGCCCGGCGTTTATATATATTTTAACCATAATCATAGACAGTAATTAATATCAATTGCAAACTGAATTTAGATTTTATCATTTGTGCTAATTGTCTCTACTCATTCAATACTCTCTACAGAAATCAATTCTCTTGATCACATTGTTTTTCACCCAGGATTCCAAATTTATAGCTTTATCACAAAATCACAACAGAAATAAAAGGCAGAGTACTCAGAATTCAAACTCTTGGTGTTTCTTCCTTTTAATTTTGTTTTTGTATTGGCGATTGAGCCCAGAGGCATTCTACCTCCAAGCTACATACACCCCAGCCCAATTTTGTATCTTACTTGCAAACGGGATCTCGTTAGGTTACCGAGAGCCTCACTAAGTTGCCGAGGCCTGGCTTTGAAATGGTCGTCCTCCTTACTTAGCCTCCCAAGTACTGGAATTATAAGCTTGTGCCACCATGCTCAGCTTTGGTCTCTCATCGTTTGGTTTTGTGAGTGCTTTTGAAAATCAATGTGAACACATTCATCGTTTTTATATGTGGATTTGTACATTAGCCTTCTGAAGGGCATTTGCATTCAGAGAATTATCTAGACCTTAGAACTGTAGTTTCTAAACCGTGCCTCTTACTCAGTAAAAGATGAAAATCACTGCTTCATGAATATGGATGCATGCCTCTTTACTTTATGACTGAGAAGAAAGCATCATTGAAACTACAAATGTGATCCAGGCACGGGGATGCCTGCCTATAATCTCAGCTGTTTGGGAATCTCAGGAAAAAGTTTTAACATTGCTGGCAAGCATAGGCAACAAGTGATACCTTGCCTCAAAATGAAGGGAAGGGGGTGTAGCACAGTCATAGACCACTTATGTAGCACATGCAAGGTCCTTGTACTGTCAGAAAAAATTGTATTTGTGTATTCTTTTCATATCTTTATTTCCAGTGCTGGTAATTGATAACCAGGGCCTTGAGCTTGCTGATCAAGCGAGCTTTATCACTGAGCTACATTTCCAGCAGCTTTTTGAGACCGGATATCATTAGTTTGCCAAGTCAACCTTCAAATTTAGGATTCTCCTGCTTCAGCATACGAGTGTACTAGGATCATGCGCATGTGACACCATGCTGCATGCAGTGTTCAGTTGATGTTGACCAAGTACAAAAAAGGGAATCCCTTTTCAGTTTTTAGAGATGCAAATGTCAAAAAAGAGCAACTCTTGGGAGAAAATATTTGTTACAGATATTAGCACCAAAAAACTAATCTGTAGGTTCTGTTTTGGTAATCAGAGAAGTGATTCCTTGAAGGTATTTTCTTATAAGTGAAATTGAAGTTTGCCACCTTTATAAGATACAGACTTTTAGATTTATTCTTTAGGTTAATTGTTCTTGAAAATCAAGTCAAAGTTGTACTCTTCCATGTAGGCGAATTGGAATGTATATTTCAACTGGACAAAATGACCTTTCATTATTTCATATTTGTTTTTCAAATGTCAGTAGTGTTTTGTTAAGATTGAGCAGACCACAGGTTTATAATGTTTTTTTTTTTCTTTATTGGGGAGGCATTTTAGAGCTTGAACTTTTCGATGTTCTCTCTCTGAGCTACACTCCTAGCCTTGCTCACTTTTTTTCTTATTTTGAGACAGGGCCATTCTAGAACCTGCGATCCTCCTGTCTCAGTCTCCCAAATATTGGGATTATTAGCAAGCACTACCATGCCCAGCATGTTTTACTTTTGAAATTTTAAGAATTGTGTATGAGTACAACATGTACGTCATGTATATACAAATATATATATATATATATATATATATATATATATATATATATATATACTATATATATACACATATTACATGTATATACATATATACATCTTTACATATGTATTTGTGTGTGTGTGTGTGTGTGTGTGTGTGTTCTGAGAATATGGAAGAGGATGTGTACTAGCACATTTGATAATATTTTTTTTTATAACATGATGTGTTTTATATTTTGTGGTGCTGAGGATGGAACTCAGAGGACTTTTGCCTTTGAAATATATCCCCACCAATTTTATTTTGAAACCGAGTCTTCCTAAATTATTATATACAAATTCAAATCTGTAATGCTCTTGTTTCAGCCTCCCTGTAACAAGCGTTACAGGCCTGGAATTACTACATCCAGTTTTCATGATATTTTAAAGACATTTCATGAAAAAAAAATTACAAGGGGAATTGCTAATACTGTTCATCCTAATACTGAAGCAGTTTTCTTTATTTTATCTGCACTTTAGGCCTACTTAAGTGATAGTTTCACTCCTTCATGGACTTAATTCTCATCACATTTTATTCACACGGGTATGAACTGCTTCCTGAGATGTTATTTTTAATGAATTTATAACTTCGGTATTTGAATCGCACCTAAAAGCAAACACTGAGCCAAGCATGGGGGCACAGGCTTAAAGTCCAGTAATAAAGAGGCTGAGACAATAGGATCGCGGGGGTTCGAAGCCAGCCGTGTGCACTGGCTTAGGAGACCCTGTTTCCAAATAAAAATGTAAAAATAGGTCTGGGAGTGTAGCCCGGAGGTAGAAGGGCTTCCAGGAACCCCAGTACCACCAAAAAAAAAAAAAATAGAGAGAGAGAGAACGAAAGACAGAGAAACAAACAGAGTGAGGGACTCGCAGTGATAAAGAGAAAGACAGAAAACCCCATAAATGTGCAAAAGGCAGAAAAAATAAAAGTTGCCACTTATAGTGTATATAGAAGTGTGTGTGTGTGTGTGTTTGCGTGTGTGTGTGCGTGTGTTTTGTTTGGGGGATGGAACATTTACCTTTGGTATTTGAATCGCACCTTAAAGCAAACACTGAGGCAAGCATGGGGGCACAGGCTCCTAGTCCAGTACTAAAGAGGCTGAGACAGGAGGATTACAAACTTGTGAGTCCCTCTACAACTTAGTGAGACCTTGTTTCAAAATAAAAAACTAAAATATGGGACTGGGAGTGTAGCTCTGAGGTAGAATGCCCCTGAATTCAACCCTCAGTACCACACAAAAGAAAAGACAATACTGTTTTATGAGTTTAGAGAGGTAAGAATTAAGACGGCGAAGGTTGTTTGAGTAACACTATAAGTAATAAGGTTTGGCCATTTAAAAACTATTGGCGCTACTTAAATAAGAATATTTTGTTTTAGATACAGATGCTAGGGAATCTTGTCTTAATCTCAACATGAGTTCTTCTAAGAGATCCTTTCCAGTTAAAAGACGTCCATCTTCAAAACGTAGAGGCCCTCCTGCTAAAAGATCATCTTCTTCAGCTCCAACAAGAAGCAGCACTGAGTTGGGAGGACGAGGTGAGTGAGTGACTGGCAGCAAACCCAGTTTCTTAAGATTGGAGGTACTATTTTCCTCTGAATGAAAATGGTGCATCAAAAGATGTACATTTTTGGTTCAAGAAACAGGATGGGATTATGGGATAATTATGGATTAATACCTCATTTACTCTTTTAGGTAAGCTTTTGGGTTCATGCTAGGAAGTACAGTTTCATTACAGATGTACTAGATGTTCAGCAATATCTAGTAAAGAGCGTTCATGTTAACCCACTTTGCTACAGAATTTTTCTTAAATTTTTCTAAAAATCCTTGTCAGTGTTCATTATTTTTCCTATGGTTTGAAGGTCAAGATGTTTTTGGGATTTATGTGAGGAAAATTCTGATCAAATCCTAGTTGAGTTGTGAGTATTTTAAGCACCTGGTGTCTAATCTTTGATTAATTATAATCTATAACTAAAATTGTTGTTTCTTATTTTCAAAAATGACTATTTAAAGTTTTAAATAGCCAGCGTGGTGGCGCATGCTTGTAATCCCCGCGCTTGAGAGGCAGAGACAGGAGGATCGTGCAGGTTCGAAGCCAGCCCCGCGCACTGGCTTAGGAAACCCTGTTTCCAAATAAAAATGTAAAAATGGGTCTTGGAGTGTAGCCCGGATTAGAAGGGCTTCCAGGAACCCAAGTACCACAAAATACTACTACTACTACTACTACTAATGATGATGTTTTAAATAGATGTGATTTAAAACTCTGTGTAAGTGCTTGTTCTATAGAACTGAGACCGTTGGAGCCCTGCTCTCCCAATGTAAAAAAACAACAACAACAAAAAAAAACAGTTCTTTAGGCCGTACTTATGCTTATGTATAAGGCACTGCTTTTGGATTTATGAGGCATTCTGCCTCCGACCAGCAATCCCAGCCCGATTATTTAGCTGTTTTATTTTTGAAACAGGGTCTCACTGAATTCCAAAGGGTCTCGCTTAAGAGCTGAGGCTGTCTGCGAACCGCGATCCTCTGGTCTCTGCCTCCCGAATGCGTGAGCCACCACGCCCGGCCTTGTGTTTGACATTTGATGTGATAGAAACTTGAAAGTACCAGTATCAGCTCTCAATTTCCTATGTAGAAGATCAGTAATGTAGGTATTGAACCATATATTTGAGAATATACAAGTAGCCAGCTCTTATTAAGCCTGTAAATTTTTACAGTAAAACTTCTACTCCTAGGAATTATGAATATAAGCATGTAATATCATGGAGAAAAGTTACAGTAGTCAGGTGTCAGTCCCTTTGGGAAAATACTCAGAAGAGATGTATAAACACCAGAAAGGTGCTTAAATTCTTGGTATATTCTAGATCCTTTTCCTCCTTCAGAGGAGTAGCTGAAAGATCTTTTCCCATTCTGTCTTCTCCCTCTTGAGGTTCTTGATGGCCTGCTTTGCTGCACAGAAGCTCTTTAATGCAGTCGACTAAATCCTTGTTTCAACTTCTGTGCCTTAGGAGTGTTATTAAATTCAAGAAAAGAAAATTAATGAGCACTATCACCTTGATGAAGTTAGTTGAAAAGCTCCTAGCATTTTTTTTATATATATTTTTTTCATTTCATTTTTTTATTTTTTTTAACAATTTTTTTATTGAACATAAATAGTATACATTTACACTATATTTGGTGCCCTCTCCCCCCCCGCCCCCATTTTCCCTTCCCCCCTCCCACCAATGGTTGTCCAGGTTAACCATATCTTATTCATAATTTTACACATGTTCAAGTGTAGACCCTTATTAATCAAGACCGGCCTTCCTCCTCTCCTATCTTACCATCTAAACTTAGCTAGTATTTCCCCTTCAATATCTGGAGACCCACTGGTATTCTTTGTGTTTCCTAGTTTGGGCATATTAGAGGAAACATATGTATCTTCTTCTTCTGTGCTTGGCTGATCTCACTTAACATTATGTTCTCCAGGGCTTTCCATCTTCTTTCAAATGATATAATTTTGTTCTTCTTTATGGCTGAATAGAATTCCATTGTGTGTATTTCCCACAGTTTTGCTATCCATTCATCTGTTGATGGTGATCTGGGTTGGTTCCATATTTTGGCTATTACAAATTGTGCTGCTATGAACATAGGTATGCATATGTTGCTGTAGTTCTCTGAATTCAACCCCTTTGGAAAGATACCCAGGAGTGGTATAGCTGGGTCATATGGTGGATCTATTCCCACCTTTCTTAGGAATCTCCACACAGATCTCCATAGTGGTTGAACTAGTTTGCATTCCCACCAACAGTGTAAAAGAGTTCCTCTTTCCCCACATCCTCGCCAGCATTTATTGTTGTTTGATTTTTTTATGCTTGCTACTCTGACTGGGGTTAGATGGAATCTCACCAAAAGACTTCTGGACCTGATTGACAAATTCAGCAAAGTCGCAGGTTATAAAATCAACCTAAAGAAATCAGTGGCTTTTCTTTATGCCAACAACGAATCCACAATGAAAGAAATAAAAACAACAATTCCATTCACTATAACCTCAAAACCAATAAAATACCTAGGAATAAACCTAACCCAAGATGTAAAAGACCTCTACAACAAAAACTATAAAACATTAAAGAAAGAAATTGAGGAAGACCTTGGAAGATGGAAAGATCTCCCGTGCTCATGGATAGGCAGAATAAATATCATCAAAATGGCCATTCTGCCAAAACTGATCTATAGGTTCAATGCAATTCCCATTAAAATACCAGTGGCATTCTTCAGAGACCTAGAAAAATCAATCATGAATTTCATATGGAGAAAGAAAAGACCTAGAATAGCCAAAGCAATTCTCAATAACAAGAAACATGCAGGAGGCATTACAATCCCAGACTTCAAACTATACTATAGAGCAATAGTAGTAAAAACAGCATGGTACTGGCACAAAAACAGATATACTGACCAGTGGACTAGAATAGAAGACACAGAAACAAACCCACACATCTTTAGTCAATTAATCTTTGACAAAGGGGCCAAACACATACGCTGGAGAAAAGACAGCCTTTTCAACAAGTGGTGTTGGGAGAACTGGCTAACCATTTGTAAAAAGATGAATCTAAACCCCTATATCTCACCAAACACAGGAATCAACTCAAGATGGATCAAAGACTTAGAAATTAGACCTGAGACTGTGAAGCTAGTAGAGGAGAGCATAGGTTCAACACTACAACATATTGGCACAGGCAGTAACTTTCTCAACAAAACCTCCAAAGCTCAGGAAATTAAAGCAAGAATAAACAAGTGGGATAACATCAAACTAAAAAGTTTCTTCTCATCAAAGGAAACTATCAATAACCTAAAGAGGAAGCCTACAGAATGGGAAAGGATCTTTACCAGCCATCATTCTGATAGGGGGCTAATATCCAGAGTATACAAAGAGCTCAAAAGACTCTACACTAGCAAAACAAACAACCCAATCAAGAAATGGGCAAATGATCTAAATAGACACTTCACAAAAGAAGAGATACAAAGGGCTAATAGATACATGAAAAGATGTTCTTCATCACTGGCCATCAGGGAGATGAAAAGCTCCTAGCATTTAAACCACTATCAAGAAAATTATACATCAAGACCAAGTCAGTTTCATTCCAGTGATTCACGGCTGGTTCGATCCCTATAAATTACTACTACTACTTACATGTTTTCTACTACTGCTTACATGTTCCCTCTTCTAATTCAGTCTCTGGTCTGATTTCTAGGTCTTGGATGCATCTTGAGCTGATTCTTGTGCAGGGTGAGAAGATGGGGTTTAAGTCCATTTTTCTGCAAGCGTAAAACAAGTTTCACGGACATAACTTTTCAGAAAGGCAGCATATGTCTTTGGAAGCTTTGTCAAAAATTGGTTGTGTGTGAATTTGTTTGTGAATCTTTTGTTCTATTTGTTGTTGTGCCAGTGCCATGCTGTTTTTATTACTAGAGCTCTGCAGTCTAGTTTGAAGTCAATTATTGGGATGCCTCCTGCATGATTCTCGTCGCTGAGACCTGTTTTGGCTATTCTGGGTGTTTTGTTTTCCCATAGGAATTTTAGGGCTGATATTTCTAGTTTTTGTGAAGAAAGACTGGTAAGAATACTTTAATAGCAATTGCATTGGATCTGTAGACTGCTCTCAGTAGAATTGCCATTTTTATCTATAATTTTCTTGGTAGAGTGGACATCTTGATGATACTTGTTCTGCGTGTCCAAGAGCGTAGGAGATCCTTCCATTTTCTAAGGTCTTCTTTAATTTCCTTAGTGTGTAATAGTTTTCATTGTTTGTTTTGTTTTGTTGTACATGGGGTGGAACCCAGGGGCATTCTACCTTCAAGCGCTACCCCCAGCCCTACTTTATATTCTTTATTTTGAAACAGGGTCTCAGTGAGTTGCAGAGGGCCTCACTATATAGTCGGGCTGGCCACGACCTGTGACCCTCCTGTCTCACCCTCCCAAGGACCGAGGTTATAAGCGTGTGCCTCCATGCCTGGCCTTGGTTTGATTTATTTCTAGGTATTTTACTGTTTTGAGTGTAATTGGTTTCTGAAGTTCTTTCTCAGCGGATTCATGGTTGGCATGTAGAAAAGCTGTTGCATTTTGTAGACTGATTTGGTATCCTGCTACTTGTCTAAGTTTGGTAACCCACTCTTTTGGGTGAATTTTAGTCTCTTCTAAGTACAGGATTATGTCATCTGTGAAGAGAGAAAATTTCAGTTCTTCGTTTCTTATTTGTGTTCTTTTGACTTTTTTCTTTTATTGCTCTGGCTGGGGTTTCTACTATGCAATTGAAAAGGAATTAAGATAGTGGAAC
This sequence comes from Muscardinus avellanarius, assembly GCF_963383645.1. Classification (NCBI taxonomy): domain Eukaryota; kingdom Metazoa; phylum Chordata; class Mammalia; order Rodentia; family Gliridae; genus Muscardinus; species Muscardinus avellanarius. The sequence continues at coordinate 7,653,141 of NC_137809.1, forward strand.
TTGTTTCAGTTTTCCTCATTCAGTCTGATGTTGTCTTTGGGGCAAATTCATTTCACCATGTTTAAGAATGTTCTTTCTACTCCACTATCCTGAGTTGTTTGCTTGTTTGTTTGTTTTTTAGTTGCTATGGAGTGTGTGTGTGTGTGTGTGTGTGTGTGTGTGTTACTAGTGATAGAGCCCAGGCTCATTCACCTCTGAGCCATACAAGTAGCCCCATTTTCTGTTTTTTTTATTTTGAAACAGGGCGTCACTATGTTGCAGAGAGCCTCACTAATTAGCTGACACTGGCAGAGAACCTGCAGTCCTCCTGTCTCAGCCTCCAGAGTACAAGTACTGGGATTACAAATGTGTGTCACCATGCCCAGTTCCTTCAGTCTTTTTTCATGTGAATGGGTGTTGGTTTTTTTCAAATCCTTTTTTCACCATCTATTGATATGATCGTGTGATTTTTGGTTCTTAATTTTATCAATGTAGTAAATTACACTTATCTACATATATAATTTACAGGGATCGAACCAGCCGTGGATCCCTGGAATGAAACTGACTTGGTCTTGATGTATAATTTTCTTGATAGTGGTTTAAATGCTAGGAGCTTTTCAACTAACTTCATCAAGGTGATAGTGCTCATTAATTTTCTTTTCTTGAATTGTCTTCACTTTGTCTTGGTTATTGATGAGATACTAAGATTCCCAGAATAGGTTTGAAAGAATTCCACCTCTTTCTTGCTTCATGGAATAGTTTGGGAAGCATTTGTCTTAGCTTCTATAAAAGTTGTACACAATTCAGATGGGATTGCTTCCAAACCCGGTCTTTTCTATGAAAAAACCCTGCTTGCTATTGTAGGGCTAAGTTTTCTATATCCTCTTGACTCAATTTAGGTTGTATATATTAGGGTAGGTAAGGGTTTATCAGTCCTGTCTATTTTTACCCAAAAAGGCCAATTTTTGTTTTGCTGGTCTTTTTATGCATTTATTTATTGGGTTTGTTGTTTTCTAGTTTGATGAATTCCACTCTGTTTTTAACGATTTTCTGTTTTCTACTAGGTTTGAGATTAGTTCCTGTTTTTTGAGGACTTTCAGGCATGTCATTCGATTGTTCATTTTGTGACTCTCTGTTGTTCTTACACAGGGGCACTCAGTGCCATGAATTTTCCTCTTAATGCTGCTTCTACAGAGTCCCAAAGATGTTTTGTTTCTGCATCTGTTTGGTCCGAGGAATTTATTTAAATTCTCCCCCATTTCTTCTGTGATCCAGTTTTCATTCAGAAGGATACTATTCATGCTCCATGGATTTATGTAATTCCTCTGGGTCTTGCTGTTGGTGACTTCCACTTTTGTTCCACCGTGGTCTGAAAAGACGCAAGGCAATGTAATATTCAGCTGTTGTCTGGAATAGTCCATGTGTATCGAAGTAGATCCATTTAGCTTTTAGTGTCCTACTGGTCTGAAGCATCTTTACTGTTCTTTTGTCTGGAAGATCCAACTAGAGGTGTGAGAAGTGTGTTGAAGTTTCCCAGTATTATTGTGTTGAGGTCTGAGACTTAATGTCGCAAAGAGTTTGTTTTATAAAAGTGGTTGTGCCCGTGTTTGCGTCACAACTTGACAGCTTTTGGCTTGAAGTCTACTGTGTCTGAAAGGTGAGTTGCAACCCTTGCTGCTTTGGGGTTTCATTTGTATGAATGTCTTATTCTGACCCTTCACCTTTAGTTTGTGAATATCTCTGGCTATAAAGTGTGTTCCTCACAAAGAGTATATAGACGGCTCATGTTTTTAAATCCACTTTTTCTGTCTGTGTCCTTTAATTGTGGAATCGAGACTATCGACATTCAATATTCTTATTGAAGGCTGGGTGTGGTGGCACATGCTTGTAATCCCAGCAACTTGGGAGGCTGGGATAAACGGATCGCAGGTCACAGCCAGCCTCAGCAACCTTGTGATGCCCTCTAACAACTTAGCAAGACCCTGTTTCAAAGTAAGGCATAAAAATATTGGGCTGGAGGTTTAGCTCAGAGAATGACCTCGTTCCAAGTCCCAGTTGTCAATATATATATATGTGTTTATTATATGTGTATATTTGTGATATCCATGTGTTTAAATATATGTTACATATATATGTAACGTGTATGTATATTTTACATATATTGCATATCTGTGTCCATGTATATGTGTTTGTGCGTGTGTGTATGTGTGTGAGTATATATATACATATATGTATATATACACTCATTTTATATATATACACACACATATATATGTATGTATGTATGTATGTGTGTGTGTGTGTGTGTGTGTGTGTGTATATATATATATATATGAAATAGGTAATTTTAATTTTCTGTCAGTTTTGAGTTGTGTTTTCTATGTACGATAGTGCTTCTCACTTTCTCTAGTGCCAGTCTGGTTGACATGAAACCTATTTTCTGTTTGCCTTGGAAGATTTTTTTATATCTCCATCAGCTCTGAGAGACATCTTGCTGGATAAAGACGTCTTGGCTGGAGATTGTTTTCTCTCAGGATATGGAGGATATTGTCTAGAGTGACTTTTACTGCTTTTACCCGTGAACGTGACGTCACCTGGCCTTTTGCTCTTGACCTATTAAAATTTCTTCCTTGACCTCTGTTGGTCATCATTATGTGACATGTGAGGTTCTTCTCTGATCTTGTCTAAATGAGGTTTGGAGCGTCTTCTGAATGTAAGTGTCCAGCTGTTTTTCAGGTTTGGGTTGATCTGAAGCTATCCAAGCCGTTTGGGTTTTTCTGAGGCGATTTTTTTAATCCTCCTGGTTATGCTTCTAGGACCTCTTCTTTTTTTTTTTTTGTGGTACTGGGGTACCTGGAAGCCCTTCTACCTCCGGGCTACACTCCCAGACCTATTTTTACATTTTATATTTGGAAACAGGGTCTCCTAAGCCAGCGCACGTGGCTGGTTTCAAACCTGCACGATCCTCCTGTCTCTGCCTCCCAAGCACAGGGATTACAAGCGTGCGCCACCATGCCCGGCACTTCTAGGACCTCTTCTATTGCTATTCTTGGGTTTGCTCTTTTAACAGTCTTCCAGATCTCTTGGCATTTTCTGGTCATGTTGAACTGTTTTTTAAGTCGTTGATGGCATGTTCATTTTTGAATAGGCTGTCTTCTAAGAGTGAGGCTCTTTTTGCCATGTGGCTGAGTCTGCCAGTGCTGGTGTTTTTCAGTCAAAGTTTCTTTTTACATTATTTTTTTGGGAACATTGTGATTTTACATCACTTTGGGGTACAAAGGGTCAAAAAATACACGCACACAGATTCCGTGCCCTCGATACTGGGTCCTTCCCTATATGTGCCTTTGATACTGTAATATGGGTAGATTTTTATACATTCATAGCATTATTTCAAAGTGAACACTCTTTATAACGAGCCCCTCTCCTTTGCTAGCCTCCTTCAGTCAGTCACGTGGAGTCTCTGTTCATTATCTGATAATGCCTTTATTTCCAAATATCTCTTTAGCTTCCACGTATAAGAGCAAAGTTATATAGATGTACTCATTTCTTGAGACTGGGTGCTCTCACCCTCTTGAGTTCCATCCATACTTTTGTAAATGGCAAGATTTTGTTCTTTGTTATGGCTGAGTAGACTTCCATGGTCTGTATATGCCAGTCCTGTGATCCATTCATCTATTGTTGGACACCTGGGGTGGGTGGGGGTTTTCATATTTTGTCCATTGTAAATTGTGCTGCTATGAACAGGGATGTGTAAGTATCATTATGGTATTCTGATTTCATTCCCTTTGAAAGGATGCCCAGGAGCACAATTGGTGGATCATATGGTAGTACCATTCCCATTCTTAAGAGGAACCTGCACACTGATCGCCATATAAGTGTACGAGTTTGTAGTCCCACCAAACAGTGTAACTGGTTTTGATTTTCCCATATTCTATCCGCATTTATTACTATATGTATTCCTGACTATTGCCATTCTAACTGGAGTTAGATGGAATCTCAGTGTCCTTTTGATTTGCATTTCTCTGATTGCAAGTGTTGGCTTTTTCTTTTCTTTTCCTTTCCTTTCCTTTCATTTCTTTTTTTTCTTTTCTTTCTTTTTTTTTTTTTTGGTGGTTGTACTGGAGTTGGGACCCTTCTACCTCCGGGCTACACTCCCAGACCTATTTTATATTTTTATTTGGAAACAGGGTCTCGGGTCTCTTAAGCCAGCAAGTCTGGCTTCGAGCCTGCACGGTCCTCCTGTCTCCCCCTCCCAAGCACGGGGGAGGTATGAACACTACAGCAGACACATTCTTTCTCCGAGATATACCCCCAGCCGTACTTTTTATTGTTTATACTTGATGCAGAGTCTGGCCAACTTGTGGAGGGCCTACGTAGCTGAAGCTAGCCTGGAACTTGTGATCCTCCTATCTCGGCCTCCCAAGTACGGGAATTACAGGGGAACAACCACCACGCCTAGCTATTGTTTGCGATTTTTATTTCTTCTTTGGAGAAGAGTTTATTCAGTTTGGTTGCCCATTTCTGACCTACTTATTTGTTCTTTAGCATTACATTTTTTAATCTCCTCCTGTATATTCTAGATATTAGAACTTTGATTGGTTCTTGGTGGATTCCCTTTGCTGTGCAGAGGCTTTTTAATTCACTAATTCTTGTTTTTAATTTCCGGAGCTTTCAGAGTCTTCTTAAGGAGGTTTCTCAATGTACATGTATGTTGGAGTGTTGGTTCTACACGCTCGTCTAGTAGTTTGAAAATTTCTGGTCTTAATTTCTAGGTCTTTAGACGACCTTGTTTTGGCTTTTGGGCAGGGAGAGAGGGTAAGGGTTAATTCCACTTTTCTACATATGGATAGCTAGTTTTCCCAACACCATTCTTTGAAAAGGCTCTTCTTTCTCCCGTGTATGCCATCAGTGCCTTTAAAAAAGGATCAAGTGGAGCCGGGCGTGGTGGCGCACGCTTGTGATCCCGGAGCTTGGGAGGCAGAGACAGGAGGATCATGCAGGTTCGAATCCAGCTGCGCTGGATTAAGAGACTTGTTTCCAAATTTAAAAAGTATAAAATAGGTCTGGGAGTGTAGCCCGGAGTTAGAAGGGTTTCTAGCAACACCAGTACCAATAAAATGAATGAATGAATGAGTGAGTGAATGAGTAGTGAGTGAGTGTGTGAGTGAATGAATGAGATCAAGTGGTTATCGATACAGGGCTTTGTTTCTATTGGTCTGTGTGCCTGCTCTTCTGCTAATACCAGGCTCTTTTTATAATGTCCTTGTACTACAATTTGAAGTCAGGTATTGTGATGCCTGCAAGCAGGGTTCTTATTGCTGAGAATTGTTATGGCTCTTCCAGGTCTTTTGTTTTGTGTTCCTTAAGAATTCTAGAACGGACTTCTGTAGGTCTATGAAAAAATGGCTATGGTACTTTGATAGGGATAGATAGTGTTGAATGTGTCTACTGAAGTTCATACTTCATTTATTATGTCCTGAATTTTCCTCGGAGCCTTGTTTGGTTACTGTTCAGGATACTGATCTCTTTGCTGATTATGTCCCGTCATGATATATAGGCTTTTGCCGAGCGTGGTGGCGCACGCTTGTAATCCTCGTGCTTGGGAGGCAGAGACAGGAGAATCAAGCAGGTTAGAAGTCAGCCTCACTGGCTTAAGAGACCCTGTTCCAAATTTTAAAAAAATATATGGCCATGCGTGGTGGCTCACGCCTGTAATCCCCGCGCTTGGTAGGCAGAGACAAGAGGATCACGGGGGTTCGAAGCCAGCCGCGTGCGCTGGCTTAGGAGACCCTGTTTCCAAATAAAATTGTAAAAATAGGTCTGGGAGTGTAGCCCGGAGGTAGAAGGGCTTCCAGGAACCCCAGTACCACCAAAAAAAAAAAAAAAAGAGAGAGAGAGAACGAAAGACAGAGAAACAAACAGAGTGAGGGACTCGCAGTGATAAAGAGAAAGACAGAAAACCCCATAAATGTGCAAAAGGCAGAAAAAATAAAAGTTGCCACTTATAGTGTATATAGAAGTGTGTGTGTGTGTTTACGTGTGTGTGTGCGTGTGTTTTGTTTGGGGGATGGAACATTTACCTTTGGTATTTGAATCGCACCTAAAAGCAAACACTGAGACAAGCATGGGGGCACAGGCTCCTAGTCCAGTACTAAAGAGGCTGAGACAGGAGGATTGCAACGTTGTGAGGCCCTCTACAACTTAGGGAGACCTTGTTTCAAAATAAAAAAAACTAAAATATGGGACTGGGAGTGTAGCTCTGAGGTAGAATGCCCCTGAATTCAACCCTCAGTACCACACAAAAGAAAAGACAATACTGTTTTATGAGTTTAGAGAGGTAAGAATTAAGACGGCGAAGGTTGTTTGAGTAACACTATAAGTAATAAGGTTTGGCCATTTAAAAACTATTGGCGCTACTTAAGAATATTTTGTTTTAGATACAGATGCTAGGGAATCTTGTCTTAATCTCAACATGAGTTCTTCTAAGAGATCCTTTCCAGTTAAAAGACGTCCATCTTCAAAACGTAGAGGCCCTCCTGCTAAAAGATCATCTTCTTCAGCTCCAACAAGAAGCAGCACTGAGTTGGGAGGACGAGGTGAGTGAGTGACTGGCAGCAAACCCAGTTTCTTAAGATTGGAGGTACTATTTTCCTCTGAATGAAAATGGTGCATCAAAAGATGTACATTTTTGGTTCAAGAAACAGGATGGGATTATGGGATAATTATGGATTAATACCTCATTTACTCTTTTAGGTAAGCTTTTGGGTTCATGCTAGGAAGTACAGTTTCATTACAGATGTACTAGATGTTCAGCAATATCTAGTAAAGAGCGTTCATGTTAACCCACTTTGCTACAGAATTTTTCTTAAATTTTTCTAAAAATCCTTGTCAGTGTTCATTATTTTTCCTATGGTTTGAAGGTGAAGATGTTTTTGAGATTTATGTGAGGAAAATTCTGATCAAATCCTAGTTGAGTTGTGAGTATTTTAAGCACCTGGTGTCTAATCTTTGATTAATTATAATCTATAACTAAAATTATTTCTTATTTTCAAAAGTTTCTTATTTTCAAAAATGACTATTTAAAGTTTTAAATAGCCAGCGTGGTGGCGCATGCTTGTAATCCCCGCGCTTGAGATACAGAGACAGGAGGATCGCACAGGTTCGAAGCCAGCCCCGCGCGCTGGCATAGGAGACCTTGTTTCCAAATAAAAAAATGTAAAAATGGGTTTGGCAGTGTAGCCCGGAGGTAGAAGGGCTTCCAGGAACCCAAGTACCATAAAATACTACTACTACTACTACTACTACTACTACTACTACTACTACTACTACTGATGATGATGTTTTAAATAGATGTGATTTAAAACTCTGTGTAAGTAGTTGTTCCATAGAACAGAGACCGATGGAGCCCTGCTCTCCCAATGTAAAAAAACAAACAAACAAACAAAAAACTGAGTTCCTTAGGCCGTACTTATGCTTATGTATAAGGCACTGCTTTTGGATTTATGAGGCATTCTTCCTCCGATCTACAACACCAGCCCGATTATTTAGCTGTTTTATTTTTGAAACAGGGTCTCACTGAATTGCAAAGGGTCTCGCTTAAGAGCTGAGGCTGTCTGCAAACCACGATCGTCTGGTCTCTGCCTCCCGAATGCGTTAGCCAACACGCCCGGCCTTGTGTTTGACATTTGATGTGATAGAAACTTGAAAGTACCAGTATCAGCTCTCAATTTTCTATGTAGAAGATCAGTAATGTAGGTATTTAACCATATATTTGAGAATATACAAGTAGCCAGCTCTTATTAAGCCTGTAAATTTTTACAGTAAAACTCCTACTCCTAGGAATTATGAATATAAGCATGTAATATCATGGAGAAAAGGTACCATAGTCAGGTGTCAGTTCCTTTAGGAAAATACTCAGAAGAGATGTATAAACACCAGAAAGGTGCTTAAATTCTTGGTATATTCTAGATCCTTTTCCTCCTTCAGAGGAGTAGCTGAAAGATCTTTTCCCATTCTGTCTTCTCCCTCTTGAGGTTCTTGATGGCCTGCTTTGCTGCACAGAAGCTCTTTAATGCAGTCGACTAAATCCTTGTTTCAATTTCCGTGCCTTAGGTGTGTTATTCAAGAAGAGTTTCTACTACTGCTTACATGTTCCCTCTTCTAATTCAAAAGTCTCTGGTCTGATTTCTAGATCTTGGATGCATCTTGAGCTGATTCTTGTGCAGGTGACAAGATGGGGTTTTAGTCCATTTTTATGCAAGTGTAAAACAAGTTTCACGGACATAACTTGTCAGAAAGACAGCATATGTCTTTGGAAGCTTTGTCAAAAATTGGTTGTGTGTGAATTTGTTTGTGAATCTTTTGTTCTATTTGTTGTTGTGCCAGTGCCATGCTGTTTTTATTACTAGAGCTCTGCAGTCTAGTTTGAAGTCAGGTATTTGGATGCCTCCTGCATGATTCTCGTCGCTGAGACCTGTTTTGGCTATTCTGGGTGTTTTGTTTTCCCATAGGAATTTTAGGACTGATATTTCTAGTTTTTGTGAAGAAAGACTGGTAAGAATACTTTAATAGCAAGTGCATTGGATCTGTAGACTGCTCTCAGTAGAATTGCCATTTTTATCTATAATTTTCTTGGTAGAGTGGACATCTTGATGATACTTGTTCTGCGTGTCCAAGAGCGTAGGAGATCCTTCCATTTTCTAAGGTCTTCTTTAATTTCCTTAGTGTGTAATAGTTTTCATTGTTTGTTTTGTTTTGTTGTACATGGGGTGGAACCCAGGGGCATTCTACCTTCAAGCGCTACCCCCAGCCCTACTTTATATTCTTTATTTTGAAACAGGGTCTCAGTGAGTTGCAGAGGGCCTCACTATATAGTCGGGCTGGCCACGACCTGTGACCCTCCTGTCTCACCCTCCCAAGGACCGAGGTTATAAGCGTGTGCCTCCATGCCTGGCCTTGGTTTGATTTATTTCTAGGTATTTTACTGTTTTGAGTGTAATTGGTTTCTGAAGTTCTTTCTCAGCGGATTCATGGTTGGCATGTAGAAAAGCTGTTGCATTTTGTAGACTGATTTGGTATCCTGCTACTTGTCTAAGTTTGGTAACCCACTCTTTTGGGTGAATTTTAGTCTCTTCTAAGTACAGGATTATGTCATCTGTGAAGAGAGAAAATTTCAGTTCTTCGTTTCTTATTTGTGTTCTTTTGACTTTTTTCTTTTATTGCTCTGGCTGGGGTTTCTACTATGCAATTGAAAAGGAATTAAGATAGTGGAACTTGTTTCAGTTTTCCTCATTCAGTCTGATGTTGTCTTTGGGGCAAATTCATTTCACCATGTTTAAGAATGTTCTTTCTACTCCACTATCCTGAGTTGTTTGCTTGTTTGTTTGTTTTTTAGTTGCTATGGAGTGTGTGTGTGTGTGTGTGTGTGTGTGTGTGTGTGTGTGTGTGTGTGTGTGTTACTAGTGATAGAGCCCAGGTTCATTCTACCTCTGAGCCATACAAGTAGCCCCATTTTCTGTTTTTTTTATTTTGAAACAGGGCGTCACTATGTTGCAGAGAGCCTCACTAATTAGCTGACACTGGCAGAGAACCTGCAGTCCTCCTGTCTCAGCCTCCAGAGTACAAGTACTGGGATTACAAATGTGTGTCACCATGCCCAGTTCCTTCAGTCTTTTTTCATGTGAATGGGTGTTGGTTTTTTTCAAATCCTTTTTTCACCATCTATTGATATGATCCTGTGATTTTTGGTTCTTAATTTTATCAATGTAGTAAATTACACTTACTGCATATATAATTTACAGGGATCGAACCAGCTGTGGATCCCTGGAATGAAACTGACTTGGTCTTGATGTATAATTTTCTTGATAGTGGTTTAAATGCTAGGAGATTTTCAACTAACTTCATCAAGGCGATAGTGCTTATTAATTTTCTTTTCTTGAGTTGTCTTCACTTTGTCTTGGTTATTGATGAGATACTAAGATTCCCAGAATAGGTTTGAAAGAATTCCACCTCTTTCTTGCTTCATGGAATAGTTTGGGAAGCATTTGTCTTAGCTTCTATAAAAGTTGTACACAATTCAGATGGGATTGCTTCCAAACCCGGTCTTTTCTATGAAAAAACCCTGCTTGCTATTGTAGGGCTAAGTTTTCTATATCCTCTTGACTCAATTTAGGTTGTATATATTAGGGTAGGTAAGGGTTTATCAGTCCTGTCTATTTTTACCCAAAAAGGCCAATTTTTGTTTTGCTGGTCTTTTTATGCATTTATTTATTGGGTTTGTTGTTTTCTAGTTTGATGAATTCCACTCTGTTTTTAACGATTTTCTGTTTTCTACTAGGTTTGAGATTAGTTCCTGTTTTTTGAGGACTTTCAGGCATGTCATTCGTTTGTTCATTTTGTGACTCTCTGTTGTTCTTACACAGGGGCACTCAGTGCCATGAATTTTCCTCTTAATACTGCCTCTACAGAGTCCCAAAGATGTTTTGTTTCTGCATCTGTTTGGTCCGAGGAATTTATTTAAATTCTCCCCCATTTCTTCTGTGATCCAGTTTTCATTCAGAAGGATACTATTCATGCTCCATGGATTTATGTACTTCCTCTGGGTCTTACTGTTGTTGACTTCGACTTTTGTTCCACCGTGGTCTGAAAAGACGCAAGGCAATGTAATATTCAGCTGTTGTCTGGAATAGTCCATGTGTATCGAAGTAGATCCATTTAGCTTTTAGTGTCCTTCAGGTCTGAAGCATCTTTACTGTTCTTTTGTCTGGAAGATCCAACTAGAGGTGTGAGAAGTGTGTTGAAGTTTCCCAGTATTATTGTGTTGAGGTCTGAGACTTAATGTCGCAAAGAATTTGTTTTATAAAAGTGGTTGTGCCCGTTTTTGCGTCACAACTTGACAGCTTTTGGCTTGAAGTCTACTGTGTCTGAAAGGTGAGTTGCAACCCTTGCTGCTTTGGGGTTTCATTTGTATGAATGTCTTATTCTGACCCTTCACCTTTAGTTTGTGAATATCTCTGGCTATAAAGTGTGTTCCTCACAAAGAGTATATAGACGGCTCATGTTTTTAAATCCACTTTTTCTGTCTGTGTCCTTTAATTGTGGAATCGAGACTATCGACATTCAATATTCTTATTGAAGGCTGGGTGTGGTGGCACATGCTTGTAATCCCAGCAACTTGGGAGATTGGGATAAAAGGATCGCAGGTTCACAGCCAGCCTCAGCAACCTTGTGATGCCCTCTAACAACTTAGCAAGACCCTGTTTCAAAGTAAGGCATAAAAATATTGGGCTGGAGGTTTAGCTCAGAGAATGACCTCGTTCCAAGTCCCAGTTGTCAATATATACATATGTGTTTATTATATGTGTATATTTGTGATATCCATGTGTTTTAATATATGTTACATGTATATGTTACCTGTATGTATATATTACATATTTTGCATATCTGTGTCCATGTATATGTGTGTGCGTGTGTGTATGTGTGTGTATATATATATAATATATATGTGTGTATATATATTATATATACACATATATATATAAAATATATATATATATATATATATATATATATATATATATATATATATATATTAGGTGATTTTAATTTCCTGTCAATTTTGAGTTGTGTTTTTATGTACGATAGTGCTTCTCACTTTCTCTAGTGCCAGTCTGGTTGACATGATACCTATTTTCTGTTTGCCTTGGAAGATTTTTTTATATCTCCATCAGCTCTGAGAGACATCTTGCTGGATAAAGACGTCTTGGCTGGAGATTGTTTTCTCTCAGGATATGGAGGATATTGTCTAGAGTGACTTTTACTGCTTTTACCCGTGAACGTGACGTCACCTGGCCTTTTGCTCTTGACCTATTAAAATTTCTTCCTTGACCTCTGTTGGTCATCATTATGTGACATGTGAGGTTCTTCTCTGATCTTGTCTAAATGAGGTTTGGAGCGTCTTCTGTATGTAAGTGTCCAGCTGTTTTTCAGGTTTGGGTTGATCTGAAGCTATCCAAGCCATTTGGGTTTTTCTGAGGCGATTTTTTTAATCCTCCTGGTTATGCTTCTAGGACCTCTTCATTTTTTTTTTTTTTTTTGTGGTACTGGGGTCCATGGAAGCCCTTCTACCTCTGGGCTACACTCCCAGACCTATTTTTACATTTTATATTTGGAAACAGGGTCTCCTAAGCTAGCGGCACGCGGCTAGCTTCAAACCTGCGCGATCCTCCTGTCTCTGCCTCCCAAGTGCGGGGATTACAAGATGTGCCACCATGCCCGGCACTTCTAGGACCTCTTCTATTGCTATTCTTGGGTTTGCTCTTTTAACAGTCTTCCAAATCTCTTGGTATTTTCTGGTCATGTTGAACTGTTTTTTAAGTCGTTGACGGCATGTTCATTTTTGAATAGGCTGTCTTCTAAGGGTGAGGCTCTTTTTGCCATGTGGCTGAGTCTGCCAGTGCTGGTGTTTTTCAGTCAAAGTTTCTTTCTACATTATTTTTTTGGGAGCATTGTGATTTATCATCACTTTGGGGAAGAGAGGGTCAAAAATACACGCACACAGATTCCGTGCCCTCGATACTGAGTCCTTCCCTATATGTGCCTTTGATAGTGGAATATGGGTAGATTTTTATACATTCATAGCATTATTTCAATGATGAACACTCTTTATAACGAGCCCCTCTCCTTTGCTAGCCTCCTTCAGTCAGTCACGTGGAGTCTCTGTTCATTATCTGATAATGCCTTTATTTCCAAATATCTCTTTAGCTTCCACGTATAAGAGCAAAGTTACATAGATGTACTCGTTTCTTGAGACTGGGTGCTCTCACCCTCTTGAGTTCCATCCATACTTTTGTAAATGGCAAGATTTTGTTCTTTGTTATGGCTGAGTAGACTTCCATGGTCTGTATATGCCAGTCTTGTGATCCATTCATCTATTGTTGGACACCTGGGGTGGGTGGGGGTTTTCATATTTTGTCCATTGTAAATTGTGCTCCTATGAACAGGGATGTGTAAGTATCATTATGATATTCTGATTTCATTCCCTTTGAAAGGATGCCCAGGAGCACAATTGGTGGATCATATGGTAGTACCATTCCCATTCTTAAGAGGCACCTGCACACTTATCTCCGTACAGGTGTACAAGTTTGTAGTCCCACCAAACAGTGTAACTGGTTTTGATTTTCCCATATTCTATCCGCATTTATTACTATATGTATTCCTGACTATTGCCATTCTAACTGGAGTTAGATGGAATGTCAGTGTCCATTTGATTTGCATTTCTCTGATTGCAAGTGTTGGCTTTTTCCTTTTCTTTTCTTTTTTTTTTTTTTTTTTTTTGGTGGTGCTACTGGAGATGGAACTTTTCTACCGCCGGACTACCCTCCCAGACCTATTTTATATTTTTATTTGGAAAAGGGTCTCGGGTCTCTTAAGACAGCAAGTCTGGCTTCAAGCCTGCACGGTCCTCCTGTCTCCACCTCCCAAGTGTGGGGGAGGTATGAGCAGAAAAGCAGACACAGGCCGGGCGTGGTGGCGCACGCTTGTAATCCCCGCACTTGGGAGACAGAGACAGGAGGATCTCGCAGGTTAGTAGCCAGGCGCGTGTGCTGGCTTAAGAGACCCTGTTTCCAAACAAAAATACAAAATAGGTGTCTGGGAGTGTAGCCGGGAGGTAGAAGGGCTTCCAGATACCCCAGTACCACAAAAAAAAAAAAAAAAAAACAGACACAGTCTTTCTCCGAGATATACCCCCAGCCGTAGTTTTTATTGTTTAAACTTGAAGCAGAGTCTGACCAACTTGTGGAGAGCCTACGTAGCTGAAGCTAGCCTGGAACTTGCGATTCTCCTATCTTGGCCTCCAACTACTGAATTACAGGCGAACAACCACCTCGCCCAGCTATTGTTTGCGATTTTTATTTCTTCTTTGGAGAAGAGTTTATTCAGTTTGGTTGCTTATTTCTGACCTATTTATTTGTTCTTTAGCATTACATTTTTTAAGCTCCCCCTGTATATTCTAGATATTAGACCTTTGATTGGTTCTTGGTGGATTCCCTTTGCTGTGTTTATTTCACTAACTAATTCTTGTTTTTAATTTCCGGAGCTTTCAGAGTCTTCTTAAGGAGGTTTCTCAATGTACATATATGTTGGAGTGTTGGTCCGTCATGCTCGTCTAGTAGTTTGAAAATTTCTGGTCTTAATTTCTAGGTCTTTGGACGACCTTGAGTTGGCTTTTGGGCAGGGTGAGAGGGTAGGGGTTAATTCCATTTTTCTACATATGGATAGCTAGTTTTCCCAACACCATCCTTTGAAAAGGCTCTTCTTTCTCCCGTGTATGCCATCAGTGCCTTTATAAAATATCAAGTGGAGCTGGGCGTGGTGGCGCACGCTTGTGATCCCGGAGCTTAGGAGGGAGAGACAGGAGGATCATGCAGGTTCAAAGCCAGCGGCGCTGGCTTAAGAGACTTGTTTCCAAATTTAAAAAGTATAAAATAGGTCTGGGAGTGCAACCCGGAGTTAGAAGGGTTTCGAGCAACACCAGTACCAACAAAATGAATGAATGAATGAATGAATGAATGAGTGCATGAATGAGATCAAGTGGTTATCGATACAGCGCTTTGTTTCTGAGTTTTCTGTTCTGTTCGAACCATTGGTCTGTGTGCCTGCTCTTGTGCTAATACCAGGCTCTTTTTATACTGTCCTTGTACTACAATTTGAAGTCAGGTATTGTGATACCTGCAAGCAGGGTTCTTATTGCTGAGAATTGTTTTGGCTCTTCCAGGTCTTTTGTTTTGTGTTCCTTAAGAATTCTAGAACGAACTTCTGTAGGTCTATGAAAAAATGGCCATGGTACTTTGATAGGGATAGATAATGTTGAATGTGTCTACTGAAATTCTTACTTCATTATTATGTCCTGAATTTTCCTCGGAGCCTCTTTTGGTTCCTGTTCAGGATACTGATCTCTTTGCTGATTATGTCCCGTCATGATATATAGGCTTTTGCCAGGCATGGTGGCGCACGCTTGTAATCCCCGCCCTTGTGAGGTAGAGACAGGAGGATCGCGCAGGTTCGAAGTCAACCTCACTGGCTTAAGAGACCCTGTTTTAAATTTAAAAAAAAAATATGAAATAAGTCTGGGAGTGTAGCCCGGAAAGGGTTTCTAGGAACCCCGGTACCATAAAAAATAATAATAATAATAGTCGTAGTAATTGTAATAGTAATAATCATAATAATACTTCTCCAGTCTAACATCGGATGTCTTTGAGCATACCCATAATTATAATTCTAAAATGTTCTGACATTTTCTGCATCTCTAAGTTTGTAATCGCCATGGTTGTATAATTGTGGAAGCTCATTCTTTACTAGCTGGTCATCTTCCTCGTGTTTTCAGGACCCTTTAGTATCTTTATTACATTTTCTGGCTCTCTTTGTGTGGAATTCCTACATCTAACCACCTTCCCTTAACTGTTGTATGCTGTTCTAGAAGTAAATATTCACCGCAAGGTATGCCTTAGCGGGCGCTGGTTGTAGGTAACCTCTGACTGACTGCCGGCCTCTGCATTTTGAGACACACACTTGCTGGTGTGTGGACCTAGGTTGCATTCCCTGGAAACACCCTCCCCCACCCCGTTGCTGTGCTTACTGGAGTCACCTTATGCCCCGTTCCCTATGGAGGTCAGGTGGGACCCTGCACTCCAGAGAGCTCTGTGGTCTGCCTCAGTGTTCTTATCCTAGTGAAACCCCTGCTGTCCTCCTAACAGTGGTCACTTGAGATTCTGCAGGCTATCTATGTCAAGGGCCCAGACTGCACGGACTCGTCCTGTGACTGCAGTAGGTTCTTATTAAAGCTGTACTGTTCTTGTATCTCCCCCTCTCCTCATGCTGTCCTGCCTGCCCATTACTGGGGGCATGGTCCTCCAGGGCACCTAGGCCTCTGTAAACTCACAAAACCTGCAGGTTTGGTATTTTGGGAGACCACTCCCAACCTACCCACTCACCCACAGTTAACCCAGGTTTCTGCTGAGAGTCAGTAATCTCACAGGTGCTGCAAGGTGTATTGGAGCCTCTCAGGATCCTGGTAGGAAGAGTACGTTCTCTCACGGTTCTGGTTCCGTCGAGATCTGCTGTGTTCCTCGTAATGATTGCTGGGCAGCCTGGGCGGGCCATCCAGAATGTCCCGGGTGTGGAGAACAGATTACAGTTGGTCTTTGGGTTCTATCCACTGAGTGGATAGGATTGGTTTCTTATTAGTTTCCTGGCATTCTTCTCCGAGGTGTAGGGCAGTGCTCAGAGGTAGTGGGGCATGTTCCCTAGACACTGCCATCTTTAAATAGACACTACTGTCAGTAAATGTCGTAGTATTTTTATATGTGTGAGAGATGGTTGGAACAAAAGTGTTAAGTTACTTTATCTGGGGAAAAGAATGCATGAGAAATTTAATCAGTTAGAGAGACTGGGGGTGTTGAGTTGTTTTTTCTGCTCTCAGTTGTCATTAGTAATGCATAGAAGAAGGAAAAGAATACGTCAAAGGGAAAGAAAATATCTTGTTCTGACAAAAGTTTTTAACCATGGAGAAAGAGTATAGACAACAACTTGGTAAGCTCTGTTTGATGTGATAAGCTCTGGTCTTCAAGGAGCCATAAGGCACTTTGTAAAGAGAGAGACCGACAGACAGAGAAACGAGCAGAGTGAGGGACTCGCAGTGATAAAGAGAAAGATAGAAAACCCCATAAATGTGCAAAAGGCAGAAAAAATAAAAGTTGCCACATATAGTGTATATAGAAGTGTGTGTGCGTGCGTGTGTGTGTGCGTGTGTTTTGTTTGGGGGATGGAACATTCTACCTCCGAGCTACACCCCCACCCTGCTTTCTAATCTTTATTTTGAAACAAGGTCCCACTGAGTTGCAAAGGGCCTCACTTAGTTAAGTAGCTGAGGCTGTCCTCAGACTTTGGTCATCCTGCCTCAGCCTCCCAAGTATGGGAATTACTGTTAAGTTGGGTCCTGCACTCATGTGACTTTGTGTCACATGACGTCTGCAGGGCAAGGGAGGGGCTGAAATCCCCGTGAGAATTGGGCGTTCCCGTGAGTGAACCCTCATCTCGCAAGATGCATACCTTGAAAAGGAGAGCCCGCGTCCTCAAACTTCGGACAGGCGCGAGGGCCCCACGGTGCCTCGCCCTGATCCCCCGGAGAGCCGTGCCATTAAAACTTTACATGCCACGTGTACCGGACCTCTCTCGTGTTTTTCACACTCCGAGGTACGCACATTATTTTTATTTTACTGCATTAATTTTTTATTTTACTTATCATTTGATGCTGAACCGGGAGAACTCTTGGGTCCCTCCCCCCTTTTTTTTTTTTTTTCTGTTTCCTCTTTTTATTTTTACTCTCTTTTTGAGCCCCGGACTCTCTGACCTGCCAGCAGCTCGACTGTGAGGTCCCACACCAGCGCTCCGCTTGCAGGCGTTGCTCCCACCACTGCCGCCGCTGCCGCCCCATGTCTACCCGGACCGTAAGCCTTCTTCCCCAGCCCCGCGCTCTCCGGGAGAGCCGGCGGCCTTCTTCCCGCCCTGGGCTCTGCTGAGAGTCCGCGGCCATCTTTCCAGCCACGAGCTCTGCTGAGAGCTCGCGGCCATCTTTCCGGCTCCGCACTCTGCTGAGAGCCGGTGGCCATCTTTCCAGCTCTGAGCTCTGCTGAGAGCTCGCGGCCATCTTTTTGGCCCCATGCTCTGCTGAGAGCTCGTGGCCATCTTTTCGGCCCCACGCTCTGCTGAGAGCCGGTGGCCATCTTTCTGATCCTGCACTCTGCTGAGAGTCTGCGGCCATCATTCCAGCCCTGCGCTCTGCTGAGAGCCAGTGGCCATCTTTTCCTGCCCACGCGCTCTCTTCTGGAGCGCCGATGGCAATCTTTCACTGCCACTGCGGCCACAGCCACCACTGCCAGGGCGTGCAGGCTCCGACGGCCGCCAGGCTGCCAGTTCCACCCGCCCGGAGCCAGGCTCCTTGGGTGATGCTGGCACCTGCTCTGCTCCTGCCTGCCACTTGGACCTCCTAAAACCGCCGTTCCCGCCTGCCCACGATGCCCGCCGCTGGAATGGGACCGCGTCGCCCGCGGACTGCGCCACACTGCGTGCCTATGTCTTCTCCGCGCCTGGCGTTGCTTAGACCCGCCTGCCGGGGCCGCCTGCCTCCTCCATCTAGGTGGCCGCCACTCTGCTAAACAGCCCCCAGCCCGCCAAGTCCAGCCCGCACTCCAGCTGGTTCCCCCACTCAGACTCGTGCCCTGGCGCCCTTCACCCTGTGCCTGCCCACCCCTGCTGCCTGGGCCTGGCCATTCCGGAGTCGGCAGCCATCTTTCCGGCCCGAGCCAGGCAGCTTGGCACTTGCTCTGCCAGCCAACCGCCTGCGCGGGCCAGGACCTCTGCCTGCCGCTTGGACCTCCTAAAGCACCGTTCCAGCTTGGTTCTCCGGTCACTGCCGGGACCTCTGGCCGGTTTGCCCCACCCGCCCTGAGCCAGGCTCACTGGCGGTGCTCCTCGGGGCCCAGCCTCAGCGTCTGGCGCGTGCCTGGAAGCCATTTTGTCTCCACGCCGCGGGCCCGGCAAGCCACGCCGCCTGCGGCCCCCACTGATCCCGCCAGCCGCCAGTGCCGTCCACACCAGCCACCGGCATCCGCACGCCCTGGCTCCACCGCGCCCCCAGCAGCTTCTCAGCGCTTCTGTCACAGCCAGCGCTGGCCAACATCACTATACTCCGGTAAACTGCCTCCTTCCCATGGTTAGCGGGTTCCGGACTTGGGTCTTCTGGTCCACTGGGACCTTAAAATCCAAGCGCTTGGTGACCCATTGTCCCATGGTCCACTGGGACCACCCTGTGGATGACCAGGTCATCCTCCGGTTTTGAGAAGGAATGAAGACGTTCTTCCCTATCTCTTAACCTCCGTTTCTGAACGATTGAACAGGGAAATCAGGGACGCCCATTTCCTGTTCTTCGTTTCTGCCCGCAAACCAATTATGGGGAGTCGAACCTTTATACTAGCAGATGCCCTGAGAGCCTGTCTGCCTTGATACGAGTTGGGAAATAGGTTGCGGTGGCCCAGGAACAGTTAGGAACTTTTCTAAGTGGTCTGGTATCCCTCGAAATGCTCTCCCCCATCAGCTTCCATTTATTTTCCCGCCAGCTGCCATTTTGTGATGGCGCATAGTCACTGCCTGGTGATGTCACAGTCGCCATCTTGGCCCGCGCCAGACTGCAATTTTGCTGGGCGGCCCGCGTGGGCGCGCCCTAGGTGCTTTGGGAAACGCCGGGGCTGGGGCGACACCCTCTGCCCGTGGGGAGTCTGCGTTGCCATTCTTGCCGGACACCAGCCCCGGAACGCACTCTTTGTGAGTATAGGTCCGTCACAGCTGACAGAACCTTAACATAGCATCTAAGTTTTAATTCCAGAGAGAAACAGGCGGAAATGGAGCGTACACTCCGACTTTGCCAAAAAGCAGATCCCTGGTAGCTGCCCTTCAGCTGGCGGTGGCGACTCAGCCCTCTGGAGCGCCACCTAGGTGTGGAGGACTGCAACAACAACTACCTCCAGGAGCCTGCATCAAGTGGGGCAAAGCCACGCCTACCAATCAGACTGCTCGGCGTGTGGCCAGGAGGGCCACTGGAACAGTGCCCTTGGAAAAGGGTGAGCCCCAGGTGCCTCAACAAAGGGGGAGCACCTTTCCAGACCAGGCCCCGCCGCTGGCCCTACTCAGCCTGGCTGAAGACTGATGGCTCCTGGATCCCTCAACCTCCATCCTCTTTGCCAGCTCAGGGTAGTTCTCCAGGTACTGAGTAAGCCAGTCTCCTTTTTGGTCGCCTGCTCAATCTCATGATTTGTTTTTTTCTTTAATAGCCCTTGCCTGTTCAAGCCTCCTCAAGCGCACATCACTAAGCTGTCCAGGGTAACCTCCAATTCGCACCGCAGCTATGCACCCACCTGCACCCCCTTCTGGGGGACTGGACTCCCGACTCCTCCCGGCCTGGGGCCCCTGACGACGCCCCTTGACAGCAGGAAGAAGCTAGAGGGTCCAACGTCATCCATTATCCCTACCATCAAAAGGCCGGAATGTTAAGTTGGGTCCTGCACTCATGTGACTTTGTGTCACATGACCTCTGCAGGGCAAGGGAGGGGCTGAAACTCCCGCGAGAATTGGGTGTTCTCGCGAGTGAACCCTCATCTCGCGAAAAGCATACCTTGAAAAGGAGAGCCCGCGTCCTCAAACTTCGGACAGGCGCGCGGGCCCCACGGTGCCTCGCCCTGATCCCCGGAAGAGCCGTGCCATTAAAACTTTACATGCCACATGTACCGGACATCTCTCGTGTTTTTCACACTCCGCTGTATGCACATTATTTTTATTTTACTCGCATTTAATTTTTTATTTTACTTATCAATTACAAGCTTGCGTTTTTATTAATCTCGTTTCATTTGTGCATTGTAGTTATCATCACGCTGAGGAGCAGTGTGATACTTGGTGTAATTCCCTCTGAGTCCCACCCCCACCCCAACCTCACTCCCTCCCTATTCCTGTCTGTGAGACTAGTGAAATAAGGCTATGTGCACAGACCTTCGTAAACGCACAAAGCCTCGTTTAGACTCTTTTCTTCATCGTGATTCCTTTTCCCCTTCCGACTTCCATCTCCCTGTTTCCTTCCCTTCCATTATTCTCCTGGTGTCGCCTCAGTAATCTCAAGTTCCTTCTGTTTTTCTGTTTTCTCTCTAGCTTCCACTGGTGAGAGAGACCATAAAACCCTTTGCTTTCTGAGTCGGGCTGCTCTCTCTCAGCATAATATTCTCTAGTTCTGACCGTTTTCCTTAAGATGTCATATGTTTTGTTCTGTATGCCTGAGAGAGAATTTCATGGTGCATATCATATCACATTTTCCTTATCCAGTCATCTTTTGGCAGGTACCCAGGTTGGTTTCATAATTAGCCAATTGTGAATTGAGCGGCTGCACATGGAGAGGGATATGCATGTATCAGTATAGTATTCTAACTCTAATCCTTTTGGAAAGATACCCCTCAGAAGCCTACCTGGGTCACATGTTGATTTCATTCCTACGCTTTTTGAGGAACCTACCTTCTGACCTCCGTAGTGGTTGTACTGATTTGTAGTTTCCTCACAAATGCATGAGAGTTCCTATTTCCCCACTTCCTTGCCAGCACTTGTTATTTCTATTCTTGACGATTTCCATATTGGAGTCCCATCTAAACTGGAATTCAGATGGACTCTGTGCCATTTTGATTTGCATTTCCCTGGTGGGTAATGAAGCTGAACTTTCTCAAAGTATTTATTGGCCATTTCTGTTTCTTCTTTTGAGAAGTGTCTTGTTCAGTTCAACTGCCCTTTACTTTCGGGGGGAAAACACATTCTTTAGTGTTAAGTTCCCTTCATTACGGTTATTTATGTGTTAGATATTAGTACTCTATCACGGGAGCGGCTGGCAAAGATTTTCTCCCATTCTGTAGGCTTTGTCCACAGCTATTCTTACTTTTTTGTTGGTTGGTTTGCATTTTTACATTTTATTCTTTCCCCTGGACCAGATATATGCAGTACATTCTCATGTGATGTTAGGGAGTGACAGGAGCCACAGCTCCTATTCAACTCTACAGTCATAAGGGTGAAGATTATTAGAAAATACTTCTTTAGCTTTAGCAAAACCAGTACAATGAAGAATGTTGTAATCAGTAAGAATGAAATCAAGTCAGAAAACTTTAAAGAAGTAATCCAGGCGAAAGTTGGGTGAAATAATGCCATGAGAAGCAGAGGAGAGCATTTCATAAATGGAAGGGATGTTAAGGAGGGAAATTCGATGACCGAAATGAATTTGGATAGAATCTTAGAAGGAACAACTTCAGAAACACATATATATTGGAGACGAAGAATGCTTTTTCTTCTAAACATTCTCTCCTTGAAATGATCATGTAATTGTTTTAAAATTAAATGTCCAGTTTCACAAGGAAGAGAGAATTATGGAGGTGGACTGCGCAGAGAGCCCGTCTCTTCGCGGAGAGATGACTACATGTCACCAAGAGATGATGGTTACTCCGCTCAAGATGGGTAAAGGAATCCGTTGATTAAAAGTTAAATATTTTAAACTAAATAATTTGATGAAATTTAATTTACATTCAACACAGCACGCATTCTGATCTAGCGCCAAAACATGGAACATTTTTTTGAAGCCTCTACGCTGGATTCAAACCATAATTTGAGGTTTTGTTTACTTATTTGCTTATTCGTTAGTGTATGTTTGGCAGTACTGGGGATGGAACCCAGGGGCATTCTACCCCCGAGCTACACCTCAAGCCCTATTGTTTATTCTTTGTTTTGCCATAAAGCGTCTCGCTGGGTAGCAAAGAAGCAGCTGAGGCTGTCAGCGAACTGTGATTCTCTGCGCTCAGGTCTCAGGATGCTGAGATTAAAAACCTGTGCCACCACATCCGGCAACAGTGAGGATTTATGTATCAGTCCTTTTCCTTAACATAATATTTGTAAGCTTTAAACATATGACGGCATGCATAAAGAGTCCTTGTACTTTATGGCTTACCATCCCACCGTTTGTATTTTAACACAGTTTATTCAAACACTTGCTGTGGTTACCTCTAGCACAGGTTACCAAATACAACTCATCTATTTGTAAATAGATGAGTACATTTTTTAAAACTATTCTGGGCCTGAGGGAATGGAATTGCTGGGTCATAGTGACACATTACACACCTGCAGGTTTTCCATAGGCAGAACTCCAGGATTTTTCTTTGTACGTGCTCCTCAAAAGTTAGTATCCTCAGATGGCACGGCGGCTCACGCCTGTAATCTCAGTACTTGGGCGGCTGAGACAGGAGGATTGCGGGTTCAAGGCCAGCCTCAGCAACCTAGCGAGACTCACAAACGACCTAGAGTGGTCCTGGTTAAAAAAAAAAAAAAAAAGCAAAATGAACATAGTGGGCGTGCTGGTGCACACTTGTAATCCCAGTGCTTGGGAGGCTGAAACAGGAGGACCGCGGTTCAAGGCCGGCCTCAGCTACTTAGTGATGCCCTCTGCAACGTAGTGAGACCCCGTTTCAAAATAAAGAAGAAAAGAAAAGTCTGAAGCTATAGCTCAGGGGTAGAGGTAGAATGAGCCTGGGTTCAATCTCCAGTACCACCCACCAAAAAAAAAAAAAAAAAAAAAGAACAGGGTCTGGGTTATAGCTCGGAGGTAGAGTGCTCCTGAGAGAAATTCCCAGTACCAAAAAATAAATAAATACTAGAGTTGATATTGTCTGAAGCCAGTCCCCCGTGGAAATTGTCATGTATATACACAGTGTTTATGTTTGATTTGAATTTTATTTTCTTTGAATACTAGTGATAATTGTATTACAGCCTTAGGTTTACCCAATTTGTAGAAGTAATCTACTCAAGTATTTTGCTCATCTTTTAAAGTTTCTTATGTTTAGTTAATATTAATTATTATTGAACACAACATTATTTTTCATTTTGTGCCTTAAGTTATTCAAGCCGAGTCTATTCAAGTTCCAGAGACACCAAGGATTATGTTCAACGGGCTAGAGACTATGCATACCGTGATTATGGCCATTATAGTTCTCGGGATGAACGTTACTCTAAAGGCTATAGGTACGTTAAGTTTTATTTTTTTACCCAACAGATTACTTGAATTGTTTGTTTCCATTGAACTAAAGGTTTGCTTGTTGTAATTTAGTGATCGTGACGTCTATAGAGCAGATCGTGATAGGACTTATTCTGATCTTCTAAGTGGAGGCTCTTACAGAGATACATATGAGCGTTATGGTGAGTGTCTGGTTACCAATTACCAGCCCAGATTATAATCTTAATGAACTCTTTCTTATGAAGGGAAAACATCATCCTTCTTGACAATTTGATTAGCTGGATAAACTTATTGTTGTTATTGTTTTAAAATAATGAATACTTGTTGGTTTGTTTTTTTTTTTAGAGGTACTGGGGTTCCTGGAAACCCTTCTACCTCCAGGTTACACTCCCAGACCTATTTTTACATTTGTATTTGGAAACAGGGTCTCTTAAGCCAGCGTGCGTGGCTGGCTTCGAACCTGCGCGATCCTCCTGTCTCTGCCTTCCAACCACGGGGATTACAAGTGTGTGCCCCCACGCCCGGCTGAATACTTGTTTTTAAGAGTAAACCGGAAGTATTATTTTTCCAGTTTGAAAAAAATTGTTTGAAGACATGAACATGGAATGTTCAAGATAAGATGCATAGAAACAAAATGCTCGATCCTCATTTCAGCCCATTTTCAGGAAATAAAGGCAGTTCTCCAAGTTATTTAATATGCTTGTGTATGTGTGTGTGTGTGTGTGCGTGCGTGCATGTGTGCGTGCGTGAGTGTTTGTGTGTGTGTGTGTGTGTGTGTGTGTGTGTGTGTGTGTGTGTTACTGGGGTTTCAGGAAGCCCTTCTAACCTCTGGCCTACACTCCCAGACCTCGTATGTATGTATGTATGTATGTATGTATGTATATACTTTTTTTTTTAGTTTGGAAACAGGGTCTCTTAGGCCAGCGCAGCTGGCTTCCAACCTGCGGGAATCCCGTCTCTGACACTCAAGCGCGGGGATGACAAGCGTGCGCCGCCACACCTGGCTTTAATATGCTTTTTACATTTTTTTTATTTGATATTTGATGCTCCAGGAAGCTCCCGTGATGCTCCACCTGCACGAGGGCCCCCACTGACTTATGTTGCAGACAGCCGCTATGATGATTACAGCAGCTCAAGAGATGGATATGGTGGAGGTCGCGAAAGTTACTCAAGTTACCGAAGTGATATCTACTCAAGCTACCGAAATGATGTCTACTCAAGTGGTCGTGAGCGTGGTGGTAGACAAGAACGTGGGCTTCCACTTTCTATGGGTAGGGCATTCCCTGCCCCTCGTGAATCCTATGCTAGTTCCAGGTGTGGGGGTACAAGAGGGGTTTATGGGGGAAGCCGATCCGAAGGAGGACACCGAAGCAGATACCAAAAATAATACACAAGTTTAGTTACACTAAACTACTTGGCCGAAAGAAAAATAAAATGCCACTCTCCATGTTACTTGAGCACTACAGAGAGAAATATGTTGTTTCTTATGGTTGGGTCATATATTAACTTTCTTTCCATGAAATACTTTAGATTCTAAGATGAAAAAGTAAAACTGTTCAAAGTATTTCTATCCTTGTTGGGCAAAAAGTAAAATTGTTCAAAGTACTTCTATACTTGTTAGACAAAACTAAAATTGTTTGAAGGAATACTACCCTTGTTAGACAAACATTGAAATTGTTCAACGTAATTTTATACTGTTAGGCAAGAATTGAAATTGTTCAAAGTAATTCTGTACTTGTTAGACAGAAAGTAAAGTTGTTCAGAGTAATTCTGTACTTACTGGACAAAAAGTCCAATTGTTCAAAGTCATTGTTTAAAGTAATCCTATACCTGTTAGACGGTAAGTAAAAGTGTTTGAAGCAATTCTATACTTGTTAGGCAAAAAAGTAGAAGTTCCCAGTTTGGATTAAATATTTGTATTATAAAGTTTGAGAATAAAGATGGTGAAGGAAATGACATTTGCTGAGTGTGTATGTGGGAAAGGAGGGGGGTAACTGCGGATTGGACCCCAGAGGTGTTAAATGTCCTAAGGAAATCCTCAGCCCTATTTTGTTGTTGTTGTTTGTTTATGAAATAGGGTCTCTCTACATTGCCCAGCCTGGCCTGAAACTTAGGATCCTTCTATTTCAGCCTCCCAAGTACTGGGCATTATAGGTGTGTGCCACCCTATTATATGTTTTTGTTTTTATGTTTTGACCAGATACACAAGCTTAAGATCACATTTGATTGGAAGACAAATTGCGCTCTTGTTTAAATTTTACCTTTATGCCTCGAAGCCTAAATCTTTATACGGTTAGGCTCATAGTCTAGCAAGTTTTATATGTTCTCTAGTTCATCAGACAAGACAGCCAAATAAACCCAAGTTTGCCTTTAAATATTTAGGGGTACAACAAAGCCTGCAACACGGAATCTGGTCAGAAATTTGTTTTAAGAAGTATGGCGTAGCTGGGTGTGGTGGCACCCACGCTTGTAATCCCCGCGCTTAGGAGGTGGAGACAGGAGGATCACGCTGGTTCGGAGCCAGCCGCGCTAGGGGAATCAGCTTGAGACCAGGAACATTCTAGCTCTGAACCTCTGACCTATACCCCCAGCTTGCTTTTACTTTTTTGTTGTTGTGTTGTTGTGTTGTTGTTGTTGTTGTTGTTGTTTAAACAGGATCTTGCTGTGTTGCACAGGGCCTCACAAGTGTGCTGAAGCTGACCAGGAGCCTGTGATCCTTCTGTCTCAGCCTTCCAAGTTCTGGGATTACAAGCATGCACCACTATGCCCGGCACAAGGTGGAATTTTAAATTTAGGTAAAGATCAGTAGCAACGCCATTAACATTAACGTTTTAACATTTAAACACCGAGTTCTTTTGGAATATTAATGTGTAACTACTAAGGAAAGATTGTTAAATCTATGAAAAACTTGGAAGCTAAAAGTTTAGTTGAAGTATCTCAAATGCAAAGCCAGTAAAGATGAAGATTAAGCTGCATTTTTGGGGTTTAATCAAAACCAAACCTACCTGTGCATCCTAACTAAATAAAGATGCGCAAAACGGCAACAGTTAAAGAGGTCCCTGTGTATGCATTAGGGCAGAAATCCGTAGTTGCATAGAGAAACATAAGCCTATACAGTCCCAGTTACAGAGAAAAGCACAATTTTCCTTCATGGCAACTGTGTGGGGAGGTACATGTATTTTATCAGCATCCCCCATTGTGTACTTTTGAAGAAAACAGGTGCCTGACCTACCTAGCAATTGCTAGTGATTGCTGGAGGTTCATATTTTAATGAGGGCAAGGGCTACCTCTTTTGAACCAGCCAGAAGAGGCAGAGGTTCTTTCTTTCTTTTTCTTTATTTCTTCTCCTTTCTCCTCCTCCTCCTGTCTCAGCCTCCCAAGCACGTGGATTACAAACATGCGTCACCACGTGGGCCTGGCGAGGCAGGGTTTCTGATGAATGTTAACCTCTCAAAACACGGTTAACCTCCGTGCTTGGACATGCACAGTCCGTACAAAAATTTAGGACCTGAGCACTCCACTGGCCCACCATCCTTGCATAAGGAACTCCTGGTTGCAGGTGGAGAAGCCATTTACCCCTCACTCCACATTTGTCAAACACAGAAAACAAAAGCAAAATCAACAACAACCCAGGCGACTCTTAGGTATGAAAGCCTGGGTTTGTTTACATGGTGAATTCTTTCCTGTGCTTGAGAATCCTGCAGATGATTGACTAGTTCTAGGAGCTGAGAGTTCACGGGTATTGGAGAAAAGCCAAATGTTGGAACTTAATTCCCCTCGGAATTAAGTATGGGTCACGTGTACATGCACAATTGTGCACGGTCAGAGCGATAGAGGGATGAATGTCACTGCCTGTACAAGAGGACTGTCACTGCCTATTTGAAGACTGAGATCTGTGATTAAAGCAGCATTTGCCCTGAGGAGACTAAATTTGTGCCCGATGGTCAACCTTCACCCCAGATACATCGTGAAATTATTGGAGCAGTCCCCTGGGACTCAGAAAAGAGGGACATCATCAGGGTTAAGAGGGGCTCTGCATAAAGGTGGTAGAAAATAGCACAGAGCGAACTTCTTTAGGGCGGGTTTACAGTCACAGAGGCACATGTGTGTAGAGGAAGAAGGCTGAGGGTGGCTGTAGAAGACATGTTCTGAAGATACAGTGAAGCTTCAGTGACATGCAGCACAGCCGTCTTGTCAGTGCCGCAGAGACATCACCTTCAGCAGGAAAAAGAATGCATGTAGTATCCATTGTGAAAATAGTCCTATGCCTCCTAGTCCCCTAGAGAAACTGAGAGCTCAGTTTGTGCACTCTTTTTCCCAGGAACCAGAAATACTGGCTTTTCAACACTGGGTCACGTGCCTGCTCAAAGGACCTATTCTCTCCTGGCTTTCTACTTACTACCCAAGGTAGTGGTACAGAGCTTATGAGCCAGACAGAGGTCCTTGTCCTCCCTAATGACCTGGAAGGGAAAGTGAGAGAAAGGTCAACTTTCAGTCTCCGTGTGCCAGCATCCAGTGAGCAAACACAAAAGGAGTCAAAAGAACTGCTAGCACTCAGTAGCTTCTTTGCCATACTCCAGCAGCCAAACTCCACGCCCTCAAGTGTGAATGTCTCCCACCCAGGAGAGTTTATGAGGCAAGTGTCCATTCTAGGCAAGCTGGCAGAAGAACAGAGGTCCGATGCACGGCAGATGAGTGAGCGTGAGAGAGTGTGTGGTGTGTGTGAGCAGGGCATGCGTGTAACGTATGTAACATATATACATTTATACTGCACGTCTCCCAACCTTCTGTCTCCGTAGAAAGGAGACGGGGGTGGGGAGAGGGAGGGAGGGGAGGGATAAAGAGACACGGAGAGCGCGTGTGCACGCGCCCATGCACGCACGCGGGCACACACACTGGCTTAAATGGCAGAGTCTCTTGAGGGCGATGTGGTGGCAGCTTCTGGTCCAGGGCCATCCCAAGGCTCTTTCAGTGGCACTGTAGAAAGACACGGATTGTGTCTGCAGGGACACCGGGAGGGGCCCTGGCTAGCATTCTGTTGCCCCTGAACGCCTGTACACATGCCCGGGAGTATGATGATTCTTGTTGACCCTTCATTCCTGAGTTTATGGAATGCTTTACTGCCTGACCACTTTCATTCCAAGGGTACTCAGGAGTCCCCCTGTGTGGGTGAAAGGTGGAGGAGACCAGCTCCAGCTCCAAGAAGGTATGACACTGAAAGTAGAAAGTCCCAGGCCGAGTGGACTGGAGCCCCCTCATCCATTAGCCCTTTGGCCCAGCTGCCCTGGACTCATCTACACTGGGTTGGGCAAACACAGGGCCCCATTCCTGTGTCTACATGCTTGTGCTGCCGAGATCCTTACTAGTTTGTGCAGTGTCCTCTGGTCTGTCAGTTCTTTGGTCCAGCTTTCTCTGGGGTAAACATTGACGATTCTGGTAAACATCTCCCCGGGAATCCCATAGTGAACCGCGATGCTTAGCCAGCCCGCCCATGAGCTACTTCTGCTCTCCATCTCCCAAACGTGGAGGCCTCAGCAAGCCAGCTATCTGTGTTGGTGTTCCCCTTGGCCCACAAGGTACACAGGATAAAAGGTTGGAGGGGATGGTTTATAACAGTGGCCCATGAATCCGCAGGGCAAGCAATGCTGATGGAGGGAGTTAGATTTGAACTAAGGGAGAGGTAAGGCAACCTCACCTCTCACACACCACACATTCAGGTGCAACAATGGAAGGGCCAGTGTGGGAATCCGCCCTGTGGGAGGACCGTAAAGGGGGTCTCTGAATTAGCGTCCAGCTTTTCTCTGGTTGCCCTGTGAAGGGGTGAAATCGGAGTCCTCTGTGGCTTCCCTCAGCGACATCGCTGTTTGTCTTCTTTGCCTCTGTCTTCCTCATAGTAAAAGGATGCATCCAAGCTCTTACTTTTGAGAGCCAAGGGCTCGGAAAAACACCTTGGTTCACGGGCATCAAGGGGTTTCAGCTGGAGAAAAGGTGTGAGGTCACCGTCACCTGCCAACCTGCCCCACCCAGATGTTGGGTGAGAAAGTGAGAGTGGCTGCAGCAGGACACGCCCCCGAGACTGGCATGGCCAGAACAATGTTAAAATTTAAAATTAAATCGCCACTGAATTTTGAAATTGCGGGGCGGAGAAGACAGCAGAGGGAGAGAAATACAACACCATAGTGAGTGAAAGTGACACGGCGACAGACTCAAGGAGAGAAAGTCAGCGAGGGAAAGAGAGAGGAAGAGGGAGACAAGTCGGGCAAACACAAATGCAGTATGACCACTGGAAGGGTGAGTCATTCTAACGCTTGACCTTCCTAGGGAGAAGACTTCCACAGAGGGATGGTTGTGCCCTGGCAGGAGGCCAAGTCTCCCAACACCTGCAGGGTGTTGGGCCAAGTCTCCCAGCAACCTGGGGAGGTGACTGCAGCCGTGCAGAATGAACCAGAGGCTATGTCGCTGGGTGCGGGAGGCAAGGTCAGTTGACAGCATGGACACTGACTTAACACCACATCCACACATTGTGCCTTTAGTGGGACCTGGCAGGAGGAAGACTGCCAGTGGGTCCCAGGTTTGGGCTCCACCAAGATCTCAGTAAGCTGCATCGGTCCGGGTGGTCCCCAGGACCCGCACTGGCCCTGGAGCCTACAGAGGGCAGCAACAGGCTCTGTGCCTCATGCGTGAACCCCAGTGTACACCTCCCTTCCCTGTAGCGCAGGTCTGAGGAGGAAGTGGGGGTGACAGAGTTTCCAGGCAGGCAGAGACACTTAGATGGGGTGAGGACACTTTTCAAGCTGCCCTCCCTTTCCAGTGTAGGAGGCAGCACCTTCCTAACAGCCTACACCAGAGGTAGGAGCGAGCCCACTGTGAGTTCACAGGTGACTACTTTGCGCATCAGCCCCACACAAGTCCCCCACCGCCCCCGCCCACGGGCCATGTCTCCAGAAGATCCCTGCTGTTGTCCACTATGGGGGATCCTACCAACTGCTGTGGATGGCCCATAGCTGCCTGTGTCCCTCAAGAGGAACACCTAAGAGCTAAAAACACTGCTCTGCAACCCGTGTGGAGCAACTGAGAACAGCATTCAGAGCTGGTCCTCAGAGCCACCCTTTGGCAGTAGCGGTAGCGGTCTTGTACCCAGGTTCCTGGGGCGGAGGGCCATCGCCTCTCCAGGAAAGCCTGAAGGGCAGCCTGGTGCTGTTGGGGTTCAAGGCCAAGCAGTCAGGTACTTGCCACCACCTCAACTTCCAAGGGTCTGTGTGGTAGCATGGGGGGCCCCACCACTCCCCACAGTGTGCGGGGATGTTTGAGCAGGGATCACCGAGATCACGGGGAGAATGTCGGCCGCAGAGCATCCCAGAGGGACCTGCAGAGGGTGGACACACTCTCGGCTAACCTGGAGAGGAATGTGTCTGGGCTTCCACAGCAATCTCCACCTGCACGCAAGCTGTAGCTGAGTAAACCCCTTACCGCGTGGCAGGTGTTTCCGGGACCGACCGGCTGCGTGCTCAGGAAGGAGCCTGCCAAATGTTTCTCGGGGCTAACATTTTGCCACTGCTCTCTCTGTCCCAGGGCTTGCCCTTAACACAGTTTGCTGCTGCTCTGTACCAGGAGAGGGACCCATCCCAGAGAAGGGTCTGGGCTGGGGGTGGCCATCTGGCAGGAGGAGACATCTTTGTTACCATACGTCATGAGGAGAAACACCCTGGCGATGCTCATTCGGAACTGCACCAGTTAGGGCACTGCGTGCATCCAGTGTCGGCTGAGCTACAAATCTGAGGCCAGTCCACTTGGAGGTAAGGAGCAAGGGTAGTATTTGCCGGCCTGGGCAGCAACGGGAGCGATAACCCACTGGGTTGAAAGCGACAGAGCTTGGCACAGGGTGCGTTTGATCTGTGCCCCCACCCTCCCTGTCTGTGCCTTCTGTGCCAGTGGCATGCAAAAGTACCTTCCCAGCACCACCCAGGAAGTTTCCAGGGGTCCACACCGCCCACGATGGGATGGAATCGGCTTCTTCTCGGAAACAGCCGCTCTGCCCAATTATCGACAACAGAGAGAAAGAAGTCTCCCCCACCCCACACCCACACCGGAAACAACCCAATCCACCCTGTCGTCAGTCTCCCCCTGCTTCAAAGATAGTGGCCCGCTTATAATTCCCTTTACAATTGCTGGGGCTGTCCGCCCGTCTGTGAAACTGACAGGATTCCCGTACCCCGGTGTGCACAGGGTGGGAGCAGAACCCAAGACGGGGAGAGAATCCACCGGGGGAAGGAAGGGGTCGAGATGGGCGCGGGGCCCAGTCCCTTTTTTCCATCCTCCAGGTTAAGCCGTCAGACTCTTACTAGGCAGACAGCCCATGGCTGCAGCACTTGTCTCAGGTGGTTTGGATTTATTCACACAATCTTCCACTACCAATCACCCAGGCATAGCAAGGCAGTTGGTAAGCTTTATTTCCCTCCCTCTGAAAATGTGACATGCAGGATATCTATCTCTTCCTTCTTGAGATACTTCGAAGTTCCTGGTGAAGGTCAAGGTCAGGTATATCCCAGAGATTCACGCCGGTCATCTGGAAGGCTGGAGTTCATGCATACGCCTACGCAAAGACAGGCACAAAACAAGCAAATGGACACACACACACGCGCGCGCACACGAGGAGACAGAAGATGTAAGGAACACTGTGTGTCTTTGCACCCTACCAGCGTTTGCATTCTGAAGCCCTCACCGGATATACCATCCCTCACCATTTGGTAGCGCTGACACCTCTCCCAAATGAAAATGATTCCCTTTACAACTGAGGGGGCTGTCCGCCCGTCTGTGAAACTGACAGGGTTCTTGGGACCATGCGGGGAAGCCTTGGAATGTGGCCACAGAAACGGGTGGCACAGGGTGACAGAGAGCCCCTCACGCATGGTCTGTACCCCGGTGTGCACAGGGTGAGAGAAGAACCCAGGAGAGGAGAAGGAAGGGGTTGTGGGGGTGGGCTCGGGAGTGAGTTATGGAAAAAGTATTCATAGCACCTTCAGCCCAGCCTCTTTCCCAGTACAGGGACATTCACCTTTCTCAAGAGGTAAGAGGACCCCCCCACCCCGTCCTAAATACTCGGTGTCCTATGCAGTTGTTCAAAGGCCGAATTTTCCCACGGGTTGACAGGAACCAGTTAACAGGTTCCACAGCTGGATGCTCACCTGGCTCTGAAGCTCCATCCCCTCTCCGGGTGTTGTCTTTCCCAAGGTAGTAATGCAGGGGTTTGAGCCACAGGTCCTCAACGATGACCTGGGAGGGGAAGCAGGACAGGTTAGTTCATGACGCAGACCCCTTTCCCAGCAAAAGGGAAACCCACAAAGGTCACTGCTGAAGTGGCCCAGAGGGCCCCACCTCAGCAATCCTGTTGGAGTCTGGGCAGTTGTGGGCACACAGCCAGGTGAAGAAGGTCAGGCCCTCAGAGTCCTGAGAGCAGCTGGTCCCTGCACCCTCACAACCCGACAGAGGATGGATTGTGGTGGAACGAAAGGCCTCATATCCTGGAGGAATTGAAGAATGTCAGGCTACGGCTACGTCACCCTCTGTGCAGCCCACTTCACCCAGAGACAACCCCTGCTATCAGGAAGACCCTGCTTACCAGTGATGCTGAGTATATACTCCTTAATGAGCACTTCGTTCTGAAAGTAGGGGTTGTCCCGAAAGAAAAATATTATCCTGCAGGAGGCCTGGGGAAGGCTGAGTTCTTCCACCTGCCAGGCCATGAAAAAGGGCCAGGTGGAGTCTTGTCTAAGGTGTGCTGAGTGAACCTGCGCACTGGCTTGGATCAGCTGCCCCTCCCACCTTTCTCTCTGAACACCCCCCTCCTCCGAGCCTCTCCCCAGAGTAACTCTGGGACTGACCTCCAAACTCAACAGGTAGCCAAGTAAGTCTTCATCTTTATGGCTGATGATGGCTGACAGCTGGGGGTGGTGCACCAACTGCTATAGGTGAAGGAGCTAGGAGAAACGGAACCAGACGAGAGAGCGAGGAGAGTGTGGGGCAGGGAACCTCCCCGGAGGTGCGCAGGCATTCTACACTGGCCCACCCTGATGATGGGCCCTGCTGGCCTTTCCACATGCACCCTCGGGTCTGGGGTCTACAGGGGCTCCTGGGTGTATGCAAAACTGCCTGCCTGCACTGGCTTGGGGATGGGCTGCTAATGGAGGCTTCCTCAGTCCTACTTGGTTTTTACATGCTACGCCATCCGTCCCAAAAGGAAGGATGTGTGTGTGTGTGTGTGTGTGTGTGTGTGTGTGAGAGAGAGAGAGAGAGAGAGAGAGAGAGAGAGAGAGAGAGAGGGAGGGAGGGAGCCCGCGCGCGCAGATGCAGGTGGCTCCCCCACTTCTACGGCCTGGTGGCTGTGCCTAGCAGTCTGTTAGAGGGGGCTGCCCCACCCAAAAGAATTCCAGGAATAGAATGCCTTCCAATGTTTGCAGAGTGAAGGGTCCTTTTTGAGCCCTACTTGCCTTTCCTTGCTGATCTTCTTCCCAGCTCTTACACCTGCCTCCTTTTGTGCTAACTACCGGGCCACATCTATGCAGTGTGTCCTCATTATTCCACCAGATTGGTCTCGGCCTTTTACTACCCCCCACCGATCCGCATGTCCCTGGCTCTCCCCTCCCACCTTCCCACAGCCCTGCTCCTTCTGGAGCTCCAGATCCCTTCCTCCTCTTCGCTGCCCCCTGAGCGAACACCGGTTAAGGATACCGCTGCAGCCCAGAAGCCGGGGATGCTCTGGATGACATCCCTTCTGCGGTCAAAGACCAATCTGCGGCTTCGCGCCACCTTTCTTCTTAGCCTTTCCAATGCACCTCTCGCCCGAGCGGTCACAAAGCTGAGCTCCAACTGCAGGATTTCCAGCCGCTCCATTTTGGGCCTGCGCTTTGATAGCTTCCGCCGGGTGGGTGCCGGTGCCTGGGGATCCTCCTGTTGCGGTGGGTCCTGAGTCTCTACCTCCACCTCCTCCATTACTTCCCACAGCCGCAGCACGACCTCCTCCCCGCTGGCCGCCCCCTCTCTGCAAGGGGAGGCCTCAGGGCGCAACACAACCTCCATGTCCACGGGGGACACACAGGCTTCCGCCCCCTCCCCCTCCCTGCCGCCAGCTACCCTCTGCTGCGCCCGGGCCCTGGGGGAAGCGGACCGTGGGGGCGGTTCCCCCGGAAACACAGGGGTCGCCACCGCCTCAAGGCCCCTGTGCAGACCCTGGAGCTGCGGGGCTGCCGGGGCCGCCCGGCCCTCCCCGCCCGCTCCCCTACTGGCCATGGCGCGCGTGGCCCCCGGCACCGACAGCGGTGGCGGGGACGACCCTCCGAACGCCGGCGTGTCTGCAGTGGGAGGGCTGCGGGCCTGGCGAGAGCGCTACCCTGCGCATGTGCGCAGGCGCCCCCTGGGGCGGGCGGGAAGCTCCGAAGGCCACCCGCGCAAGCACTCCCTCCGGCCCCGCCCCTCCACCCCCTCCCGCCACCGGGGGCGGTCCAACACGCAGCCCCGCCCTCCGCCTGTCAGTCAGAACCCAGCGCCCCAGACTGTGGGCATCGTGCCCCTGGGCCTCTGGGCCTCTGGGCCCGGCGGCCCTCGGCCCTTCCGTGCGTGCTATGGGACCCTGGGCAAGCCCCACTCCCTACTCAAGTGTCCGTGAGCTAGGTCACACAGTGAGCTGCCCGACCACCGCCCCCTATTGAGGGACCAGACCCTGAGGTGTCAGGAGAAACCCTGGCCCGGAGGACGAAGACCCCCACCCCCACCAGTGGCCAGGCTTACTCCTACAGCCCATGCCTTGTCCTCAGGTGTACGCACAGGAAAAACACCTCCCTCCTGTTTATTGCTCTCTCCCTGCTGGTGCACAAACATGGCACATGCTCCATTATGAGGTCGAATGCCCGCCTCCTCCCTCGGCACTGACACTGTCTCTCTCCAGTCTCTAGAAGCAGGGAGGCACTTCACATCACCCGCCAGCAAAGGTCCCACCGGATTCCTGGGGGGGGGGGGGGCGTGTGGATGATCCGCACACAGGGGTGGCAGCTTCCTCATGGAAACAGCACGTCTTCCTGTACCTGGCACACAGAGGTTCGAGAGGCACACATGAGCAATCAAACAGGCAGGTACCTTCACGGCTCTGAACGACAATTTGCCTATGAGTGTGTGTGAGAGAGACACAGAGCCAGAGGGAAAGAGGGGCAGGGACACACACGCACACGTATAGTGTGACGACGGTGAGTGTGTAGGTACAGCATAGCAAAGACCCGCGTGTGTCCTCTCATTAGTTCCCGCCCTGTCAGACTCTGTTGCCCCGAAGAGACCTCGTGAAGGTTTGCGCCTGCCACCTCAGCCCCCACCGCGCGCCCCCCCCACCCACCCACCCAGCGGTCAGGAACCTTACTCCAGCTTCCTCGTACAACTACGGCATGAACCCCGCTGACCCACTAGACAAGGCTCAGAGCGCCACGCGCAGGCTCTAGCGAGGTGGA
This sequence comes from Muscardinus avellanarius, assembly GCF_963383645.1. NCBI lineage: Eukaryota > Metazoa > Chordata > Mammalia > Rodentia > Gliridae > Muscardinus > Muscardinus avellanarius. Next base: position 7,689,249 of record NC_137809.1, read on the forward strand.
CACAGAAAAGGAAAGATGGGAAATGGACACCTTCCGGGGGTCAGGGAGGGGGGAGTAGACGGGAGAGGAGAGGGGACGGGCTCCTGAGGGTGCTTAAGAAAGCCCTGTCATGGAGACACCGGGAGGCAGCAGTGACGTGCAACGTCGGCCCTTGGTGGGCGGCCAGGGTCCGGTACTGCCACGTCCAGGAGGTCCGAGTCTCTCCACAGACTCTGCACTGACGGCTTTGCTTTGTGCGACCCTAATGCCTCCGAGCAACTGGAGCCTGTGTTTGCCCACAGGTGTCCCGGGAGGCGGCCACAGGAGCTCTTCCACCCCAGCCCCTTGGCTGCTCACCTGGCCTCCTCTGTCCTTGTGGGACGCCGGGATCCTACGCGCCAAGGTAGTAGTAGTGCAGGGGATTGAGCCACAGGTCCTCCATGATGACCTGGGAGCGGGAGGCGAGACAAAGCAGGTCAAGGTTCAGGCGCCAGGCCCCAGGCCCCAGCAGATTCAATTATGACAAGGTCAAGGAGGAGGCCCTGACCTCAGCAACCCTGTTTGAGCCTGGGCAGTTGAGAACAGACAGCCAGTCGAGGAAGGTCACGCAGCCGGGGTCCGGAAAGAAGCCGGCGGCTTCCCCGTCACCATCACAGTACCACTCGATGGCAGTCGAACTAGTGGCCCGACACCCTGCAGGGAATGAAGGGTGCCAGGATCCAGCCTGCTCCGTGGGTGCCCGCGACTGGACCTGAAGCCTCCCCTCCCACAGGAGGGCTCTGTCTCACCTGTGACGCTGAGCCGATACTTCTTAACGATGACCTTGTTGCGAAAGTAGGGGTTGGCCCGGAAGAAAAACAACAGTCTGCAGTGACTGCCAGGACGGCCCAGTTCTTCCACCTGCCAGGCCCCCAGGGAAAACCCAAGGCAGGTGTGCTGAGGGGAGCCTGTGTGCTGGGAGGGCCCAACCTCCCCTGCCAACTTGCCCCACCCTCTGCCCAGACCCAGGCCCAGGCCCGGGCTGACCTCCAAACGAAACATGTAGCCAAGCAAGTCTGCATCTTGGTGGCTGATGATGGCCGACAGCTGGGGGTGGTGCACAAACTGCCTTCGGTCAAGGAGGAGCTGGAGGCTACTGAGACGCTCACGAGTGCCCGAGGTGTGGGGCAGAGGGAGGTGCTGCAAGTGGGCCAGTTCTACCCTTCCCTCCTGGCTCCCAGACCCGCCTCTCTTGCCACAAGCCCCTTGGGGCCCAGGCTGCCCCTGGGTGTGTTCCAAGCTCGGCAGGGCTGCAGGGACTGGAGGAGGGCCTCTGAGCTCTGGGCTCTCCTGCGCCAGCCTCAGGCTGGGTGCCGCCGCCAAGGTGTCCTCCGTCCTGGTTTCCGGGCCCCAAGGAGGGTGGGGTGGGTTGGGGTGGGGCGTTTGGCCACGGTGGTCCACTGGGCCCTCCTGGACAGTCAGGAGGATGTCCTGACTGCTGAGGAGCAGGGGCGCCTGGCTGTGCCCTGTGTCCCGGGCTCAGCCTCTGCGGAGCGGGCACCTGGGGCAGACACCAGAATTGATCTGTCTGGCCCCTGTCAGGGAACACCTGTAGCTGGGACCCACCAAGGACAGGAGGAAGGCCACAGGCTGGTGGCGCTGGGAGCACAGCCGGGTTTTCTGGCCCCAGAAAGCCCTGGCAGTCTCCCCACACACCTCCGCCTTCGCCACGATTCCTTTCGGGCCTGAAGCTCGCCGTGTGCTCTGCCTGTGCCGGCTGAGTCGTGTGGACCTCAGGTGCCACTCCCTGAACTCCCTCCCTTTCCTCGTTGCAGGGGCAAGGCCCATCCGGCCGCCTCTCTTCTCAAAAATCCTAGGGCAGTGGCCTCACTCCCTCTCTCGTCCTCGTCCTCGTGACCTAAGGTCCCAGGCACTCCCTCTCCGCCCCTGCCCGCCAGAGACCGCCCGATGCCCCGCTGGCGATTAGCGCAACTAAGGATACCGCTTTGGCCCAGAAGGCGGGGATGCGCCGGATGATGGCCCTCCTGCGATGAAGGCGGGGCCCGCGTGTCTGCGCTACCTCGGTCATCAGACTTGCGTAGGTCCTGCTGGCGCGGGCATCGATGGCTCTGAGCTTAGACTCCAGGAGCTGCAGCTCCTCCACTGGGGAGAGGCCCGTAGGGGAGCCCCGCCTCATCTGTGCCTGGGCGTTTCCCTCACACTGGTCGGAATCCGAGTCCTCGCCCTCTTCCTCGGGGTCCTGGGTCTCTACCTCCACCACCTCCATCACTTCCCCCATCTGCAGCACCGCCGCCTCCTCCTCCCCCGGCGCCCGCACCTCCCCTGGGAAAGCGGAGGCCGTGGGGAGCTGCAGAGCCTTCGCAGGGGACACCCAGGCCTCCTCCCCCAGGCCGACAGCTACCCTCGGCTGCACCCGGGCACTGGGGGCTCTGGGCTCTGGGCTCCGCTGCCTGGCAGGCGCAGGCGCAGCGCCCTCCCGAGGGGCCGCTCCCAGGCCGACGAGCGGCGGGCCTCCCAGGGCCGCCCAGCCCTCCCCGTCCACCCCCGCACTGGCCATGGGGCCCTGGCCTTCAGCTGGATCCAGGAGGGCACGCGGGAAGGCGTCTAGCCTGTCTACAGAAGGACCGCTGAGGGCAGGCGGAGGACGACTTCCGCTTCCGGAGAGTCGGGTGTTGTGCGCATGTGTGCCCCAGTGGCCTCGGGAGAGGCGGGGTGGCCGGGAGGGAGGGCTCCTACAGCCTCGCGCATCTGCTAGCGCCCAGTCAGAGGGACCCCGGCGAGGCCTTTGCGGGCACAGCCCCGCACCTGGCCTGTCAAAAGTCAGTTCAGGCCGGGCGCGGCGGCGCACGCGCGTAATCCCCGCGCTTGGGAGGCTGAGACCGGAGGATCGCGCAGGTTCGAAGCCGGCCTCGGCTGCTGAGGGAGGCTCTCTGCGACTTAGTGAGACCCTGCTTCCAAATAAAGTATAAAATAGGTCTGGGAGTGTAGCCCGGAGGTAGAAAGCCTCTGGGTCCCACCCCCAGGACCACAGAGAACAAACAAACAAAGGTCAGTTCAGGGGGACTCAGCCCACCTTGGGTCGCCTGTCCAGACGGTCGGCAGGACGCGGGCCGTGGGGGGCTTGCCAGTGCCCAGCCCAGACCCCCACTCACCGCGCCCAGGTATCCCCGGCCTTTTTATTTTAGTACTTGTCTTGTTATCCTGGAGCAGCCTGTAGGTGGAGGACCCTCGGTGCGGCCAGGCAGACCTGTCCCCCGACACGGTCAGTTGTCCTTGGGGAAAGCCTCTAAGAAATGAGCTGCCCGTTTCGCTAGCCTCTTTGCCCAAGCGCAGAAGGAATGCTGGCAACGAGGCTGCCAACCACCCGCCCTCCCCCAAGTAGTTCTCGAGAAACTCACACTCCCGGTGTCCCCGCTGCGGTGCGGTGAAAGGATGCAGGTCGACGGAATGCTTGGCTCTGGGTGAACTACTGCAGTCCATCAACTGTGCGTGGCCTCACTCCTCCTAGCCTCGGCCACGGAAGGGCTCGGCGTGGGCCCATGCGCGCTGCTTCTCCGGCATTTGCAGCCTGGCATCCACGCCTTCCCACAGGACCTGTGACGGGAATGGCGCTGGGTCAGGTGTGGGCTGGGATGGAGGCAGTGGATGAGTGTGCATGTGACAGGAGGCCCAGAGACTTGCAGCAGATCCAGTTGCCCCCTCTCCTAGGTGTGAAGGCCTAACTTTAATCGGTGCCTATGGCAGAAGTCTCGGCTCCAGGCAGGCTGCAAGGGGAAAATCAGGTGGCTCTTAGATTGGGTTGGCAGGAGGATTGGACCTCTGGATTTTTGTGCAGGCGGTAGTCTTTAGCATTAGCTCTCTTGGCCTTTTCTTGGACTCCTCCGTTTTCCTAACTGTGAGCCAGCAAGGAGACTGTCACCACCACAGGGCACCTGGGAGGCGCACTCAACTTGGTCTTAGTTAGGTTGCCCTTTTCCATGCACAGCACATGGAAGGAGAAGTGTGGAGGGTCGGGACAGAAAACGAATAGGAGTATTGTCCCATTTCAGGATGCCTTTTGCTCAAATCAGGGATCCAACCCATGCTTCTTCTTGCTTTTCAGAACAAAGGAGGTAGCCATTCAAGAGGACCAGGCTGCAGTCCGAAAAGGTGAGCCAGTTTTGGAATGTGATCTGAATCATTCCAGCCTGGTTAGTCCATCGGTTATGCTGTTTGGGATATGGTTGGTTAGCACAAAGGCTGGCCTTGGGAGGTTTTGTGCCTGAGGTCTGGACCATGTGCCACTGTCCTCGGCAGGCCTGCAGAAGGGCACATTGCGTGAGGCACACGGTGCAGTGTGCAGATTTTTTTTATTTTATTTTATTTTTTTTAGTCTAGCAAACCAAGACCCACCCGTAAGCATTTCCCCATCCATCTCACCAAATACAGAGGAAGGTTGTTGGATTTCAGTCAGGGCTATGGGCCTAACCTCCTTTTTCCCCTTTTGTGGCCTAGCCCAAGGACAGTGGTAAAACCAACAGGTTTTGTTGTTGGTCATGGTGATTATTGGTGCTTGCTTGCTTGCTTGTGTAGAAGGGTAGGTGAGCCCCTATTAATCAGGGTTTATGTTATGGACCAAATTTATTCATGGTCATATTCAGATCAGAGAAAAGTTCAGGAGGTGCCCAAAGAGAGCATGCTACTGGAGCTTATTTGTGTATCTACCCATGTCTTGTATTGGAATTCAGTGTGCATGCACATACATGCTTGGTATGTATTGCTTGGTACCCCCAAACATATGTGATCGTATGCCCATCCACACAGTCACTCGCCCACACATACCCAGCATGTCATTCTATCTAGGGTATTTACTTGCTTGTGGTGGTCTTGTGTTTGTATGAATAGCAACCCAGAGAAGTAAGACTTTGCTTTTGCTGATGTGGACCAAATGTGGACTGCTCTGACGATACAAAATTTCATGTGGTGTACTAGACATTTGGCAGTATATGAACATGTATATTTCCGCATTCTATGAGAAGTGCAAGAGAGACAGAAGTGTTCAGATTGGTGGACCTCCACAACTTAGTGAGACCCTGTTTCAAATAAAAAAGTAGGGCTGGGGGTGTAGCTCAGAGCTAGAATGCCCCTGGGTTCCATCCCCTGTCCGTCCGTCCGTCTGTCTGTCTGACACACACACACACACACACACACACACACACACACACACACACACACACAATTACTTTTTGCATGTTTGATAATAGTATAATTCTTTTCTTTATTGTTGTACTCAGGTTTCTTTCTTCATGATATATCAATCACATATATGTCCACAATTTCAAACTCCTCCTTTGTGCTGTGTGTCACTCTTCTGTGTATCATTATTTCACAATAAAATATTTTGCAGAGTTTACCTTTTGGGGGGGGGATTTTTCTCTTTTCGTTTATGTGTTTTGTGCTTCATTTCTTATTTTTATTTTGTCATATATTTTATGTATTTAGTTATTTATATGTAGTTTTCTATCTTTTGTACATTTTGTCAGGTCTTCATTGAAATCGAGTAATTTTATTATTTCTTTTTTTTAAACAGTGGGTTTAATTTTTGACTGATTGATTGATTGATTGATTGATTTTTGGTGGTACTTGGGGTTCCTGGAAACCCTTCTACCTCCGCGCTACAATCCCAGACCTATTTTATATTTTTATTTGGAAACAGGGTCTCTTAAGCCAGCGAGAACCTCCTGTCTCCACCTCCCAAGCGCGGGGATTACAAGCGTGCACCACCTCGCCCGGCAAAATCAAGTATATTTTTAAAAATGTTTCCAGGCTGGGCATTGTGGCATATGCTTGTAAGTCTAATACTTTTTTTTTTTTTTTTGGTGGTACTGGGGATCCTGGAAGCCCTTCTACCTTTGGGCTACACTCCCAGACCTATTTTTTATACTTTTTTATTTGGAAACAGGGCTTCGAACCTGCGCGATCCTCCTGTCTCTGCCTCCCAAGCTCGGGGATTACAAGCGTGCACCACCACGCCTGGCTGTAAGTCTAATACTTTGGAGGCTGTGAAAGGAAGATCACAGGCTCGAGACTGGCCTCAGCAACTCAGCCAGACCTTGTTTCAAAATAAAAAACAAAATCAGTATGGGGGTATATCTTGGAAGTAGACTGCCCTCAAGTTCGATCCCTACTACCACTCAAAAAATTATTTTCTAAGCCAGGTGTGTGGTACACGCGTGTAATCCCAGCATTTGGGAGGCTGAGAAGGAGGAGCGTGGTTCGCAGACAGCCTCAGCTACTTAGTGAGCCCCTTTGCAACCAGAGAGCCCTGTATCAAATAAAGACTAGAAAATAGGGCTGGGGGTGTAGCTCAGAGGTAGAATGCCCCTGGGTTCTATCCCCAGCACTGCAAAAAAATAAATTGTATTTGTGTATATTGTCATTCCCTAGTATATGTAGTTAACATTGTCACCCTATTAAGTATTCAGTTGATAGAAAAATAAATACATTTATATTCAACAGATACATATTGTGTTCAACTTCTTGTATAATATGCACTTTTTAAATTATTCAAATATAACAAAGTGAAAGGTACTCTTTAAGCATAAGATAGTTATTGTGGAGGGAAATACTATTTATTAAAGGAAGATATTGGTATTATATCCTAACGGTCATAACGCAGTAATTTCTCTTTCTTGTGTGTTGTCTTATTTATTATAATATGAACAGATTTTTAGCAATATTTACTCCAGGCTTAGACTACAGAAAAGTCTGGGCTGTAATAATCATTATTAAAGAAAGTGGCAGTATGGTTGGCTCTTTAAGGATACTAGAGGACTTGGGCTTCTCCACCCAAGGCATGAGTTCCTGGTTTAGGGGATTTCCTGTTTTTGCTGATGTGGATAAGATCCAGGAGAAGTGTGAGTTCAAGACGGTTCCTAGGGCTTTGAGACTGGTGATTCCTATTTGTGTCCATTTGCCATTACCAGATACTGGTCTGCACATAACAGCACTGCCTGGACTCACTGGCTCCTGTGAAGACAAGCACAGAATTAGTAATAAATCTTTATACCAACTTCTTATATAACCTTGGATTCCGTAGTGAGGGAAATAACAAAACAAAAAAACAGGGAGTTTTAAAAAACAAAAACAAAAAGGTAGGTAGGTACATAACTATATCATCCTTATTACCAAATTATATTATACCATGTACTAGAACAAATAAAATATTTGAGGTTTAAAGTATAAAGTTGCCACCATCCTTAACCCCTCCCACCTCATGGCCTCACTGGAGGCCTCGCCATCCTTAACCCCTCCCACCTCATGGCCTCACTGGAGGCCTCGCCATCCTTAACCCCTCCCACCTCATGGCCTCACTGGAGGCCTCGCCATCCTTAACCCCTCCCACCTCATGGCCTCACTGGAGGCCTCGCCATCCTTAACCCCTCCCACCTCATGGCCTCACTGGAGGCCCCCATCCTTAACCCCTCCCACCTCATGGCCTCACTGGAGGCCTCGCCATCCTTAACCCCTCCCACCTCATGGCCTCACTGGAGGCCTCGCCATCCTTAACCCCTCCCACCTCATGGCCTCACTGGAGGCCTCGCCATCCTTAACCCCTCCCACCTCATGGCCTCACTGGAGGCCCCCATCCTTAACCCCTCCCACCTCATGGCCTCACTGGAGGCCTCGCCATCCTTAACCCCTCCCACCTCATGGCCTCACTGGAGGCCCCCATCCTTAACCCCTCCCACCTCATGGCCTCACTGGAGGCCTCGCCATCCTTAACCCCTCCCACCTCATGGCCTGACTGGAGGCCTCGCCATCCTTAACCCCTCCCACCTCATGGCCTCACCGGAGGCCTCGCCATCCTTAACCCCTCCCACCTCATGGCCTCACTGGAGGCCTCGCCATCCTTAACCCCTCCCACCTCATGGCCTCACTGGAGGCCTCGCCATCCTTAACCCCTCCCACCTCATGGCCTCACTGGAGGCCTCGCCATCTTTAACCCCTCCCACCTCATGGCCTCAAGGAGGCCTCACAATCTTTAATCCCTCCCACTTTCCACTCCTAACCAATCCTAGGAGTCGGCGGCCATCTTTCCGGCCCGAGCCAGGCAGCTTGGCACTTGCTCTGCCTGCCAACTGCCTGCGCGGGCCAGGACCTCTGCCTGCCGCTTGGACCTCCTAAAGCACCGTTCCAGCTTGGTTCTCCGGTCACCGCCGGGACCTCTGGCCGGTTTGCCCCGCCCGCCCCAAGCCAGGCTCACTGGCGGTGCTCCTCGGGACCCAGCCTCAGCGTCTGGCGCGTGCCTGGAAGCCATTTTGTCTCCACGCCGCGGGCCCGGCAAGCCACGCCGCCTGTGCGCCCCCACTGATCCCACCAGCCGCCAGTGCTGTCCACACCAGCCACCGGCATCCGCGCACCCTGGCTCCACCGCGCCCCCAGCAGCTTCTCAGCGCTTCTGTCACAGCCAGCGCTGGCCGACAACACTATACTCCGGTAAACTGCCTCCTTCCCTTGGTTAGCGGGTTCCGGACTTGGGTCTTCCGGTCCACTGGGACCTAAAAATCCAAGCGCTTGGTGACCCATTGTCCCCCGGTCCACTGGGACCACGCTGCGGATGACCAGGTCATCCTCCGGTTTTGAGAAGGAATGAAGACGTTCTTCCCTATCTCTTAACCTCTGTTTCCGAACGATTGAGCAGGGAAATCGGGGACGCCCATTTCCTGTTCTTCGTTTCCGCCCGCGAACCAATTATGGGGAGTCGAACCTTTATACTAGCAGATGCCCTGAGAGCCTGTCTGCCTTGATACGAGTTGGGAAATAGGTTGCGGTGGCCCAGGAATAGTTAGGAACTTTTATAAGCGGTCTGGTATCCTTCCAAATGCTCTCCCCCATCAGCTTCCATTTATTTTCCCGCCAGCTGCCATTTTGTGATGGCGCGTAGTCACTGCCTGGTGATGTCACAGTTGCCATCTTGGCCCGCGCCAGACTGCAATTTTGCTGGGCGGCCCGCGTGGGCGCGCCCTAGGTGCTGTGGGAAACGCCGGGGCTGGGGCGACACCCTCTGCCCGTGGGGAGTCTGCGTTGCCATTCTTGCCGGACACCAGCCCCGGGACGCGCTCTTTGTGAGTATAGGTCCGTCACAGCTGACAGAACCTTAACATAGCATCTAAGTTTTAATTCCAGAGAGAAACAGGCGGAGATGGAGCGTACACTCTTGACTTTGCCAAAAAGCAGATCCCTGGTAGCTGCCCTTTGGCTGGCGGTGGCGGCTCAGCCCCCTGGAGCGCCACCTAGGTGTGGAGGACTGCAACAACAACTACCTCCAGGAGCCTGCCTCAAGTGGGGCAAAGCCACGCCTACCAATCAGACTGCTCGGCGTGTGGCCAGGAGGGCCACTGGAACAGTGCCCTTGGAAAAGGGTGAGCCCCAGGTGCCTCAACACAGGGGGAGCACCTTTCCAGACCAGGCCCCGCCGCTGGCCCTACTCAGCCTGGCTGAAGACTGATGGCTCCTGGATCCCTCAACCTCCATCCTCTTTGCCAGCTCAGGGTAGCTCTCCAGGTACTGAGTAAACCAGTCTCCTTTTTGGTCGCCTGCTCAATCTCATGATTTGTTTTTTTCTTTAATAGCCCTTGCCTGTTCAAGCCTCCTCAAGCGCACATCACTAAGCTGTCCAGGGTAACCTCCAATTCGCACTGCAGCTATGCACCCACCTGCACCCCCTTCTGGGGGACTGAACTCCCGACTCCTCCCGGCCTGGGGCCCCTGATGATGCCCCTTGACAGCAGGAAGAAGCTAGAGGGTCCAATCGTCATCCATTATCCCTACCATCAAAAGGCCGGAATGTTAAGTTGGGTCTTGCACTCATGTGACTTTGTGTCACATGACCTCTGCAGGGCAAGGGAGGGGCTGAAACCCCCGCGAGAATTGGGCATTCCCGCGAGTAAACCCCCATCTCGCGAGATGCATGCCTTTAAAAGGAGAGCCCGCGTCCTCTAGCTTCGGACAGGCGCGCGGGCCCCACAGTGCCTCGCCCTGATCCCCGGGAGAGCCGTGCCATTAAAACTTTACATGCCATGTGTACCGGACCTCTCTCGTGTTTTTCACACTCCGCCGTATGCACATTATTTTTATTTTACTCGCATTTAATTTTTTATTTTACTTATCAAGAAGCACCTTTCTCTGTAAACAGACTGTGTATTTTGGGGCTGAGGAAAAGACACCTTATGTTTTCCTGGGTGCCTTGTAGTGTTAAAATGAACAACAGCACCACCTTGTTTTAATGTGGGCACCACTTGAGAAAATACGGCATTAAGAGAACTGTGGGGATTTTAAATAAAGATCTTGGTCATGAGAGTAAAAGTCACTAGTTCTATTTGTTGTCTGTGAACTACCTCTTAGGGGAAGTGGGCGCACCCAAAACCAAACCAAACCAAACCGAACCAACCCAGTCCGTGATTTTGCCAAGTGAAATGATTCGCCATCCCAGAGTGCGTTTGTCAGTTTGGAATAAAATGTAAATTAGTTACTGTAACAGGGATTAAGTTTTCAAGATTTTTGAAAGGGAAATGTGGTGTTCTTGGTAAACTGAACTCTCCACATCCTGTAGTAAAATCCCATGCACACACAGATCACTTTGTACCTGCTTCTTGGTAGTGACTGATTATCACTGTTGTAAGGACGCTCTTTGATATAAGAGTTGAGCAATATTTTAAAGCATTTGATACTTTAGGACTTTTGCTGAGCTAAAGAATTTAAACCTTTTCAGTCCAAATCTCTAAGATTAAGTTGGCTACATTTTGTAAAGACAGAGTCAATTAGATCTAGAACACACTGGCTTCTTAGAGATACCTCGTTACCATTCTGAGAAAGTAGATAGTTTTCAAGTGTCTGTGATAATAGTTTTGTTGTTAAGATGTGTCTTTTAAGGAACCTTCTTTTGTTATTTCATTGATCTCAGTGTAGCCTTAGTTTGGTGGCAGGAAAAGTTTTGTTTCCTTAGTTGTTTGTGTTTTTGTTGTTGATACTTTGTGATGGACCATGGTCCCTTGTTGTTGGCTACTCCCATCTTTATAGGAATTCCATTTCTGTCACAGTTGAGGAGTTTTAGTTATACTAGTTAATGTGCACTTTTGCTTTACAATTGTGGCTTAAAGACTTTAAAGAAAAGGAGGACATTAAATGCACGGGTTCCTCCCATATCCTATACCCTATTTTTAGTTGTGACCTATTTAAAAAATAGATTACTTAGAAAACAAAGGCTTTTTAGCTGAAAGATTAAAATTAAGCCAAGATCAAGAAAAACCGGAAGACACGAATATTACTGTTGCATCTACACAAAATATTGTATTACACAAAATACAAGAGTAATTAATATTAATATCATGTGATATTATATATCATATATCATGTGATATTATATGATTATATATCATATATCATGTGATATTATATATCATGTGATACTATATATATTATATGTAATATGTATCACTCTTGGTTTTCACATATTTTATCTTGAAGTGATAATAAAGATTTCTTTTTTTTAACATATAAGGATGATACCACTGCCACCTGGCCCCAAGGTGAACAGTGTCTAATTGCCTAACAGCCCGGGTGGCTGGCCTGCCCTTGGGGTGAAGGGTCCAAGAATTGCCCACCAACCCAAATATCGAAGGACTCACAAGAGATGTAAAAATGCAAGCGAGGTTTATTGTCCCGGCTAGCCAGGGGTCGAGACCAAGACACTATGGCCGAGGTTCGACCCCTCCCCACTCCACGCTCTGAATTTTATATCCCTAGGAGGGAGTGGTTACACATGAGGGAGTGGTTACACAAGTCAGAGCCCGCCAACCTTAGAATACAACCAATCAGATACAAGGACAAGTACAACCAATAATTTTAAAACATGCATCCACACACGTCAGAGCCTGCTCTGCCTTTCCCACCCACCTTGGCTGGGCCAGGCTTATCTCTGCACTGAAGAACAGATTATCTCTGCACTGGAGAGATTAGCCTGGCCTTGTTTGCTGATCTAGCTCAGAGATATGGGGATGGGGTCCCATTTACAAAGACCTTGGCCGGCAAGCTGGAGATTAGAGGCTTTGACCTTGTGGGTCCCCTACCCTTGTCCTTGGATGGATCTTGATTTTATTTCCAATCCTACCCTACTTCTATCTTAACTATATTTTAATACCTTATTTCTAATCCTAATATGGGAGAAGACTTCTCTAGTTAACTTCTCATATAGGGGAGGAAAGCACTTCTTCCAGCCTGCTTTCCAGAACCCCTACAGGGGCTCAGTGTCCTTGGTCTGCTGGTGGGCTGGGAAGTGTGTCTGGTAAAGGGTTGCTGTGAGCTTGGCATGGAAATGGCCTCAGTTTGGAGTAGGCACTGCGTTTCTCTCAGCATTAGCAGGACAAGCATTTTGATAAGTAGCTTCCTTACCCTTCTTTCTTATTTTTGATAATGGTGATAGAATTATTCTCTTTTCATAAAAAATAATCTGCTTGAGCAGGCATGGTGATGCAGCTAGGCGTGGTGGTGCATGCCTGTACTCCCTGTACTTGGGAGGTTGAGACAGGAGATTGCAAGTTCAAGGTCAACCTCAGCAACTTAGACTCTATCTCAGAATGAAAATATAAAAAAGCTGAGGGTGTAGCTTGAAGATAGACGCCCCTGGGTTGATACCCAGTTTCACAAACAACAACAACAACAAATCTGTAATTAGCTGTGGAGACTAAAGTATTTTCTAGTATCATGATACAGACTCTAATTCAAACTTGATTCTTTGTTCTGGGTGTATTACTGCAGATTGGCCTCATGTTATTAACCTTATTCTACAGAGGGGAAACCGAGGCGAGGAAGGCCTTAATAAGGGCCAAGCCAGGCACTAAGTAGTTGACATGTATTGTGTTAACTAGTTCTCCTTACACTGTGGAAATCATCTTTAGTACAGTGGACGAGTAAACAAAATCCCCAACCAAAACCCATGCTTCACATCACAATATTGCTCCAGTGAGGATTCCATGTTTAATTGGAAGGGAAGTGCCTGCTCTGAGTCTCAAATCAGGGTGTAGAATAGCCCTGATAGAGAAGAGAAAAGCAAACACATGATGGTTCATGTAATTAGGTAGTTAATTATACGATGGACTCCATTACAGGATTTTAGAGGAAAAAAAATTAAGAATGGTACAAAAGCTAGCTCTTTTTTTTTTTTTTAGTAGTTCTGGGGATTGAACCCAGGGCATGCTACCTCTGAGCTACACCCCCAGTCCTATTGTTTACTCTTTCTTTTGAAATAAGCACTCACTAAGTTGCAAAATGCCTAACTAAGTAGCTGAGGCTGGTTGCGAACCTGCGATCCTCTCATCTCAGCCTCCCAAGTAGTGGGATTACGAGTGTGCACCACCAGGCCTGGCTAGGTTAGGGCATTATGAAGGAAGTTAGTTCCTGCTAAACCCTAAAGAATGGTTAGATAAACCCTGCTCAATAGAAATGTGACCCACATGTATGATTTAAAAATTTCTGGTAACCTCATTTAAAAAGTAAAAAGAACAAGTAAAATTAATTTTAATAGTGTATTTTATTTAACCTCATGTACCTAATGTATATCAATTAGCAACCAATATACAATATTAGCAATTTATTTATTTATTTATTTTTATGGTACTGGGGATGGAACCCAGAGGCATTTTACCTCTGAGCTACACCCCCTGCCCTATTATTTTTCATTTTTTATCTTGAAACAGGGTCTCACTGAGTTGCAAAGGCCTTCAATAGCTGAGGCTGTCCGCGAACCCGCATCCTCCTGTCTCAGCCTCCCAAATGCTGGGATTATCAGCGTGCGCCACCACGCCGGCTGTGTTCTTTTTCTTGAAATAATAATGGAAAAGCCTATGAAACCCAGTATATACCGTATGCGTGAGATGTGTAGTGTTCTTAGTAGCTATATTTCTCGTGCTCCGTAGCCAAAGGTGGCTTCCGGCTCTGCATTGGAGAGCTCAGGGTCAGAAGTAGGGAGAGTAGAGGAGGAGGGCAATTCCAGCCAGAGAGGATGGGAGTGTTGGCAGTGAGAATGGGGCGGTGATGGGGGCAGGTGGGAGATGGCACTGGAGGGGGCAGGGTAGGACCTGAGAACAGCCTGTGCCTGCGGGATGGGAGGCAGCGGCCATGGGGTGGCAGCGTGCAGGGTCTCCTGGAATCACACTGGCCAGCCCGGGGAGGAGGCCAGGGCTCCCTCCGCAGGGAGAGCCCGCCGTTCTCACTGCAGTCTGATGAGTGTGAGCACCGCTTTACGATCTGATAATCGGTGGTGGGTGTTTGAAATAGCGGGCGTCCTGCACAGAGCCGGGGGGCTCTGTCTAATGATGGGAGGAGCTCTGTTTGGCTTCATTTTGGGCTTGAGAAAAGGTCAGATCCAAGCGAAGGCCCAGGGTGCGAGGGGAGGCTGGGAAGCCATGTGGCATTGCCCACTGCCATCAGGATCCTTGGCTTCCCGCCACTGGGATGAAGGGCCCACCCCAGGAGGGGGGCACTCGCCTTTCAGCCCCAGCGCCACGAGGGCTGTGCCTTCATGAAGCCAGTGTTGCCATCTGCTACCTGTGTGATTCAAAAGGATATTTACACATCAGAAGATATGTTTAGCCACCAGAACAAATGCTAACATATAAACAAAGCCCTAGCATTTCTGCATGGTCCCCCAAATGTTGCTGTGCCACCTAGAGCCCTCATCCTGGTCCTGCTGGTTCTCCTGGAGAGATCATACTTGGCTCGAGCAGGGCAAAGACGGGAGGCTCCCTCTGCCTCGTGTTCACTGGCCTCTGCCCTGGCGAGATACTTGGTGGACGTTGATACCTCGTGACATACTGCAGCTGGAGGTGCACCAGGTTCCTCACCCCTGCTAGGATGGTCTCCGAGCCGGCCGTCTGGGTGGTCTCCCAGCCGACCCGTGTGGGTGGTCTCCTAGCCGGCCATCTGGGTGGTCTCCTAGCCGACCGTCTGGGTGGTCTTCTAGCTGACCTTCTGGGTGGTCTCCCAGCCAACTCATCTGGATGGTCTCCTAGCTGGCCGTCTGGGTGGTCTTCTAGCTGACCTTCCGGTTGGTCTCCCAGCCGACTCATCTGGGTGATCTCCTAGCTGGCCATCAGGGTGGTCTCCCAGCCGACCCGTCTGGTGGTCTCCTAGCTGGGATCTTGTCACAGTGCGCCCGTGACTAATTTCTAATCAGTTTCTAATGTTTTATATAATCGAAACCTCTGGAATGAAAAGTGAGCTTGGGACATGTGTGTGTCACATGCGCCCTCCTGCTGGAGGGCTGGAGGGTGTCTGGCTGTGCCACACAGGTGCACCCCGGCCAGCGCTCCGCCTGTCAGGGAGGACTGCCCGCCTTGGAGTCTGCCCTCTGCGGATGGCCTGGGTCGGGCGCTCAGCCTGAAGGAGCTGCTGCTTTGCCTCCCCGGCTGCCTTCCCAGTGACAGCCCCATCGGCTTCATCCCGCCATCTTGGTGGCTCGCACCCACCATCACCGTCTGCTTTGCAAAATGTCTTTTCTTATTCTCACGTAGTCAGGGCGCTGCCGTGAGC
Source organism: Muscardinus avellanarius (assembly GCF_963383645.1). Lineage (NCBI taxonomy): Eukaryota > Metazoa > Chordata > Mammalia > Rodentia > Gliridae > Muscardinus > Muscardinus avellanarius. The sequence goes on from NC_137809.1 coordinate 7,704,798, forward strand.
GGCCCGCTCAGATGGGTCACAAAAGCAGTTCATCAGATGCGCTTGTGAGTGTATTTTTGGTAGCTCCTAACACAGATTATTTTGTCTGCTTACGTAGTTACAGACCCCTGGGCTAGTCCACTTAGACGGCTTTTTCAGGAGAGAGGATCCAGAATCTATTAGCAAATCCAGCAATTGAGAATTGGTGACCTTAAGAAAGGAATTTATGAGCTGGGTGTGGTGGCGCACACTTATAATCCTGGTACTCAGGCAGAAGGATGGCAGGTTTGAGGACAGCCTTATCTACTTAGTGAGACTCAGCAGCTCAGTGAGACCCTGTTTCAAAAAGTAAGAAAAGGCTGGGCGTGGTGGCACATGCTTGTAATTCCAGTACTTGGGAGGCTGAGACAGGAGGAGGTTCAAAGCCAACCTCAGCTACCTAGCGAGGCTCTCAGCAACTTAATGAGACCCTGTTTCCAAATAAAATATAAAATAGGTCTGGGAGTATAGGCTGGAGGTAGAAATCCCCTGAGATTCATCCCCAGTACCACACACACACACACACACACACACACACAAAAAAAAAAAAAAAAAAAAAAAAAGAGCTGAGGTTATAGGTCCAAGGTAGAATGACTCTGAGTTCAGTACCAAAAAAAAAAAAAAGGAGGAATTTAGGGAAATTATATATTTTAAAAGATTTATGAAGCCAGGCATGGTGGCGCACGCTTATAATCCCGGCATTCTGGAGGCTGAGACCAGAGGATTGTGGTTCACAGACAGCCTCAGCTACTTAGTGAGGCTCTCTGTAACTTAGTGAGACCTTGTTTCAAAATAAAGGATAAAATTAGGGCAGGGAGCGTAGCTTGGAGATCAAATGCCCCTGGATTCTATCCCTAAACCTGCAAAAAAAAAAAAAAAAAAAAAAAAAAAAAAAAGATTTACCAGAGAGCTTTTCATTTGAGCTCTGTTAGAGCTATTTCTGAGTACTCAGTTTGGGATTTTTTTTCCCCCGTGGGTCTGGAACCCAGGGGCATCCAAGCTACACCCCCTGCCCTATTTTTTAATTCTTTATTTTGAAACAGAGTCTCACTAAGTTGCGGAGGGCCTCACTAAGTAGCTGAGGCTGTCCGGGAACAGATCCTCTGGTCTCAGCCTCCCAAATGCTGGGATTACAAGCGTGTGCCCCCACGCCCGGCTTCAGTTTGGGATTTTAGCTTAGAATTTTAAAGAGATTTTATAACCCTTTGTGTCCTTTTTCTTGTTTTTGAAACTGAAACCACATCTGGAATATATTGGACACTATTTTAAAAAGTAGTTGTGTATAACAGTAAACATGTGCTCTGCCCCAGACAGTTGTGGCTTAGTTTAAGAAGTTTTCCCTTTGGTGGAGTTAAGGAGCCATTGCAGTATGCTGGTTTTGGGCACTGGTTTTGGGCGGTGGCAGGTGCTCATTGGCCCTCGGCCATGCTGTCAAGGACGTGCGAGGCTCTGGTGACCTCGCCTGGCCACGGTAGGAGCTGTGCCACCGCGGCGCCGCGGAGCGTGGTTCCCTGGTGACCGGCTGCTGCCCCCGCAGCCACCAGTGCGGAGCCAAAGCTGGGCTTCCCGGCTCTGCGGCCTCGGTGTGCCGAGCCCAGCCAGCAAGTGCGTGAGATCCAGGTGCCTTGGAAGGGCACCTTTGGGCTGAGGACTCCCCTGGGCCTGGCCGAGGTCTCAGAACTATGCTGAAGCCTGAACGCAGACCCCGGCCCGCCTCTCCTCTTCCTTCCCTCTCAGGGGAGCATGTGGTCTGAGGCCTCCTCCAGCCCTTCCCGTCCTTCCCACGTACTCTCCAATTCACCCGCTGGCCTGTCCAACGCTGTCTTCTTGGTGCCCGCTTCTCAGAGAATCCAGCCTTCCTTTCCCCAGAAAGTGTTGCCCATCCTGGTGTCTAACATTTCCCCTGGACATGGCACAAGCACATGATAGGGGTCCTGTGAACTTTCTCTGTCCTCTTGTCCTGAAACCATCTTTCCTCAGAATCCCACGGCCTTGCAGCTCCGTTTGACATCACTGTGCTCCCCTGACCTCAGCCATGCGGCCGCGCTGGAGAACGACGGCAGCTTCCAGTTCATCTCCGTTCCCGTTGGGAACATGCTTCCCTGTTGGAAATGGCACTTAGCATTTACTCAGCACCATCTGTGTTCACAGCATAGCTGAGAATATTTTTACACATATTAAATCATTTAATGTCCCAAACGAGACCAAGAGTGCCATCATGTCCGTGTTACCGAGGGACAGGGAGAATGAGAACCGTGTCTAGTTTCCATCACCAGAGCCTGGGTTTGGAAGCAGGGCAGCTGGCTCTCGCAACCCTCGTTCATTTATTAGTTATCTGTCCAGCACCAGCTGTGTGCCAGGTCACAGCTGCAGCTTTAGGGACACCAGAGTTTACAGTTTAAGTCTGGAATAAATAATTATTAAAAAAGAACCGGAAACGTGACTTCAGAATATCTGGATTTAAGTCTGCTGAGGAGGAGGTGATGATCCACCCTCGTGGATGTTTTAAAGGATTCCTTCCTGGAGCAACGATTATTTTCTTAAGTCAGAAGTTCCCAGCATTCAAGTAGAGACTCCCTGTGAGTTAAGGCGGTGTCTCTGAAGGACACCTTCCCCTCCTGATCACAGCAGTCCTTTGGGTTCCAAAGAGAGCCCCTGTAAGAGGGCCTCTCCTGTGGCCAAGGACAGAGGCGGTGGGCATCAGCGAGCTGAGCCAGGCTTGTGGCCAAGGACAGAGGTGGTGGGCATCAGCGAGCCGAGCCAGGCTTGGGGAGACACGGCAGTGCCAGAGGCTTTGGTACGGACGGGCTTGTGACCCACGGGGGGAAGAGCCTCGGTATTCTGTCATGGAAACAAAACATGGGCCTTACTGTAAAGTTTTAAATTTACAAAAGCCAAAATGAGTCACAAGCCCCTCAAAAGGAACCTTTGGAACTAGGGAGTAAGTCTTTTTCAATGAAATCCTTGATAGTCTCTTCAAAACTGCATGGACGAGAAGGAACCGAAAACTTGTTGCCTCTCAGCACATTTGTATTTTTCAGGACCAGTGTGAGTGTAATTTCTGTGTGGACATATTTCTGGTATAAACAGTGTCGACCCCTCTGTTTCTCATACTCTTTCTGATGTGGCTGTCCGTGGGGACATGATGTCGAAGAGTTTATACTGAGCTCGCGAGTGAAGGCAAACGGTCCTTTGTCGTGTGTGTGTGTGTGTGTGTGTGTGTGTGTGTGTGTGTGTGTGTGTGTGTGTAAGGGAGGGAGGGAGAGGGAAGAGAGAACATGGAGATACTATTTTGGAAAGCATATTTCCACCTTCTGTTTCTAAAATAAACACATAAATAAATGGACATATCACCTTTAACTGAAATAAGTCATGAACTGGAAAGATATTTAAAACTTATAATGGGGAAATAGTTATATCCTCAATATTACTATACACTGCCTATCAACCAGAAAAATTACAGTGTTTAGAATGTGTGTAAGTCACAGATGGAGACGTGACAAGACCTCTAAGATAATAAACTTAAGGAATAAGGTATACGTCTTGATCTATTAGCCAAGATGCTGTTTGCCCTCATGATCATGTTCTCTCTGCACTCCGCTCTGTCATACACTCTTGATGTACTTGGTACAGTCTTTCTGGAAAGTAATTTCTTATTAGCATATAGCTATGATCTTTAAAATATATCATTTGGCCCAATTTCTTTTTGTAGGAAATCATAACTGATACATTGAGGGACTATTAAGAAGCCCGTAGCAGTGTTATTTGTGTTTAAGCTCTTTTGTCCAAGTGCAGTTCACATGCCGTAAAGTGGACCATTTGAAGTGAAGGAGAGTTGGGTGGTTCCAGTGTCTGTCGCCACCACCTCTGCTTCCGGAGGCCTTCCCCACTCCCCACCCCGCAGGAAGCCATGTGTCCCTGTGTCCCACCAGATTGGGCTTTCTTTATTTTGCCTTATTATTCTGCTCCACCAGATGGGTCGTACATGTGGAGTGTGTTTGTCAGGACTCTTGCTCGCAGGCGCCAGAAGCCCAGCTCAAAGTAGCATAAGCCAACGAGGGCTGGAGGCGCACACAGCTGAGTGTCAGGCCCACTGGCATGGACGCCGGGAGGAGTCAGCGGCGCCCGCCTGCCCCCACTCCACTCCCAGACCATCTGCTTTGGTGTTCTTCATCCTCCAGGTTCAGAGAGGTGGCCTCTGGCCCTGCCAGCCTGGCATGCCCCGCAGCTCTGCGCGTGGAAGAGAGAGACTCCCCCGGCGCACCCGTCCCCAGCACCTCTCCCTGGCCCTCCTGGGTCCCGAGCCCAGTCTGTCCTTGTCACTGGTGAGGGTGCAGGCGTTCTTGTGGGCTCCCGCTCGTCCTGCTCCCGGGGCGGTCCTCACCCCGGCTCCTGCATGCCTGACAAAGTCCTCTGCCTGTCGCCACACAACAGCCGGAACGTCTCTGCCTGTTTCTACCACAAACTGAAGCCTGCTGATTTTTGTGCTAATAATCCTAGATCATTGAGAAATACTCCCAGCCATAATTTAAGAATTTTTTTATTTTGAAATGGTCTCACTAGGTTGATGAGAATCTCACTACTTGCTGAGGCTGGCCTTGAACCTGTGATCCTCCTGTCTCCGATTCTGAGTACTGGTGTTACAGGCGTGCACCACCACGCCTGGCTTAGACGGCGTTCTTGGCAAATCTCCCCCAGACCGTGGAAGCTGTGGTGGCGTAAATCTGTAATCCTAGTATTTGGGAGGCTCAAGGAGGAGGATCGTAGGTTTGAGCCCAGCTAGAGAAATTTAGTGAGATTCTCAGTAACCTAGGAGACCCTATTTCAAAAAAAAAAAATAAAAAGGGCTGGGGGTATAGCTCAGAGATAAGATGCCTCTGAGTTCAGTCTCCTCTCCATCCCCAAGACTACGGAAATCGTATCTGAGGATTATCTAGATCTGTTTGAGTGAAGTGAAGATTGCCCTTTGAAGAAGCAGGGTTGGCCATCGTTTGTATAAATCTGCTGGTTAGACTGTCGACATTCATTTTTAAGCCGTTCCACAAATAGTTAAGCCTGCTCTTTGCAAGTGAAGCCACACTCCTCAAGAGACTCTCGTTTTATTAGGGAGATGAATAATGAGCATTTATATAATTTCAGGCATTGGTGATGGCACAGTGAAGTTTGATAAGTGTGTGTGTTTGCTTAGATATTGGTCAGGGCAGGCCTTTCTGAGGAAGAGGACTTTGGGTTGACACGTGCGCTGGAGGCAGCGCAGTGCAGTGGTCACCCTGGGAGCAGGATTCCAGGAGGGGCCATAAGCCCAAAAGCCCCCAGTGACCTTCAGCTCAGACTCACCCAGCTGGGCGTGGTGGCACAGCGTGTCACAGATGAGAGGACCACGGGCTCGAGGCCAGCCTCAGCTACTTAGTGAGGCCCTTTACAGCTTAGTGAGACCCTGTTTCAAGGTAAAGAATAAAAAATAGGGCTGGGGGTATAGTTCAGAGGTAGAATGCCCCTGGGTCCAATCCTCAGTACTGCCCCCCCCCCAAAAAAAAAAAAAGAAAGAGGAGAAGAAAGAAAAAGAAGAGACTCTCACAGGGGCTAGAGGAGGGGCAGGGAGGAGGGGCAGAGGAGTTAAAGGTAAAGCCAGGTGGGGCTCACTCTAAGATTAGATAAGACGGATGGGCTAGGAGGAGGATGAGCCTGGAGATGTCTTTTAGCTCTGACCTTAAGTATAAAGGGATCATAGTGGTTCCTGCATGGAGAGCAGTCTGGCTTGGTTAGTCTACAGGAGATAGGTTTTCTGCCGCCACTTTCTCTATATGAAAGCTTTCTTTGGCTTACTTCAGGGGGGGTGAGATCTTTTGCCTCTAGACTGAGCTGAGGACAGTAAGGAGCAGAGGGAGGGAGCCGTGCTGGAGAAGCCATGGTGGCGGGAGTGGCGGTGGCCGGCTCACAGCCCATGTCCCTCCTCAGCGCGGACTAGTGCTGAGGACCCACGGAGCCGAGGGGCCCACAGACCGCAGACGGAAGGCCGGGGTGCTGCGCGCCTGCCTGCGGGGCTCTGCACGGTGGACCCGCTGTGGCAGTACAGGGACGGGCTTGCTGTCACCCCAGCTGTAGTAACAGGCGAGGGGCAAACCCATCATAAAGTGCTCGGCGAAAGTGGATGAAAAGGATGCGCTTGGGAAAACATTGGTGGGCACGGTGGGAACTGTCCATGTCCGAGACCGCAGAAGTCAGCAGCCCAGCACGCCGCCTCTCTTCCAGGTGTGCGTCTAAATTAGGACCCCAGCCATGCTGAGCCGGCGTGTGTGTTGTAGCGCAAAGCCCTGGACCTGCCGCGGTCTCCATGCAGGGTTAACCGAGGGATGAGGGACGTGTGGTTCGTAATGAGCCAGGCTTGCTAAATGTGCTTTATGTCTTATCCAGAGACGTACTGTGGTGATTCACAACAGGATGGTCTCAGGAGTTAGCACAGGAGGAGAATCTTAATGATTCTCTGTGCGGAGACCATCTCTTTCTTCAGTGCTTGTGAAGCGTGCTGCCAGGAAGACTGTCGTGGCCCCTGAGAGACGGCTGCAGGGCCCACAGGTCACAGGTTTGCTCTTCCTACTCAGTGCAAGCTCCTGAGCGGCCACACAGAGACCACGCCTTCTTGCCCGGTTCTTTTCTTTTTCTATACTTTTCAGGTAATGATGTCTAGAGAAACAGCTTTTCGTGAAGACAGTGGGTGTCCTCTGAGTAACTAGATTGCTACAAGTCTTCAGCACAATGTTTATGCTGTAAACAAGAGTAATTTTCACGTTGGGTGGAGGAAATTTAAATTCCTTGGTGCTTTTAGAGCTTTTTGAATCAGTAAAGATACTATTTTATACATTATTTGGGTCTAGAGTTTTCTTTAAAGTTGCAAAGTAAGCGAAGCGCAGAGAAGAGTGTGGCCCCGTGTCCTGACTACTTAGTTGTTACTTGAAAATCTGTTTATGAGCCGGGCCTGGTGGCGCAGGCTTGTGATCCCAGCATTCGGGAGGCCAAAACAGGAGGATCGCAGGTTCAAGGCCAGCCTCAGCTACTTAGTGAGGCCCTCCACAACTCAAAGTAAAGAATAAAAAATAGGGCTGGGGGTGTAGCTTGGAGGAAGAATCCCCCTAGGTTCCATCCCCAGTACCCCAAACACACACACACACACACACACACACACACACACACACACACACACACACACACGGTACTTAGTCAGGCTTAACAAATGCCCTGGAACCTTTTATTCCCCCACTGCACCACTTTTTCTGCTTATATTTGACATGCTGATTATAAAACATTGACTAATATGAATACATAAATAATAGTTTACATTTAAAAAGGCTCTTCAAATTCTGCATTCTGGATAACCATTATTAACACTGGTAAACATGCTCTCTGTGCTGCTACACACACACACACACACACCACAGTTTTATATAAACGATCATTATACGCGATCTCATTTTTTTGTGCATGGTACTGGGGATGGAACCCAGGGACATTCTACCTTCAAGCTACACCACAACCCTATTTTTTGTTCTTTAATTTTGAAACAGGGTCTCACTGAGTTGCAGAGGGCCTCACTAAGTAGCTGAGGCTGTCCGCAGCCACGATCCTCCTGTCTCAGCCTCCCAAATGCCAGGATTACAAGCGTGCGTCACCACACCCCACTTTCTCACACTGTTTCTGACTTAACCAGCTTTGGGTTTCTCGTGTAGGCGAGGGAAGACGCGCATAACGCTTACAGGCCACATCGTGTCCCGTTCACCCACACGGCGAGTTGCCACCCGTTCCTCAGGTCGTGAGTTTTGGGCCCCCTGGAGCCATCCGCAGTCTTGTGCCTGTGAGCGGCTGGAGCCACTGGGCCCGGGCCTTTGGCATCTCGTAGGAGGGCGCAGCGGAGGAGCCAGTGTTGGAGGTGTTGGAGGCTGCTGGCAGGGCAGGGGACAGCAGGGGGTCTTACCAGGATAACCGGAGCCCATTGGGGAAGACCACATAGCCTGCGCTGAGTTAATTTCATAGAAAAGCTGCCCTTTTAACCCGTCCAGGAGGAAGGTCACTCCACTGTGCACTGGCTCTGCTCTCCTTTACGAGTGGGCCAACTTCTGGACCTTCTTTTGGATTCATGACCATTCAGTTCTGTGGCTTGGACCACATCTCTCCTGTGTTCTTTTGGTTTTAAAACAAAATAAAACCAAGCCTGCTTCCAGGCACCGCTGCCTCGCCCTCCACCCTCCCTCCACTGAGTGTTGGGCAGTCAGCCGGGCAGGGGAGCGCACCGTGGGTTCACGTCCAGGCACGGAGCTGCCCTTCTGGCCCTTCTTCCTGCAGGCGGCGAGGACCGTGCCCACCTCCCACTGGTGCTGGAGGGTTCACTGAGCCACAGGTGCAAAGCTATCGTGTAAGTGATTATTACAATTAATAAAAGCTATTTTGTAAGTGGCTATTACAATTAGCAATCAAAGTTATTTGACACAAGGCCCATTTGATGGTGCTCTCCCCCTCCTTACCACGTTTGACTTCCGCGGTCTTTGGGAGTGGAGGGGTGAGGTGAGCACATGGCTCTGTTCTAGCCATTTTACACCTGTGCCTAACGTTTCTCCTACTCCCAGTTGAGATCAGGAAAAGGAAAAAGCAGGTGTGCATTGATTTAAAAAATCTGAATTTGATTCCCGTAAAAGAAATAGATATATAAAATGCATGTAAATGCATTTGATTTGAACACCCTGTTTCATTGGTGTATATGGTATGTTTTAGAATACTGATATTTTGCCAGGCGTGGTGGCACACACTTGTAATCCTAGCATTGGGAGGCTGAGACAGGAGGGTTGCGGTTTGTGGACAGCTTTAGCTACTTAGGTCCTTTGCAACTCAGTGAGACCCTGTTTCAAAATAAAAAAATAAAAATAGGGCCGGGGTGTAGCCCGAAGGTAGAATGCCCCCTGGGTTCCATCCCCAGTACTTTAAAAAAAAGAAAAAGAATACTGATATAATTTGATATCTGTTAAAGTTTTAGAATCCTTCCTTCAAAAATGTTTCAAAATTTTTATTTTTTATTTTTTTGCTACTAGGGATGGAACTCAGGGACATTCTACCTCTGAGCTATACCCCCATCCCTATTTTTTTTTTTTTTTGAAATAGGGTCTCACTGAGTTGCAAAGGGTCTCACTAAGTAGCTGACACTGTCCTCGAACCATGATCTTTCTGTCTCAGTCTCCCAAATGTTAGGATTACAAGTGTGCGCCACCACACCCCGCCAAAAACGTTTACATGAAAATAGCTCTGTAGCTGGGCTGGTGGTTAACACCTGTAATCATGGTTCTTGGGAGGCTGGAATAGGATGATCACAGGTTTGAAGCTAGCCTTAGCAACTCAGCACGATTCTCAGCAACGTGATGAGAACCTGTTTCCAAATTAAAAAAATAAAATAAAATCAGTCTTGGGGGGTAGCTTGGGGATAAAGCATCCCTAGGTTCAATCCCCCCCCCAATAGCCCTACTTTTGAAACAGTAGATATTTGAAGTATCTTTTTATAGAATTATTTTTACACACAGGCTAACAGTCTTGGATAACAAAGAATTAACAGCTTTCTGCATCTGGTTTACCTAGTGGACAGGAAGAAATGCAAACCACGCCCCCAGGAAATGCGGCCGGAGGAGTATAGTATCTGACCTTTCAGTGGGCGTTTGTCTCCTTCTGCTGCTGTCGGATTTTATTTCAGCCAGCTACAAGGGTGCTTTTGATTGCAAGTAACATAAAACTAAAATATAAGCAAATAGTGAGGGTTCTTTTTCCTCCCATGAAAGGAGGTCCCAAGGCAGGGCATCCCCAGAGCTAGCTAACTTGACACTTGGGGGATGTCAGTCCAGGCTCTTTCTGCCTCTTTGCTTTGTCGTCCTTAGTGTGGAAGGTTTGTTCTCCGGGTGGCGAGATGCCCACAGCCACCTAGATGGAAAGATACCCAGATGCAGGAAAGAAGCAATACTTCCGTCCCTTCAGAAACCATTTAATCTTATCTGGAGCACCTGTAAAAACTTATAGTGTGTGATATAGCTATATAATATGATTCTATGATAACATAATTATAGTATCATACTAAGAAATCTTAGTATAATATATACTAAATAAAAAATATATATACATATGCATGTATGTACATACACATATATGTATATATAAATATGCTCTAGATTATGTTCGCACCCTATTTTAATGCACCATATCCACTTTATTTATTTATTTGGTGGTACTGGGGTTCCTGGAAGCCCTTCTACCTCCGGGCTACACTCCCAGACCTATTTTATACTTTTTATTTGGAAACAGGGTCTCTTAAGCCAGCGTGGCTGGCTTCGAACCTGCGCGATCTTCCTGTCTGCCTCCCAAGCGCAGGGATTACAAGCGTGGCCACCACGCCCGGCTCACCATATCCATTTTGTTGCACTATTTGAAGAACTGAAAACTGAGGACTTGAAGGGCTAAGAACCATGGCTCTCTCCCTCAGACTGAGTGGCGTGGGGCCAGGGCTGGAGCCCACGCTTAGCGCCACCATGTTGGCTCAGCAGCATCAAGTCCGAGCTGGGGGGCTGGGGTGGGGGTGGGGTGGGGGCGGGGGCGGGCCTCCTCGAGGGTCTGGTCTCTGGAGGACTGTCCCCACAGCAAGGCTCTGCTAGGAAGAACGAGGGTCTGTTAGTAAGGGACACGTGGTGTAAGAGGCTGGCGGGAACAACAGAGTCTTCCCAGACTGCTCTCACTTTGAAATGTCATGGAGAGCCGGGCTTGGGGGCACAGGCCTGTAATCCTAGTATTTGGGAGGCTGAGAGAAGGATCGCAGGTTCGAGGACAGCCTGAGTACCTTAATGAGACTCTATTTGGGGAAAAAAAAAGACTAAAATGCGGCTGGGGGTGCAACTCAGAGATAGAATGCCTTGGGTTCCATCCTCAGTACCAGAAAAAAAAAGTGTGTGTGTGTGTGTGTGTGTGTGTGTGTGTGTGTGTGTGTGTGTGTGTGTGTACCTCAAAGTTGACTTAGATAGAAAGCTTGTATTTTAGAGAACTTTCCGACGTCTGAAGCCTCATGGGGTTAGGAAAGTATACCTGTAGGGTAGACTTTGAGTCTTGGCTCTTCAGGCTGTGGGGAAGTTTTACGAAGAAGATGCCCAGGGAAGGATGGGTGGTGTTTCAGCCCTCGATGTGCAGGACTCAGGGAGGAAGGCTCTGCTTGCTGTGGGCTGGAGGTGCCTGCTTTCCGGCTGGGGGCCCTGGGCATCATGGCAGGGGGTGAGAGCAAAGGGTCAGAGAGCTTGTGTCAGCCTGTCGAGGCAGGGGAGAGAGAGCAGGAGGCTGCAGCGGCTGGCATCAATGTGTTGTTGTGACCTTCAGGAATGCCTTCCTCTTGTTCACAGGCAGGAATTAATTGCCAAGCCCCTCCATACAGCTAGAGTCGCTGATGGGCGGGTTCATCCAGGGTGCATCTATTGGATGCCTTTGCCTTGGGAGCATGGAGGCCTGGCCACTCTGCCTGCAGTCGTGGGGAGATCGAGGTAGACAAGCAGGAAGGGCCCGTGGGCCGGCAGCTGGGCGCCCTGCAAGGGCTGAGTAGGCTTGGCACAGGCGCTGCAAGGACTCCGCCCCGCAAGGCCCCGCACTCCACGCTCCTCCCTCGGGATGCTCACGGGATGCCCAGCACATCCTGGGCCAGGTCTCCAGCTTTAGACCTTGGGGGCTGGAGCCCTTCGTCTGGCGTCTTTCTGCCGTGCGAACAGTATTCCTGACATCCAAGAGACTGAATGATTGCACGTCGTCAGCATAGGCGACAGTTTTAATGTTTGGGCATAGAGGCATTTTTCGGAATGTGAATTTCTCTTTTATAGTAATAAGGATATAAAAATGTGGACTGGCCGTTGAAGCGGGGTTGTGCCAGGACCGCCAGTCTTCCCGTCACCTCCTGAGCCTGGAAGGCTTCATGAGTAGCTTCGGCCCCAGCTAAGCTCCTGCTGCCTACCTGGCTTTAGCACTCTGCTGCGTGCACAGGAGGCGCTGGATGGAGTGGCAGGCATCAGGAGGCGCTGCCCTCGCTCTGCCTGTGGGCGGGAAGCTTGGATCAGCGGCAGCCTCTGTAACTTGGATCAGCTTTCCTGCTTTAGTGGAGGTGACTCTGTGTTACCCCAGGCGCACCCCTGCACCGCTTGCTGGACCGCAGTCACTGGGGCACACGTTTTTGTGCTGAGTTTCTTCCCTGGTACCACCATTTCCACAGTTGTTTTCCATACAAGCCATTGCAGACCTCAGCAGCCTCAGAGCCATGACGAGAGGCATCTGCACCCTCTCCGCAGAGCGGGGCAGTTCGGGACAGTGCGGGGCTGTCCCGGGCTGTGCGGGGCAGTGTGGGGTGGTGTGGGGCAGTGTGGGGCAGTACAGGACAGTACGGGACAGTGCAGGGCTGTGCCGGGCAGTGTGGGGCGGTGTGGGGCAGTGCAGAGCTGTGCCCGGCAGTGCGGGGCAGTGTGGGGCAGTGTGGGGCAGGGCGGGCTGTGCTGGCTCAGCAGTGCTGCTCCCCCTGCGCCTGCCTGGCCCCAGACTGCTGGGCTGGGCTGCCTGCCCCTGAGTTTCCTCCTTCCCTCGCTCCAGCAGCTGCTGGGCCCTCCCAGCTGCCCTCACCACACTTCTAAGTAGCTCTGGGCCAGAGCAGGCGAGAGATGGGCTCTGAATTTATGTGGGCAGGCACCGTCCCAAGGTGTGGATGGAGGGAAGGAATGGTTCATGGAGTTTTTCAAAGCACCCCAAGAGGGAAGAAGGCAAGGACCTAGACGGCTGTCAAGCGTGAGCTTCTAAGTTGGGTGCAGCATTGCTAACACTCGTTTTTGACATTCTCTCTGGTGTCTGACTAGCTTATTTGCCTTGTTTGCATTGTGTGTTTCTAAATGACTTTTATGACCTGTTCGGTTTACCCTGAATTCTTCACTTACCCTTTTTTCCTGCTCTGAGCCTTTTGATGCTCAGTGCCTTTATCTGGGGAATTTGAGCAAAATCGTAAACGATGGCCACCACGCAGGCACTGCTGCGCAGGCAGGGCTGGGGTGGCGCTTGGCTCTGGGTGGTGGAGGCAGGGAGGTGGGGCTGAGAAGGAGCGCCTTCCTCCTCCTGACCGCACCTGATGGCACCGCACTGGGGCTCCTCAGTGATCAAGACCTTTCTACTTCCTCTGGAATTTTCTGGTCTGCAGAAACAGGCTTTTGTGAGGCTGTGTTTTGACAAAAAGCAGTAGAGTTGTCACAGAAAAGGATTATATGTGGGAGGAGATAACGGGGTAATCCCACTGGTTTCGGGGGTTGGTTTGTTGGCAGTGTTTACCATCAAGCACCACTTAATATGGGCTGGTCTCTAATCCGTGAGTTTCGAGGTCATTGAAGCTGTGGCCTCCTAGGTTGATGAGGTGCTGTCGTCCCAAGAGCAAACTTGCCAAAGCCAAGTCATCAGAGCCCCTGAGGTGCAGCGTGTTCTCTGCTTCTCACACGTCCATCTCATCGCCAGAGAAGCCCCGGGATGTGGGAGCCAGCTGAGCCCATTTTCAGACGCGGCTGAGGAGGCCGTTTCCCTGACATGCCCACGGCGCCGCAGCGTCCGCACTGGCACCACAGTCGGCTCCACAGGCCGTCCTCAGCCTGGCTCCTGCTTTTCAGCCGGGTGCAGAAAAGTCCTGGGCAGCAGAAGCTGAGCTGGACGGAGGGGCAGGAGGAGTGTAGGTTAGGGTGCAGTGTATCAAAGGTCACCTCTGAGTATAGTGGCAAAGCTAATGTGCACGGTCTCCTGGCCACTGCCCGGGGCGGGGGGTGGTTGGGTTTACTGGGCTTCTGGTAGAGGGGACAGGTCGTGGCGGGTGGTCTGGCAGTGCACAAGGTGAAGGGCACAAACCTTCCTCTGCAGAGCACACCAGGGTTCCTTGGCCAGCGTGTGTCACTCTTGAGGATGGCAGAGTTCACACAGAGTGCTAACTCCGGCTCCATGGGCCCGCTTTCGCACAGATCCATCATTGCTTACTGGGAATTTCTCCAGCTGTGCTCTTTGATTCTGATGTGCGTGTATACTGTGATGGCGGCAGCTCATACGACCTCACAGAATCTTGTGTGCGTGATTTCAAAGAACTGGGGCACCTCTGGCATGAACGGACCCTGCATGGGAACCAAGGGAAAACGCTTGCTCCATGTACGTTACCGTCTGTATAGAGTTTAACACAGCCATGCTGAGCTCACAGAAACTCAGTTTTAGAACTGCAAAAGCAGCGGACACCACTCTGTTACAGACCGAGAGTGACACACTTCTTGAGTAATTCTTGTAAAATTTTTAGGGTGCCGTTTTAAATTTCCCTTAGGTTACTAGTGTCTTCTTTCAAAGCACTAACTCCTTGGTCAGGACTCTGTAATGGCACAAACAACCTCGTTAGCTGAGGACGGAGTACAAAGGTGTGTTGACAGTGGTCGCCGCTCTGATCCCCGGAGCCATGAGCTTCTGCTTAGTAGCAGCGTTGCTGCTAAGCTCGGAGGTAGTTGTCTCTGGTACCACCTGCCTGTCCCCTGGCAGCTCCTGGTCGTAGCCACACAGGTACAACAGGGACACCCCAAGAGTGTGGCAGGCCCGGCAGCGTCTGAGCAGGCGCTGGCTAGGTCATCTAGAAACTGAAGGCAGGTGGTGCACTTGGGCGCAGCAGGCGAGGCCCAGGGCGTGGGGGTCTTGGTAGGGAGCGAGTGTCTGTTCACTTGAGCTGGTCTCCCTTGCCAGCCCAGAGAGATGTGGTCTGGAGAGGGAGGAGGTTGGTCCATGGAGGTTCTCACCAGCAGAGAGGGAGGAGGTTGGTCCACAGAGGGCCACCAGCAGGGAGGTAGGAGGTTGGTCCACAGAGGGCCACCAGCAGGGAGGGAGGAGGTTGGTCCACGGGGGGCTTCACCAGCAGGGAGGGAGGAGGTTGGTCCACGGGGGGCTTCACCAGCAGGGAGGGAGGAGGTTGGTCCACGGGGGGCTTCACCAGCAGAGCTGTTTTCCAGAAGAGGCGCGAACCCACCCTCTTCAAGGGCCATGTCAAAGCTGCCTCTTCCTGAGCCTCCAGGCTCTGTCCCCTAGCAGGAGGTCATCCTGCCCCTGCCCCGGACTGCCTCCCCGACCTTCCAGCTGGCCTGTGACCGCTGTGCCCCACCCCGAGCCCCTGGCCGGCCTGGCGGTCTCCTGCCTGGGTCTGCCTGGTGGTTGGCACCCAGGTACAATTCAGAGCTCTCTTAGGTGGAGGATAAGCAAAGGGGTTTAGTCATTTGTTGTGTTTGCCTTTTAAAGGTTGATAAGACTGGCTTGAATTCCCTTCAGTTCCAGAAAGGTCATTTCTGGATTCTGATAACTGTGTAAATGGAAGGTTTTTCTTTTCTTTTCAGATAATGTGGATGCAAGTGACCTGAAGCAGTTTTTCGAGACCAACTATTCTCAGATATATTTCATCTTCTATGAAAATTTTATAACACTGGAAAATAGTTTGAAATTAAAAGGTAAGCATTTTAGTATTTGGGAAACATCCAGGGAATGTTAGCAGTTGTAGATGTTGTGAGCCGCAAGGCTATGCTCGACGTGCGCGTTCTTGGCCGGCCGCAGCAACGCTGTGAGACCATGAACTTGGTTGACGTCTTTGTTTCCTTTCAGCTTTCGCTAACACAGACATTAACTGAACAACTAGTATCTAAAGGGAAAATAGGAGGGAGAACCCATAGGAGGTTCCAGAGGAAATGAACTCCACAGGAATAATTCACTTAAAAAGGAAGAAGGAAAAAAATGTATTTACAATAAAAAAATTTAGATTCCGCTGGGCATGCTGGCGCACGCTTGTAATCCCAGCATTCAGGTGGCAGAGACAGGAGGCTCGCGGTTCACGGACAGCCTCAGCTACTGAGCAGGTCAGTCTCAGCACCTTAGTGAGGCCCTCAGTTAATTAGTGAGAAACTGTTTCAAAATACAAAAAAATAAGAGTGGTGGCACATGCCTGTAATCCTAGTATTTGGGTCCTTCGCAACTCAGTGAGACCCTGTTTCAAAAATTAAAAAGACTAAAAAGTCTTTTGGGAATTGTTTTAGCTCGGAGGTACAATGCCCCTGGGTTCCATCTCTGGTACTGCAAAAAACACAAAAATAAACAAAAAGCCAACTTAGATTCCATTGAGGACTTTGGAATGAAAGCAGATATTGTTACTGGGCGGCTAGCCCTGCTTCGTGGGAGGCTTCCTTCCATATATGCTATGGATGTGTTACATGTCCGTATGTTCATGGTTCTCCCCTAAAAACCATCTTGCAAAGTCGGCCAGTCACGTGGCCTGCACGCACTGCCCGGCCCCTTTGCTCCGTTTCTTCTCAGGGAGGACTCGCCTTCTCTGGGCGGCTTCCTCCTGTCGGCATTGAACAGGTTGATGGGCACCTCGGGGTTTAGGACAGAGTTTGGCACGGGCTGCACATCAGGAAGGGTTAGCTGTCATCTCCATCTTCATCTGCTTGGGAATTGTTTTAGTTAGGGTAAACAAGCCGGAGCGTTTTCCCTCTGACACCAGCGCCCCACCCACACACACTGCCGGCATCCTGAGTTCAGTTCACTGCTGGCAGGCAGCGCCCGATCCCGGGGGGCAGAGGGCTCAGGGCCACGGGCTGCCGCCAGCCCGTGCTGGCCACGGCTCCTGGTGGCCAGCGGCTATCGCTCGAGGTTCCCATGACCACTGCTTGCGTTTGAGCCACTGGCTAGAGAGGCTCACCCAGAGAAATACTTTACCTGCTTACCCACTGGTGACAAAATGTTTACCCACTTTTTACAAAGGCTGTCATTATTATTGTTTTGTGGTACTGAGGATTGAGCCCATGCTGCCTGGTACTGAGGCATGCTGCCTCTGAGCTACACCCCCAGCCCTATTTTTAAATTTTTATTTTGAAGTAGGGTCTTGCTAGGTTGATGAGAGTCTCACTACTTGCTGAGGCTGTCCTTGAACTTGTGATCGTCCCGTCTCAGCCTTCTTTGTTCTGTGATTACAGGCGTGCACCATCACATCCGGCTACAGAGGCTCTTATAAAGCCCACAAATGAAGAGCAGGATGACAAGATGCGCAGGGGCAGAGGCACTTCCTTCCCGTGGGATGGGGTGTGCCACCATCCGGGCACAGGGCCGGGATCTTACTCATTAGCCGGGATGCTCCCCAGAGCCTTTCTTCTTTGGAATTTTGTGTTGGCTTCATGAAATAGGCGGGCTGGTCATATGGCCCTCTCTCCCGGCTAGTTGGGGGGTTCAGGTGGAGGAGAGCCATGCTGCCACTGGCGTCCTTGGGCGAGGCTGTCCTTGGGCGAGGCTGTCCTTGGGCGAGGCCGTCCTTGGGCAAGCAGGGTGCATCTCTTTGTCTTGCTATGTTGGGTATGTAAGAGTTCTGCAGGAAATCAGATTATGCTTGCAAGGAGCCTTGAATTCCAGGCAGTGGAGTTTGGACTTTATTGTTAGACCTCTTAAAAGCATTGGCCCCTAGTCCAAGTAGGTGGTGTGCGCCGGAGGCAGGGAGGCTCCTCAAGAGGCTATTTTTGTGTGATAGCTGCTTGCCCGCAAGAGCCTGTTGACACTAGATCTAGCCAGGGGGTAGTTAGGGAATAGAAATTTGTGTCCCAGGGAGGTTGGCTACTGGGAGAGGGACAAGGTCGAAGATACTTCCCATGTTGGGGGCCACCACAGCAGTGGGCAGGGGGACAGCTCCAGGTGGACTGTGTCTCGGACATCTGTGGGACACTTCATGGCGAAGCCAGGGGCTGAGCTGCAGGCAGCGAGGTCAAGTCACGTTGTTGCTGCGGAGAAAGTCCATTTGAGAAAGTCAGCGATGGCGGGACTTTGGGGCAACCCTTCTTTTATTGGGCAGATAAAGAAGAAAGAGACGGCGTACCAGGAAGGGTGCCAGAAAGGAGTCCCAGAGGCCGGGAAGAGAGTCCCCGGGCATGAAAGACTGGGATGCCGGGCTGGGCCAGAGGGGGAGGGCACAGGGCTGGGACCTGGGAGTCCACTGGTGATGGTGACGGCCGAGAGCTCTTGGGGAGGAAACTTTGGGTTGCCGGGCAGGCAGGCGTGGGGCCACGGGTGGCGAGCAACTGCAGGTGACCTGGGGGAACACCCATTTGAAAGTTTGCTGTGAGCACAGATGGCATGTTGTGCTGGTCCCAGGAAGGGCCATCAGGGCTGCGGCTGCCCGTTGGCAGTCCCAGGAGAGGGACAGCCTGGGGCAGGCGAGGCAGCCTGGGAGGAGTGGCAGGGCGACCTCCTGTGGGTGAGAGAGGCCCGTGGACACAGGCCTGGAGGTGGAGCCCAAACCCCAGGCTCCTCTGGGAGGCCTTGCTCCAGTGCAGAGGCCCAGGCCAGGTGCAGGCGCGGGCTGGGCCAGGCACAGGGCAGTGCCATGCTGAGCACCTCCAGAGGAGGGCAAGCAGGAGCTTCTGAGGGGGGAGTGCTGGTGGGATAACTCCAGCTTCCGGCTGTTCAGGCTGAGCCTGGGCGCTCCTGACTGCTTCAGATGCACCCCACACCACCACTCGGCTCTTCTTGCTGTTTTCACTGGAAGCACCAGAGATCCCGTACCCTGCCCTGGTCTCCCACACTTGTGCCCTCCCCACCCTAAAGTCTCCTCTCAAAAGAAGAGCTGGAGCCATGTTTGAAGGGCGTGGTGGCGCACGTTTGTGACCCCAGCACTTTGGGAGGCTGAGACAAGAGGATCGTAATGACGCCCTTAGCAACTTAGCAAGACCGTTTCAAAATAAAAAATAAAATAGAGCTGGAGGTATAGAGTGAAGGTAGAATGCCCAAAGTTCAATCCCCAGTGAATCCTCCCCCAAAACAACTTGTGGGTCAAGCCTTCCAGCGCCTTCCAAGGCCTGCTCTTCCCTAGGCGGCCTCAGGCTCAACCTCCTGCTGTCCTTTCCCCTCTCCCCTGCCTGCTCTCCTCCACCCAGCCTCAGGGCCTGCAGGCTGTGCCCTGGCTGTGCCGGGGAGCAGCAGGCCCTCTGCCTGCAGCTCTGTGCCCTCCAGTCTCCACGCCTCGCTCCTTGCTCCGATGTCCCGCCTCGCCTCGCCCAGGCCTGGGCTGAGCTGTTGCTTTACCGTCCTCACTCGGTCAGAACGGCGCCCTGCCCTCTGCGCCCCACCTGCTTCATTCTTAGGCCCTGGTTTCTAGGGGGCCGCCTCCGGCCAGAATGTAATCTTCCTCAGGATGGGATGTTCTGTTTCCTCAAGATCCCTGAGATGGACCCTGGAGTACTAATGGAGGGAGGGAGTGGTGCCCGGTCGTGGGGCGGGGATGCAGGCCGACCAGGGCAGCTGTGGCTTGGTGCTGTTTTTTTTTTTTTTTTTTTTTGCAGTACTGGAAATTGAACCCAGGCATTCTACCTCCAAGCCACACCCCCAGCCCTATTTTTTATTCTTCATTTTGAAACAGGGTCTCGCTAAGCTGCAGAGGGCCTTACAACTTGCTGAGGCTGGCCGTGAACCTTTGGTCTCAGCCTCCCAAGTACTAGAATTACAAGCGTGCACTACCATGCCTGGCCTGATGCTTGTTTTTATAAATAAGTTTTCCCTGACACGGCCATACCTGTGCTTCCCCTTTGCGATGCTGCCGTTGCTTTGGATTATAATGATGGAGTTGAGAGGCCTGCAGACCTAAAATACTTACTTTGTGGCCCTTTACAGAAAATGGTTGCTGGCCCTTACGTCAGGTGATGGGAGCCGCGTGCTTAGCCAGCTCCTGGCACTGGGCTAGACGTGCTAGTGGTGCTGCAGCTTTTACTGTTACCCAGAGCAGCCCGGCCTGGTGGCGCACTTGGGAGGCTGAGACAGGACGATCCCGGGTTCCTGGCCAGCCTCAGCTACTTAGTGAGGTCCTCTGCAACTTAGTGAGACCCTGTTTCAAAGTAAAGAATAAAATATAGGGCTGGGCATCTAGCTAAGAGGTAGAATGCCCCTGGGTTCCATCCCCAGTTCTGCAAAACCCAGAAGGACAGTAGCGGTTGTCCAAGGAGGTGCAGCCCTCCGTGGATACGCGGCTCGCTCTGCGCCCGTTCGGCACACCAAGCCAGAGCTCTTCGTTTTTGCTGTGTGCTTTACCACGATTCGAGCCTGTCAGTAGCTGATTGAGAAATGAGTAGATTGCGTGCCACGGGCCGGGGCAGCCCTGAGGGCGCGGGTGCAGACGGCCTGGCTCAGTGGCTGTCACATGCCTCGTGGGCTGAACTGTCTCTCGGTGTCCTTGAATAAATCATGTCCGTTCAGGCTGAAATGTTCTAAGATGCTGTCTAACAGATTTCCAGTATCCCAAAGTTTCACTGTTGTCATGGTAACTATGTCTTTCCTATTCCAGGGAATAGTAAGTCACAACGGGAGGAGCTGGACTCCGTCCTCTTTCTTTTTGAAGTAAGTTTTGGCTAATTTTTCTACTTTAGTGGTTCATTTTGGAAATAAGATATTTTAAATTCTTAATTTGAAGACTGATCAAAATAGCTGTGGATGGATGTGTCTCTCCTCTCTCTTCCTCCTACTTTTACAAACAGTGCTACAATATTCTTGTGATTTGATTTTTAAAAGTATGGCAGAATTTTTTTCTGTATGTGTACCTAGACATGAAGCTATTAGGTAGAAGAAGAAAGTGCACACATTTTAGTTGGTTATAGATATTGCTAAGTTGCTCTCCCAAATGGTCTTACGAGTCTCATGTAAACCTCCTGTACCCTAACGCCGGAGGTGGTTTGTCTTTTAACATGTGTAAATCTGACATGCATAAAGTCAGTGTTTCTGATCTGTATTTTTCTGACCGCTGGTAAGGTCCTGATCTTTGTCTGTGTTTATATATCCTCTGTGTGTTGTATTCTCTTCAACACTGAAACAGTGTTTGTGGTTTTGATTTATTAAGCTTAAAAATCTTTCTTGCCCAAATGTATTGGACAAGTTCCAGATTATAGATGCCTGGAGATGTATATTCAGGACTGAGTTACAAATTTTAAAAGTTAATTGTTGGTTGTCAAGAAATTTATTAATGGTTTGAAGAGCTGTGTGCGTGCGTTGGTATGAGAAGATGAACTCAATCTGTTTGGTACTAGGAATTGAATCGGGAGGCATTCTACCTCAGCAAGAGGCTGGGCTATTGCTATCCTTAGCTCTTCACAAGAACCTGCAGTTTTATAGGAATTGTTTCCAGTAACCTAACAAGGTTCACCAGAGACAGTTCCCCCAAATGGTAACCCAACATCTCAAACCGAAACACTTTTATTTTTTCTTCCTTTTCCTCTTCCTCTTTCTCTTCCTCTCCTTCTCCTTCTCCTTCTCCTTCTCCTTCTCCTTCTCCTTCTCCTTCTCCTTCTTCTTCTTCTTCTCCTTCTTCTTCTTCTTCTTTTGGTGGTACTGGGGTTCGAAGCCAGCCTCAACTACTGAGTGAGGCTCTCAGCAACTTAGTGAGATCCTGTTTCCAAATAAAGTATAAAATAGGTCTGGGAGTATAGCCCTGAGGTAGAAAGCCCCTGGGTTCCACGCCCAGTAAAACACACACACACACACACACACACACACACACACACACACACACACACACCCCACAATCTTTGTGTCTCAGCCTCCCAAGTGTTGATATTACTGCCAGACCGTTTTTGGTTGTGAGTGGTACTAGGGATGGAACCCAGGGGCATTCTATCTCAGAGCTCCTTTTTTGTGTGTGGTTGTACTGGGATATATATATATATATGTGTGTGTGTGTGTGTGTGTGTGTGTGTGTGTATGTATATGTATATATATGTATATATATAATTTCTGATATGTGGTAAGTGGGATATTTCAATTCTTAATCTTTTTTGTTTATATCATTTGTTCTTAAACACTTTAAATATTAGGGAATAAAATAATTTAAGTTGTGAAATTGTGTATTTCTTTGTGTGTGTGTGTGTGTGTGTGTGTGTGTGTGTGTGTGTGCACGCACATGCGCATTCCTGGGATAGAATCCAGGACTTTGCACATGCTAGAAAAGTGCTCCATCACTGAGCTATATTCCCAGACATAAGTTAGAAAATTTCAACAAAAATACTAATTACCTCATACCATTCACCTTTTATTTCTAAAAATGTGCATACTTGGCCTAATAATGGATTATTATTATTATCATTATTATTATTATTATTATTATTATTATTATTATTATTATTATTATCATTAATTATCTCCTTAGAAAGTAATGCAACAAGGATAGAAGGGACTCCAAGAGTAGTATTTTAGTGATTACCTGAATTTCTTTTTTTTTTTTTTTGGTGGTACTGGGGTTCCTGGAAGCCCTTCTTCCTCCGGGCTACACTCCCAGACCTATTTTATATTTTTGAAACAGGGTCTCTTACGCCAGCACGGCTGGCTTCGAACCTGCACGATCCTCCTGTCTCCGCCTCCCAAGCGCGGGGATTACAAGCGTGCGCCACCACGCCCGGCGATTACCTGAATTTCATCTGGTTAATATGACCTCTAAGTTTCTTTTAAATATTGAAATGTGGAAATAATAAAACTGTTGATAAATTTTTCCTCCAGAAAAAGCTCAGAAGCCTTGGCTTTGATCCAAGTGGGGCTTATTGATCTTCAAGACCCTTCTCAAGCTCAGAGTGTAGGCATTCATCATGCCATACCTTACTTAGGTCCCCAGGGACCACTAGGACCTGGGCTAATCTTCTTGAAACAGCCCCTACATTTTCATCCCATGGTACTTCCTATTTGCCTAGAAGAGACTATGGATCAAGAAAGAAATACACAACTTTATGACTGCTGGCTACCCAGTTGGTCCCTCATGAGGGGTGAGTAATGAAGAAAGCACTGGGATAGGTTGGAATGGTAAACTTAGGATGGGTGGAAAAATAGTGGAATCCTCTCATGAATAATAAGACTTGTCACTGTCTTTCTCTCTAGCCATATTTCTCTCCTTAATCTAGGATAAAGCTTAAAAGAACATACACAAACAAAAACAAAGCTTTCTTCTTTCTTTTCATCAGGAAGTCCCGGAATTCTGCAAAAAAGACACCTAAGCATCCTGCAAGTCAGCACTTGTGCCCAATTTTGGCCCAGGCTGAATGAATTCACTTTCTGTGTCAAGAAAAGCTATGAGGGAGGCTGGCTGTAAGGTGACAAACTGAGGGGATATGACAGGCAGTGAGAAAAGGGATATCCTTTAACACAAAAAGTCACCTCCCGGAATCCTTCAATTATCAATTGATATTCTTTTCTTGCTTTCTTACAGGGTGACCTGGGGGCACCTCTTGTGTGCCATCTACAACAAAAGGACACATGGGTGCAGGTGGGAATCTTGAGTCACATTGATGAACATTGCACAAAGCCCTACGTCTTCAGCCAAGTGAGCCCTTTCATTTTCTGGCTCCAGGGAGTTACACGGCCGAGTCATGCACCCTGGTCCCAGGAAGGCCTCATGACTACCTCCATCTCCCTTTCAGTCTCTACCTCTAGGAATAACTCAGCATGTACCTCCACTACCGCTTCTGTTCGGCCACACTTCATCTCTCTACCACAGCCTCAGAGTAAGGGCCAAAAATATGGGAGTAAGGGAGGTATGAGAAGGAAATGAAGAGGAGAATGGAAATGGAAAAGAAGGAAGGAGGGGGATGGAAGACTTTTCCTAAGAAATACAGGCATTGTTCAATTTACCAAATAGTAGATATCACTTACTGCATAGTTTACAAAAGCATTTCATCTTAGTATATTGTTTAACTTTTAGCTTTCATAATATTCCTATATAATATGATGGCAATTGTTATTATAATTAATTTCTTTGAGAGCCAGAAAAGTAGAATTTTTCAGATTCATAGGTGCCAGGAGGGGTGGTGCACACTTGTAATCCCAACATTCAGGAGGAAGAGACAAGATGATTCTGGTTGGCAGACAGCCTCAGCTATTTAGTGAGGCCCTCCATTACTTACTGAGACCCTCTTTCAAATAAAGAATAAAAATTAGGGCAAGGGGTGTAGCTAGAGGGTAGTATGCCCCTGGGTTCCATTCCATCCCCAGAACCTCATAAAACAAAAAAAATTTAAAAATAAAAAACAAAATATAGAACTGGGGGTGAAGCTTGGAGGTAGAACACCCCTGGGTTCCATTACAGGTGCCAACAGAAAAAAAAAAAAAAAAAAAAAAAGAAGAGTAGGGCTAAAAGACTTAAACACCTTATTTAAATATCTTATATTTCTAACAAATTAGGCAGTGTGTGTGTGTGTGTGTGTGTGTGTGTGTGTGTGTGTGTGTGTATTTTGTTGGTAAATTATATTTTGTAGTTTCTTGTTTGCCCAATTATATTATATTGTTCCTATCATTTTCCGTTTGTGCCTTTTCTTGTGTGTGTGGTACTGGGGTTCCTGGAAACCCTTCTACCTCCAGGCTACACTCCCAGACCTATTTTATACTTTTTAAATTTGGAAACAAGTCTCTTAAGCCAGCGAGGCTGGCTTGGAACCTGCGTGATCCTCCTGTCTCTGCCTCCCAAGCATGGGGATTACAAGCGTGCACCACCACGCCCGGTAAACACTTTTATTTCTATGGAAGTCCATTTCAGTCTCATGTACTACAGTTATTCTCTGTTGCCATTTTGAAGGGGGAGAGAGTTTGATGATGGGGCACAAAGTAAGAATTCCCTGGGTATTGCAGAGAGGCGGTGGCACTTTTTTTTTTTTTTATACCCAAGGCATCCTTTGGAGATACACCCCCAGCCGTATTTTTTGTTCTTTATACTTGAAGCAGAGTCTGACCAACTTGTGGAGGGCCTACGTAGCTGAAGCTAGCCTGGAACTTGTGATCCTCCTATCTTGGCCTCCCAAGTACGGGAATTACAAGCGAACAACCACCACGCCCAGCTATTGTTGGCAATTTTTATTTCTTCTTTGGAGAAGAGTTTATTCAGTTTGGTTGCCCATTTCTGACTGGGTTATCTTGAATTACTGTACTTCTTTTTGTACCAGTATTGGGAAGTATTTACAATTTTTAAAAATATATCTTTGGTAGTAAAAGAAGCCAGGGGCGTCCAGAAAAAGGCTGCAGAACTCCAGGCGCCAAGGGTGATAAACTTAGAGAATAGAAGCCTAAGTCCTTTTCACATTTCTAAAGAAAGGTGAACTTCCTCAAGGATGTGGGGAAAATTCCAAATTCCAGAAAAGCAATTTAACACATTTCAGAGTGTAACAAAAGGGATGTGAGCCTGGGTTAAAGATAGGGTAGGATATCTACGTATCAAATAACCTGTCCCAGATCTGGTTGGGCTGACTATAAGAATACGCTGTGTTCAGGAATTTTTGATGACTCATACCAGGTCATCCCACTTTGTCACTTTGTGGCATAGTGCTTTACTCTAAGCTCTACCTTTCCCTCTGTCTAATGGGGCCATAAGAGTTACAACCTGAATTTTTATCTTTGTAATAATATTTTTATAATAATAAACTCCTTTAAATCCTCAGCAAGAGGCTGGGCTATTGCTATTCTTGGCTCATCACAAGAACCTGCAGTTTTATGGGAATTGTTTCCAGTAACCTAACAAGGTTCACCAGAGACAGTTCCCCCAAATGGTAAACCAACATCTCAAACCGAAACACTTTTATTTTTTCTTCCTCTTCCTCTTCCTCCTCCTCCTCCTCCTCCTCCTCCTCTTCTTCCTCCACCTCTTCTTCTTCTCCTTCTTCTTCTTCTTTTGGTGGTACTGGGGTTCCTGGAAACCCTCCTACCTCCGGGTTACACTCCCAGACCTATTTTTTATACTTTTTTCATGTGGAAACAGAGTCTCTTAAGAAAGCGAGGCTGGCTTGGCACCTGCGCGATCCTCCTGTCTCTGCCTCCCAAGCACGGGGATTACAAGCTTACGCCACCACGCACAGTAAACACTTTTATTTTATAAAAGTCTATTTCAGTCTTGTTTACTACTGTTATTCCCTGTTGCCATACCTAAAGTATGATGTTTTTCAAACAAAGGTAGCCATATCACTTCTTTGCTTATATCCTCTAACCTGTTTTTATACAGAAATCTCAAAGCTATACTGGAGATCTTAGTTACGCTTCCAGTTTATCTGTATTTCTTCCTCCTTTTATAAAGATGTTCTTCAAAATTTTTCTTTATACATGTACTAATCATCATTGCTTCAACTTTCAAATATTTGAGGAACTAAAAATCTCATTTTGTTCAATAAATATGAGCTTTTCTGCTTCAAATATGAATTGTCTATTAAGTATATGTGCTTGATATCTAAGTAAGATATAAGTTTAGTAAACTCATCCCACTTTTTCCTGAGTTTCAAACCAGAATTTCCTGCTCAATATGTAAAGTTAGTAGCTAACTAAAGCTTTAAGTTTAGTTAACTCAGTCCCCTCTTGTTCAGATATAAAGGGCTTATCTCCAAGATCTTCATTCATTTATCTAATATTTTCAGATGAAAGTATTCCCTTTCATTGCCTAACTGCACTAATAACTTCTAAAACACTAGGATAAGAGCCGGGCATGGTGGCATACACTTGTAATCAGTGCGCTTGAGAGGCTTAGACAGGAGGATCGCACAGGTCCGAAGCCAGCCTCAGCTACTTAGTGAGGCTCTCAGCAACTTAGTGAGACCCTGTTTCCAAAGAAAATAGAAAATGGGTCTGGGAGTGTAGTCTGAAGGTAGAAGTCCTCTGGGTTCCATCCGCAGCACCACAAAACAAAACAAACAAACAAACAAACAAATGGAATAAAAACCTAGGATAAAAGCTAAATAAACTTCCATTGGGGGAGGAAACTGAACTCGTTTCCAGTATTTTTTAAAAAGGGAATTTAATGCCGGGCGTGGTGGCGCACGCTTGTAATCCCCGCGCTTGGGAGGCAGAGACAGGAGGATCGCGCAGGTTCGAAGCCGGCCGCGTGCGCTGGCTTAGGAGACCCTGTTTCCAAATATAAAATGTAAAAATAGGTCTGGGAGTGTAGCC
The DNA here is from genome assembly GCF_963383645.1 of Muscardinus avellanarius. NCBI lineage: Eukaryota > Metazoa > Chordata > Mammalia > Rodentia > Gliridae > Muscardinus > Muscardinus avellanarius. The sequence continues at coordinate 7,731,819 of NC_137809.1, forward strand.
CGGAGGTAGAGGGCTTACAGGAACCCCAGTACCCACCCCCCCCGAAAAAAAGGGAATTTAACCGGAAGCATACAGAAATAATGGTCTTGGAAAGATGAGAGCAACACATACTTTTCAGAAAAAAATTATACAAGCATAAGAGGTGCAGAAACTTATGCTTCTAAGTCAAAATTAACAATATCTTATTTATCAGATATCAGGATTTTAAAACTTCTACATATGGGCTACATGTGTCAATTCTACAACATTCATTCTGTTTTGTTGTTGTTTGTGTGTTTGATTTCTTGCAGCTTTGGCAGATCGAATTTCTCTGAGATATACTATGCCTTGGCAGGCCATGATCATAAGCTGTGGTAGTCAAATTTGCAGTGGCTCCATAATTAGCAGTTCTTGGGTTCTCACTGCTGCCCACTGTGTCAGGAATATGTAAGTTTATGTTCTATCACTTCCATATCATACAAATCATTGCCTTAGATTAGACTTGTAAAGACTTATTTCAGTAAATTCATTTTCATAATTTTTTATTCTTGTCTCTTACCCTAGTGATATCTTTGTTTCAGGCTAAACAAGAAATTATTTCACTGTCTTTGGTTGATTATTATGTCGGCTCCCTCTGCAATGCTATGGTTTATAAACTCTGACTTCCTCAATAGGCTTCTGACTTCTCTGGGGGTGAACTAGAACCTTTTGTACCAAAGTTTTAAAAATACCATAAAAATGTGGCTATAAGGGCCCAGAGTGCCAGATGAATCTATTCTAACTAATCTTTACCTACAAAATAGGAATCCTGAAGACACTGTGGTGATACTTGGCTTTAGGCATCCTGGGGCACCTCTGAGACTGGTTAAGGTGTCTACTATTCTACTGCATGAGAAATTCCAGTTGGTGAGTGGGGTAGCAAGAAATGATCTAGCACTGCTTCTCCTTCAAGAGGCCACAACTTCCATTCAGATCTTAGCACCGCTGGGCCATCTAAAGAATCTAAACAGATCAGAATGCTGGCTATCTGGGCCACAAATACTTAAACCTGGTTAGTAATGACTTTTCTTATGATTGTTCTAAAACAAACAAAATTATACTTTTAATATTAAACTTTAATGATGAGCTTTAACCTTGATTTCCTACACTACAGATTTTAAGATTTAAATTTTTATCCAAATCATAGACCTACCATGATATTTATTTTTGGTTAAAAACTTTTGGTGCCTGGTGTAGACGCTTATAATCCCAGCATTCAGAAGGCAGAGTCTGGAGCATTGCAGTTTGCTGGCAGCCTCAGGCGAGGCCCTTCGCAACCCAGTGAGACCCTCTATCAAAAATAAAGAATAAAAAGTAGGGCAGGACGTGTAGCTCGGAGGTTGAGTGTCCCTACTTCCATCCCCAGACCTGCAAAAATAAAGGAAAGAAAGAGTGGTGTGTGGTTTGCACGCTTGTAATCCCAGAATTTGTGAGGCTGAGACAGGAGGATCTGGGTTCCTGGCCAGCCTCAGCTACTTGTGAGGCCCTCTGCAACTCAGTGAGACCAGGTATCAAAATAAAGCATTTTTAAAAAGGGCTGGAGCTATAGCTCGGAGGTAAAATGCCCCTGGGTCACATCCCCAGACCTGCAAAAAAAAAAATAATAATAAATTAAAATAAAATAGGACTGAGGGTGTCTCTGAGGTAGAATGCCCCTGGGTTCTATCCCCAGTACCACACACACACAAGAATTGTTTTGGTGATGATTACACAGGATTTAAGACGTAAAATAGTAATAGAAGGGTTTTTCTATGGGCAAAATGTATAAACTAGATAGAGATGATGTACCTCCTACTTATAACCGTGAAACAAGGAAAAATTACTTTATTTTGAGATCATTAGGAAAATAAAGGTATTTAAATTGAAACGTGAAATTTTACAAATCAAAATAGACTTCTTAGCTGGGCACACCTGTAATCCCAGTAAGATTGCAGGTTCAAGGACAGCCTCAGCAATATTAGCGAGACTCTCAGCAACCAGACAAGAGACTCTATTATTTCTTTTTTCAAATTTTTTATTGGTGCATTATATTCATACACCATAGTGGGGTAAAAGACTTGTGTAGACCTACATGTACACATCGCCCATTTAGCCCCCTACCCATTCCCACCCCATTTCCTCCCCCAAAGAAGACTTTTTCAAAACGACGACAACTTTTTCAAAGCACGTGGTGGCACATGCTTGTAATCCCCGCGCTTGGGAGGCGGAGACAGAGGATCGGGGAAGGTTCAAAGCCAGCCTCTGCTGGTTTAAGAGACCCTGTTTCCAAATAAAAAATATAAAATAGGTCTGGGAGTGTAGCCCGGAAGTAGAAGGCCCCTGGGTTTCATCCCCAGTACCACCAAAAAAAATAAAATCAATCAATCAATCAATAAAATAAATAAATAAATCAACAACAACAAAATAAAAGGCTTGGGGATGTAGCTTGGAGGTAGAATGCCCTTGGGTTCAATCCTAGTACCAAAAAAAAAAAAAAAGAAAGAAAGAATAAATAATAAAATTTAAAAATAGCCTTCTCTTCCAGGCATGGTGGCACAATACACTTGTATTCTCAGTAAGAAATTGGGAGGCCAAACTAGGAAGATCAAAGGCTCAAAGTCAGACTTGGCAACTTAGCAAGTCTGTTTCCAACTAAAATGTACAAAAATCACGCAGGGGCTACAGCTTAAAGATAGAATACCTTTCGCCTCCACCCAAATAGACTTCTTAATTTTGAAGAAGTGGCACTGAAAATGTAATTAAGTCATGTATGGCAAGCATGTATAATCCCAGTACTTGTAAATCTGAGACAGGAGGATCACAAGTTCAAGGACAGCCTCAGCAATGTAGCAAGACTCTCGGCAATTGAGGGAGATCCTGTTTCAAGTTAAAAAACAAAATAAGGCCGGGGTTGTACCTTAGAATTAGACTGTCCTTGGATTCAATCCCTACTAACAAAAAAATACAATAAAAATTTAAATAAAATAATTAAACTTGTTAAGAAAAAGTTAGTAAGGATTTGAAAAGGAGCTGGGCCTGATAGCATATGCCTGTAATTCCACTACTTGGGAGGCTTAAACAGGAGGTTCACAGGTGTAAGGCCAGTGTATATTAGCTCAGCAAGACCTGTTTCAAAATAAAAAAATTAAGGTGAATTCATTCGAGTCACCCCTCCATGCCAGTCTGGTATGGAGCTGTACCTATCCTCTGTATTTCTATCTTTCTAATAAACTTCTTTAAATCTTCAAAGAAATAAAAATAAAAATAAATTAAGGAGCTGGGATATATCTCAACATTAGAACACCCCTTGGTTCAAGCACAAGTAAATTAAAAAAAAAAAAAAATTAAAGCCGAGCCTAAAGGCTCATGCTTATAATACCAGTAATTGGAGGGGGCTGAGACAGGAGGATCCCAGGTCCAAGGACAGTCTGAGCAAGCAGTGAGACTCATCAACCTAGTGCCACCCTGTTTTCAAATAAAAAAAATAGGGCTATGGGCTTAGCTGAGAAGTAGATTGCCTCTGTGTTCAATTCCCAGTACCCCCCCCAAACACACTAAATTTTAGATTGATGAAATTAAATTATTAAATTTTAAAACTTATTTTAATTATAATTTATTATATTTATTTTTAATTATTCCAAAATTTAAAATATACAGAATAAATCTGGGGGATAAGATACTAATGGTTAAGATGAAATACAATTGCCGGCCATTATAAATTGGATATAAATATGATTGTTGATACAAATCATATTTTTTATTTTTATTTTTCCTGTGGCACTACTGGGGATTGAATTTAGGGGCATTCTACCTCCACGTTATACCCTCAGCCCTATTTTTCATTCTTTTTTTGAAACAGGGTCTCACTAAGTTGTGGAGGGCCAGCTGAGGCTGTCTGCTAACCCTGATCCTTCTGTCTCAGCCTCCCAAGTACTGGGATAACAAGTGTGCGCCACCACACCCGAACAGATCATGGTATAGTTTAATGTTAGCTGTTTCAATATAATATTTGTACTCTAGGATTTTCATATCCCTTCTGTTTCCTAGGAGAGACAGATGAGAATCCAGAAATGTTACAGATTCAGGTGATGGGACCTTCACGCTGTTCTTACCTCTACCCTGACATAGGTAGTTCTATCCTTTGCTTCATGATTCTTGCCAAAGGCCCCGACACAAGTATGGTGAGCAGATCAGTTATTTTCTTTCCTCTTTTTTCTTTTAGCGTGATGGACATAAAAGCTTTTCCTTATGTAACATGGCAAATCACTTGTCCTTAAATGATAACAATTAAATGATGATAATACTGTGCTTACCTCCATACACAGAGGCATGCTTCCTCTCTCCCGTGTGTGTGTGTGTGTGTGTGTGTGTGTGTGTGTGTGTGTGTGTGTGTGTGTGGTGTATTCCTACTACTTAAAACTTTAATATGTTGTTTTTAACATATCTGACAAATTTTATTATTCTCTGTCCACACTGAAAAGTTGAGTTGGTATCCTCAAAAAAGGATAAGCATTTTATATAATCTATATCCTTAATAATACTATCTTTCTTCTTACGGCTGGCTAAATTCAAGTGTTTTATATCCCCCTGTTGTAAAAGGCAACTTTATACTTTAAACCTCAAATATTTTATTTGTTCTAGTACATGGTATAATATAATTTGGTAATAAGGATGATATAGTTATGTACCTGCCTACCTTTTTGTTTTTGTTTTTTAAAACTCCCTGTTTTTTTGTTTTGTTATTTCCCTCACTACGGAATCCAAGGTTATATAAGAAGTTGGTATAAAGATTTATTTCTAATTCTGTGCTTGTCTTCACAGGAGCCAGTGAGTCCAGGCAGTGCTGTTATGTGCAGACCAGTATCTGGTAATGGCAAATGGACACAAATAGGAATCACCAGTCTCAAAGCCCTAGGAACTGTCTTGAACTCACACTTCTCCTGGATCTTATCCACATCAGCAAAAACAGGAAATCCCCTAAACCAGGAACTCATGCCTTGGGTGGAGAAGCCCAAGTCCTCCAGTATCCTTAAAGAGCCAACCATACTGCCACTTTCTTTAATAATGATTATTACAGCCCAGATTTTTCTGTAGTCTAAGCCTGGAGTAAATATTGCTAAAAATCTGTTCATATTATAATAAATAAGACAACACACAAGAAAGAGAAATTACTGCGTTATGACCGTTAGGATATAATACCAATATCTTCCTTTAATAAATAGTATTTCCCTCCACAATAACTATCTTATGCTAAAGAGTACCTTTCACTTTGTTATATTTGAATAATTTATTTATTTATTTATTTATTTATTTATTTATTTATTTATTTTTTTGGTGGTACTGGGGTTCCTGGAAGCCCTTCTACCTCCGGGCTACACTCCCAGACCTATTTTTACATTTTCATTTGGAAACAGGGTCTCCTAAGCCAGCGCGCGCGGCTGGCTTCGAACCTGCGCGATCCTCCTGTCTCTGCCTCCCAAGCGCGGGGATTACAAGCGTGCGCCACCACGCCCAGCAATATATTTGAATAATTTAAAAAGTGCATATTATACAAGAAGTTGAACACACTATATATCTGTTGAATATAAATGTATTTATTTTTCTATCAACTGAATACTTGATAGGGTGACAATGTTAACTACATATACTAGGGAATGACAATATACACAAATACAGTTTATTTTTTTGCAGTGCTGGGGATAGAACCCAGGGGCATTCTACCTCTGAACTACACCCCCAGCCGTATTTTCTAGTCTTTATTTGAAACAGGGCTCCCTGGGTTGCAAAGGGGCTCACTAAGTAGTGAGGCTGTCTGCGAACCACGCTCCTCCTTCTCAGCCTCCCAAATGCTGGGATTACACGCGTGTACCACACACCTGGCTTAGAAAATAATTTTTTGAGTGGTAGTAGGGATTGAACTTGAGGGCAGTCTACTTCCAAGATATACCCCCATACTGATTTTGTTTTTTATTTTGAAACAGGGTCTGGCTGAGTTGCTGAGGCCAGTCTCGAGCCTGTGATCTTCCTGTCTCAGCCTCCAAAGTATTAGACTTACAGCCGGGCGTGGTGGTGCACGCTTGTAATCCCCGAGCTTGGGAGGCAGAGACAGGAGGATCGCGCAGGTTCGAAGCCCTGTTTCCAAATAAAAAAGTATAAAAAATAGGTCTGGGAGTGTAGCCCAAAGGTAGAAGGGCTTCCAGGATCCCCAGTACCACCAAAAAAAAAAAAAAAGTATTAGACTTACAAGCATATGCCACAATGCCCAGCCTGGAAACATTTTTAAAAATATACTTGATTTTGCCGGGCGAGGTGGTGCACGCTTGTAATCCCCGCGCTTGGGAGGTGGAGACAGGAGGTTCTCGCTGGCTTAAGAGACCCTGTTTCCAAATAAAAATATAAAATAGGTCTGGGATTGTAGCGCGGAGGTAGAAGGGTTTCCAGGAACCCCAAGTACCACCAAAAATCAATCAATCAATCAATCAATCAGTCAAAAATTAAACCCACTGTTTAAAAATAAAGAAATAATAAAATTACTCGATTTCAATGAAGACCTGACAAAATGTACAAAAGATAGAAAACTACATATAAATAACTAAATACATAAAATATATGACAAAATAAAAATAAGAAATGAAGCACACAACACATAAACGAACAGAGAAAAATCCCCCCCCCAAAAGGTAAACTCTGCAAAATATTTTATTGTGAAATAATGATACACAGAAGAGTGACACACAGCACAAAGGAGGAGTTTGAAATTGTGGACAAATATGTGATTGATATATCATGAAGAAAGAAACCTGAGTACAACAATAAAGACAAGAATTATACTAATATCAAACATGCAAAAAGTAATTGTGTGTGTGTGTGTGTGTGTGTGTGTGTGTGTGTGTGTGTGTGTGTGTGTGTCAGACAGACAGACGGACGGACGGACGGACAGGGGATGGAACCCAGGGGCATTCTAGCTCTGAGCTACACCCCCAGTCCTACTTTTTTATTTGAAACAGGGTCTCACTAAGTTGTGGAGGTCCACCAATCTGAACACTTCTGTCTCTCTTGCACTTCTCATAGAATGCGGAAATATACATGTTCATATACTGCCAAATGTCTAGTACACCACATGAAATTTTGTATCGTCAGAGCAGTCCACATTTGGTCCACATCAGAAAAAGCAAAGTCTTACTTCTCTGGGTTGCTATTCATACAAACACAAGACCACGACAAGCAAGTAAATACCCTAGATAGAATGACATGCTGGGTATGTGTGGGCGAGTGACTGTGTGGATGGGCATACGATCACATATGTTTGGGGGTACCAAGCAATACATACCAAGCATGTATGTGCATGCACACTGAATTCCAATACAAGACATGGGTAGATACACAAATAAGCTCCAGTAGCATGCTCTCTTTGGGCACCTCCTGAACTTTTCTCTGATCTGAATATGACCATGAATAAATTTGGTCCATAACATAAACCCTGATTAATAGGGGCTCACCTACCCTTCTACACAAGCAAGCAAGCAAGCACCAATAATCACCATGACCAACAACAAAACCTGTTGGTTTTACCACTGTCCTTGGGCTAGGCCACAAAAGGGGAAAAAGGAGGTTAGGCCCATAGCCCTGACTGAAATCCAACAACCTTCCTCTGTATTTGGTGAGATGGATGGGGAAATGCTTACGGGTGGGTCTTGGTTTGCTAGACTAAAAAAAATAAAATAAAAAAAATCTGCACACTGCACCGTGTGCCTCACGCAATGTGCCCTTCTGCAGGCCTGCCGAGGACAGTGGCACATGGTCCAGACCTCAGGCACAAAACCTCCCAAGGCCAGCCTTTGTGCTAACCAACCATATCCCAAACAGCATAACCGATGGACTAACCAGGCTGGAATGATTCAGATCACATTCCAAAACTGGCTCACCTTTTCGGACTGCAGCCTGGTCCTCTTGAATGGCTACCTCCTTTGTTCTGAAAAGCAAGAAGAAGCATGGGTTGGATCCCTGATTTGAGCAAAAGGCATCCTGAAATGGGACAATACTCCTATTCGTTTTCTGTCCCGACCCTCCACACTTCTCCTTCCATGTGCTGTGCATGGAAAAGGGCAACCTAACTAAGACCAAGTTGAGTGCGCCTCCCAGGTGCCCTGTGGTGGTGACAGTCTCCTTGCTGGCTCACAGTTAGGAAAACGGAGGAGTCCAAGAAAAGGCCAAGAGAGCTAATGCTAAAGACTACCGCCTGCACAAAAATCCAGAGGTCCAATCCTCCTGCCAACCCAATCTAAGAGCCACCTGATTTTCCCCTTGCAGCCTGCCTGGAGCCGAGACTTCTGCCATAGGCACCGATTAAAGTTAGGCCTTCACACCTAGGAGAGGGGGCAACTGGATCTGCTGCAAGTCTCTGGGCCTCCTGTCACATGCACACTCATCCACTGCCTCCATCCCAGCCCACACCTGACCCAGCGCCATTCCCGTCACAGGTCCTGTGGGAAGGCGTGGATGCCAGGCTGCAAATGCCGGAGAAGCAGCGCGCATGGGCCCACGCCGAGCCCTTCCGTGGCCGAGGCTAGGAGGAGTGAGGCCACGCACAGTTGATGGACTGCAGTAGTTCACCCAGAGCCAAGCATTCCGTCGACCTGCATCCTTTCACCGCACCGCAGCGGGGACACCGGGAGTGTGAGTTTCTCGAGAACTACTTGGGGGAGGGCGGGTGGTTGGCAGCCTCGTTGCCAGCATTCCTTCTGCGCTTGGGCAAAGAGGCTAGCGAAACGGGCAGCTCATTTCTTAGAGGCTTTCCCCAAGGACAACTGACCGTGTCGGGGGACAGGTCTGCCTGGCCGCACCGAGGGTCCTCCACCTACAGGCTGCTCCAGGATAACAAGACAAGTACTAAAATAAAAAGGCCGGGGATACCTGGGCGCGGTGAGTGGGGGTCTGGGCTGGGCACTGGCAAGCCCCCCACGGCCCGCGTCCTGCCGACCGTCTGGACAGGCGACCCAAGGTGGGCTGAGTCCCCCTGAACTGACCTTTGTTTGTTTGTTCTCTGTGGTCCTGGGGGTGGGACCCAGAGGCTTTCTACCTCCGGGCTACACTCCCAGACCTATTTTATACTTTATTTGGAAGCAGGGTCTCACTAAGTCGCAGAGAGCCTCCCTCAGCAGCCGAGGCCGGCTTCGAACCTGCGCGATCCTCCGGTCTCAGCCTCCCAAGCGCGGGGATTACGCGCGTGCGCCGCCGCGCCCGGCCTGAACTGACTTTTGACAGGCCAGGTGCGGGGCTGTGCCCGCAAAGGCCTCGCCGGGGTCCCTCTGACTGGGCGCTAGCAGATGCGCGAGGCTGTAGGAGCCCTCCCTCCCGGCCACCCCGCCTCTCCCGAGGCCACTGGGGCACACATGCGCACAACACCCGACTCTCCGGAAGCGGAAGTCGTCCTCCGCCTGCCCTCAGCGGTCCTTCTGTAGACAGGCTAGACGCCTTCCCGCGTGCCCTCCTGGATCCAGCTGAAGGCCAGGGCCCCATGGCCAGTGCGGGGGTGGACGGGGAGGGCTGGGCGGCCCTGGGAGGCCCGCCGCTCGTCGGCCTGGGAGCGGCCCCTCGGGAGGGCGCTGCGCCTGCGCCTGCCAGGCAGCGGAGCCCAGAGCCCAGAGCCCCCAGTGCCCGGGTGCAGCCGAGGGTAGCTGTCGGCCTGGGGGAGGAGGCCTGGGTGTCCCCTGCGAAGGCTCTGCAGCTCCCCACGGCCTCCGCTTTCCCAGGGGAGGTGCGGGCGCCGGGGGAGGAGGAGGCGGCGGTGCTGCAGATGGGGGAAGTGATGGAGGTGGTGGAGGTAGAGACCCAGGACCCCGAGGAAGAGGGCGAGGACTCGGATTCCGACCAGTGTGAGGGAAACGCCCAGGCACAGATGAGGCGGGGCTCCCCTACGGGCCTCTCCCCAGTGGAGGAGCTGCAGCTCCTGGAGTCTAAGCTCAGAGCCATCGATGCCCGCGCCAGCAGGACCTACGCAAGTCTGATGACCGAGGTAGCGCAGACACGCGGGCCCCGCCTTCATCGCAGGAGGGCCATCATCCGGCGCATCCCCGCCTTCTGGGCCAAAGCGGTATCCTTAGTTGCGCTAATCGCCAGCGGGGCATCGGGCGGTCTCTGGCGGGCAGGGGCGGAGAGGGAGTGCCTGGGACCTTAGGTCACGAGGACGAGGACGAGAGAGGGAGTGAGGCCACTGCCCTAGGATTTTTGAGAAGAGAGGCGGCCGGATGGGCCTTGCCCCTGCAACGAGGAAAGGGAGGGAGTTCAGGGAGTGGCACCTGAGGTCCACACGACTCAGCCGGCACAGGCAGAGCACACGGCGAGCTTCAGGCCCGAAAGGAATCGTGGCGAAGGCGGAGGTGTGTGGGGAGACTGCCAGGGCTTTCTGGGGCCAGAAAACCCGGCTGTGCTCCCAGCGCCACCAGCCTGTGGCCTTCCTCCTGTCCTTGGTGGGTCCCAGCTACAGGTGTTCCCTGACAGGGGCCAGACAGATCAATTCTGGTGTCTGCCCCAGGTGCCCGCTCCGCAGAGGCTGAGCCCGGGACACAGGGCACAGCCAGGCGCCCCTGCTCCTCAGCAGTCAGGACATCCTCCTGACTGTCCAGGAGGGCCCAGTGGACCACCGTGGCCAAACGCCCCACCCCAACCCACCCCACCCTCCTTGGGGCCCGGAAACCAGGACGGAGGACACCTTGGCGGCGGCACCCAGCCTGAGGCTGGCGCAGGAGAGCCCAGAGCTCAGAGGCCCTCCTCCAGTCCCTGCAGCCCTGCCGAGCTTGGAACACACCCAGGGGCAGCCTGGGCCCCAAGGGGCTTGTGGCAAGAGAGGCGGGTCTGGGAGCCAGGAGGGAAGGGTAGAACTGGCCCACTTGCAGCACCTCCCTCTGCCCCACACCTCGGGCACTCGTGAGCGTCTCAGTAGCCTCCAGCTCCTCCTTGACCGAAGGCAGTTTGTGCACCACCCCCAGCTGTCGGCCATCATCAGCCACCAAGATGCAGACTTGCTTGGCTACATGTTTCGTTTGGAGGTCAGCCCGGGCCTGGGCCTGGGTCTGGGCAGAGGGTGGGGCAAGTTGGCAGGGGAGGTTGGGCCCTCCCAGCACACAGGCTCCCCTCAGCACACCTGCCTTGGGTTTTCCCTGGGGGCCTGGCAGGTGGAAGAACTGGGCCGTCCTGGCAGTCACTGCAGACTGTTGTTTTTCTTCCGGGCCAACCCCTACTTTCGCAACAAGGTCATCGTTAAGAAGTATCGGCTCAGCGTCACAGGTGAGACAGAGCCCTCCTGTGGGAGGGGAGGCTTCAGGTCCAGTCGCGGGCACCCACGGAGCAGGCTGGATCCTGGCACCCTTCATTCCCTGCAGGGTGTCGGGCCACTAGTTCGACTGCCATCGAGTGGTACTGTGATGGTGACGGGGAAGCCGCCGGCTTCTTTCCGGACCCCGGCTGCGTGACCTTCCTCGACTGGCTGTCTGTTCTCAACTGCCCAGGCTCAAACAGGGTTGCTGAGGTCAGGGCCTCCTCCTTGACCTTGTCATAATTGAATCTGCTGGGGCCTGGGGCCTGGCGCCTGAACCTTGACCTGCTTTGTCTCGCCTCCCGCTCCCAGGTCATCATGGAGGACCTGTGGCTCAATCCCCTGCACTACTACTACCTTGGCGCGTAGGATCCCGGCGTCCCACAAGGACAGAGGAGGCCAGGTGAGCAGCCAAGGGGCTGGGGTGGAAGAGCTCCTGTGGCCGCCTCCCGGGACACCTGTGGGCAAACACAGGCTCCAGTTGCTCGGAGGCATTAGGGTCGCACAAAGCAAAGCCGTCAGTGCAGAGTCTGTGGAGAGACTCGGACCTCCTGGACGTGGCAGTACCGGACCCTGGCCGCCCACCAAGGGCCGACGTTGCACGTCACTGCTGCCTCCCGGTGTCTCCATGACAGGGCTTTCTTAAGCACCCTCAGGAGCCCGTCCCCTCTCCTCTCCCGTCTACTCCCCCCTCCCTGACCCCCGGAAGGTGTCCATTTCCCATCTTTCCTTTTCTGTGTCCACCTCGCTAGAGCCTGCGCGTGGCGCTCTGAGCCTTGTCTAGTGGGTCAGCGGGGTTCATGCCGTAGTTGTACGAGGAAGCTGGAGTAAGGTTCCTGACCGCTGGGTGGGTGGGTGGGGGGGGTCGCGCGGTGGGGGTTGAGGTGGCAGGCGCAAACCTTCACGAGGTCTCTTCGGGGCAACAGAGTCTGACAGGGCGGGAACTAATGAGAGGACACACGCGGGTCTTTGCTATGCTGTACCTACACACTCACCGTCGTCACACTGTACGTGTGCGTGTGTGTCCCTGCCCCTCTTTCCCTCTGGCTCTGTGTCTCTCTCACACACACTCATAGGCAAATTGTCGTTCAGAGCCGTGAAGGTACCTGCCTGTTTGATTGCTCATGTGTGCCTCTCGAACCTCTGTGTGCCAGGTACAGGAAGACGTGCTGTTTCCATGAGGAAGCTGCCACCCCCGTGTGCGGATCATCCACACGCCCCCCCCCACCCCCAGGAATCCGGTGGGACCTTTACTGGCGGGTGATGTGAAGTGCCTCCCTGCTTCTGGAGACTGGAGAGAGACAGTGTCAGTGCCGAAGGGAGGAGGCGGGCATTCGACCTCATAATGGAGCATGTGCCATGTTTGTGCACCAGCAGGGAGAGAGCAATAAACAGGAGGGAGTTGTTTTTCCTGTGCGTACACCTGAGGACAAGGCATGGGCTGTAGGAGTAAGCCTGGCCACTGGTGGGGGTGGGGGTCTTCGTCCTCCGGGCCAGGGTTTCTCCTGACACCTCAGGGTCTGGTCCCTCAATAGGGGGCGGTGGTCGGGCAGCTCACTGTGTGACCTAGCTCACGGACACTTGAGTAGGGAGTGGGGCTTGCCCAGGGTCCCATAGCACGCACGGAAGGGCCGAGGGCCGCCGGGCCCAGAGGCCCAGGGGCACGATGCCCACAGTCTGGGGCGCTGGGTTCTGACTGACAGGCGGAGGGCGGGGCTGCGTGTTGGACCGCCCCCGGTGGCGGGAGGGGGTGGAGGGGCGGGGCCGGAGGGAGTGTGCACGCGGGTGGCCTTCGGAGCTTCCGGTCCGCCCCACGGGGCGCCTGCGCACATGCGCAGGGTAGCGCTCTCGCCAGGCCCGCAGCCCTCCCGCTGCAGACATGCCGGCGTCCGGAGGGTCGTCCCCGCCACCGCTGTCGGTGCCGGGGGCCACGCGCGCCATGGCCAGTAGGGGAGCGGGCGGGGAGGGCCGGGCGGCCCCGGCAGCCCCGCAGCTCCAGGGTCTGCACAGGGGCCTTGAGGCGGTGGCGACCCCTGTGTTTCCGGGGGAACCGCCCCCACGGTCCGCTTCCCCCAGGGCCCGGGCGCAGCAGAGGGTAGCTGGCGGCAGGGAGGGGGAGGGGGCGGAAGCCTGTGTGTCCCCCGTGGACATGGAGGTTGTGTTGCGCCCTGAGGCCTCCCCTTGCAGAGAGGGGGCGGCCAGCGGGGAGGAGGTCGTGCTGCGGCTGTGGGAAGTAATGGAGGAGGTGGAGGTAGAGACTCAGGACCCACCGCAACAGGAGGATCCCCAGGCACCGGCACCCACCCGGCGGAAGCTATCAAAGCGCAGGCCCAAAATGGAGCGGCTGGAAATCCTGCAGTTGGAGCTCAGCTTTGTGACCGCTCGGGCGAGAGGTGCATTGGAAAGGCTAAGAAGAAAGGTGGCGCGAAGCCGCAGATTGGTCTTTGACCGCAGAAGGGATGTCATCCAGAGCATCCCCGGCTTCTGGGCTGCAGCGGTATCCTTAACCGGTGTTCGCTCAGGGGGCAGCGAAGAGGAGGAAGGGATCTGGAGCTCCAGAAGGAGCAGGGCTGTGGGAAGGTGGGAGGGGAGAGCCAGGGACATGCGGATCGGTGGGGGGTAGTAAAAGGCCGAGACCAATCTGGTGGAATAATGAGGACACACTGCATAGATGTGGCCCGGTAGTTAGCACAAAAGGAGGCAGGTGTAAGAGCTGGGAAGAAGATCAGCAAGGAAAGGCAAGTAGGGCTCAAAAAGGACCCTTCACTCTGCAAACATTGGAAGGCATTCTTTTCCTGGAATTCTTTTGGGTGGGGCAGCCCCCTCTAACAGACTGCTAGGCACAGCCACCAGGCCTTAGAAGTGGGGGAGCCACCTGCATCTGCGCGCGCGGGCTCCCTCCCTCCCTCCCGCCCTCCCTCCCTCTCTCTCTCTCTCTCTCTCTCTCTCTCTCTTTCTCTCTCTCTCTCTCACACACACACACACACACACACACACACACACACATCCTTCCTTTTGGGACGGATGGCGTAGCATGTAAAAACCAAGTAGGGCTGAGGAAGCCTCCATTAGCAGCCCATCCCCAAGCCAGTGCAGGCAGGCAGTTTTGCATACACCCAGGAGCCCCTGTAGACCCCAGACCCGAGGGTGCATGTGGAAAGGCCAGCAGGGCCCATCATCAGGGTGGGCCAGTGTAGAATGCCTGCGCACCTCCGGGGAGGTTCCCTGCCCCACACTCTCCTCGCTCTCTCGTCTGGTTCCGTTTCTCCTAGCTCCTTGACCTATAGCAGTTGGTGCACCACCCCCAGCTGTCAGCCATCATCAGCCATAAAGATGAAGACTTACTTGGCTACCTGTTGAGTTTGGAGGTCAGTCCCGGAGTTACTCTGGGGAGAGGCTCGGGGGAGGGGGGTGTTCAGAGAGAAAGGTGGGAGGGGCAGCTGATCCAAGCCAGTGCGCAGGTTCACTCAGCACACCTTAGACAAGACTCCACCTGGCCCTTTTTCATGGCCTGGCAGGTGGAAGAACTCAGCCTTCCCCAGGCCTCCTGCAGGATAATATTTTTCTTTTGGGACAACCCCTACTTTCAGAACGAAGTGCTCATTAAGGAGTATATACTCAGCATCACTGGTAAGCAGGGTCTTCCTGATAGCAGGGGTTGTCTCTGGGTGAAGTGGGCTGCACAGAGGGTGACGTAGCCGTAGCCTGACATTCTTCAATTCCTCCAGGATATGAGGCCTTTCGTTCTACCACAATCCATCCTCTGTCGGGTTGTGAGGGTGCAGGGACCAGCTGCTCTCAGGACTCTGAGGGCCTGACCTTCTTCACCTGGCTGTGTGCCCACAACTGCCCAGACTCCAACAGGATTGCTGAGGTGGGGCCCTCTGGGCCACTTCAGCAGTGACCTTTGTGGGTTTCCCTTTTGCTGGGAAAGGGGTCTGCGTCATGAACTAACCTGTCCTGCTTCCCCTCCCAGGTCATCGTTGAGGACCTGTGGCTCAAACCCCTGCATTACTACCTTGGGAAAGACAACACCCGGAGAGGGGATGGAGCTTCAGAGCCAGGTGAGCATCCAGCTGTGGAACCTGTTAACTGGTTCCTGTCAACCCGTGGGAAAATTCGGCCTTTGAACAACTGCATAGGACACCGAGTATTTAGGACGGGGTGGGGGGGTCCTCTTACCTCTTGAGAAAGGTGAATGTTCCTGTACTGGGAAAGAGGCTGGGCTGAAGGTGCTATGAATACTTTTTCCATAACTCACTCCCAAGCCCACCCTCACAACCCCTTCCTTCTCCCCTCCTGGGTTCTTCTCTCACCCTGTGCACACCGGGGTACAGACCATGCGTGAGGGGCTCTCTGTCACCCTGTGCCACCCGTTTCTGTGGCCACATTCCAAGGCTTCCCCACATGGTCCCAAGAACCCTGTCAGTTTCACAGACGGGCGGACAGCCCCCTCAGTTGTAAAGGGAATCATTTTCATTTGGGAGAGGTGTCAGCGCTACCAAATGGTGAGGGATGGTATATCCGGTGAGGGCTTCAGAATGCAAACGCTGGTAGGGTGCAAAGACACACAGTGTTCCTTACATCTTCTGTCTCCTCGTGTGCGCGCGCGTGTGTGTGTGTCCATTTGCTTGTTTTGTGCCTGTCTTTGCGTAGGCGTATGCATGAACTCCAGCCTTCCAGATGACCGGCGTGAATCTCTGGGATATACCTGACCTTGACCTTCACCAGGAACTTCGAAGTATCTCAAGAAGGAAGAGATAGATATCCTGCATGTCACATTTTCAGAGGGAGGGAAATAAAGCTTACCAACTGCCTTGCTATGCCTGGGTGATTGGTAGTGGAAGATTGTGTGAATAAATCCAAACCACCTGAGACAAGTGCTGCAGCCATGGGCTGTCTGCCTAGTAAGAGTCTGACGGCTTAACCTGGAGGATGGAAAAAAGGGACTGGGCCCCGCGCCCATCTCGACCCCTTCCTTCCCCCTGTGGATTCTCTCCCCGTCTTGGGTTCTGCTCCCACCCTGTGCACACCGGGGTACGGGAATCCTGTCAGTTTCACAGACGGGCGGACAGCCCCAGCAATTGTAAAGGGAATTATAAGCGGGCCACTATCTTTGAAGCAGGGGGAGACTGACGACAGGGTGGATTGGGTTGTTTCCGGTGTGGGTGTGGGGTGGGGGAGACTTCTTTCTCTCTG
Source organism: Muscardinus avellanarius (assembly GCF_963383645.1). Taxonomy (NCBI): domain Eukaryota; kingdom Metazoa; phylum Chordata; class Mammalia; order Rodentia; family Gliridae; genus Muscardinus; species Muscardinus avellanarius. Next base: position 7,748,329 of record NC_137809.1, read on the forward strand.
TTGTCGATAATTGGGCAGAGCGGCTGTTTCCGAGAAGAAGCCGATTCCATCCCATCCTGGGCGGTGTGGACCCCTGGAAACTTCCTGGGTGGTGCTGGGACTGTACTTTTGCATGCCACTGGCACAGAAGGCACAGACAGGGAGGGTGGGGGCACAGATCAAACGCACCCTGTGCCAAGCTCTGTCGCTTTCAACCCAGTGGGTTATCGCTCCCGTTGCTGCCCAGGCCGGCAAATACTACCCTTGCTCCTTACCTCCAAGTGGACTGGCCTCAGATTTGTAGCTCAGCCGACACTGGATGCACGCAGTGCCCTAACTGGTGCAGTTCCGAATGAGCATCGCCAGGGTGTTTCTCCTCGTGACGTATGGTAACAAAGATGTCTCCTCCTGCCAGATGGCCACCCCCAGCCCAGACCCTTCTCTGGGATGGGTCCCTCTCCTGGTACAGAGCAGCAGCAAACTGTGTTAAGGGCAAGCCCTGGGACAGAGAGAGCAGTGGCAAAATGTTAGCCCCGAGAAACATTTGGCAGGCTCCTTCCTGAGCACGCAGCTGGTCGGTCCCGGAAACACCTGCCACGCGGTAAGGTGTTTACTCAGCTACAGCTCGCGTGCGGGTGGAGATTGCTGTGGAAGCCCAGACACATTCCTCTCCAGGTTAGCCAAGGGTGTGTCCACCCTCTGCAGGTCCCTCTGGGATGCTCTGCTGCCGACATTCTCCCCGTGATCTCGGTGATCCCTGCTCAAACATCCCCGCACACTGTGGGGAGTGGTGGGGCCCCCCATGCTACCACACAGACCCTTGGAAGTTGAGGTGGTGGCAAGTACCTGACTGCTTGGCCTTGAACCCCAACAGCACCAGGCTGCCCTTCAGGCTTTCCTGGAGAGGCGATGGCCCTCTGCCCCAGGAACCTGGGTGCAAGACCGCTACCGCTACTGCCAAAGGGTGGCTCTGAGGACCAGCTCTGAATGCTGTTCTCAGTTGCTCCACACGGGTTGCAGAGCAGTGTTTTTAGCTCTTAAGTGTTCCTCTTGAGGGACACAGGCAGCTATGGGCCATCCACAGCAGTTGGTAGGATCCCCCATGGTGGACAACAGCAGGGATCTTCTGGAGACATGGCCCGTGGGCGGGGGCGGTGGGGGACTTGTGTGGGGCTGATGCGCAAAGTAGTCACCTGTGAACTCACAGTGGGCTCGCTCCTACCTCTGGTGTAGGCTGTTAGGAAGGTGCTGCCTCCTACACTGGAAAGGGAGGGCAGCTTGAAAAGTGTCCTCACCCCATCTAAGTGTCTCTGCCTGCCTGGAAACTCTGTCACCCCCACTTCCTCCTCAGACCTGCGCTACAGGGAAGGGAGGTGTACACTGGGGTTCACGCATGAGGCACAGAGCCTGTTGCTGCCCTCTGTAGGCTCCAGGGCCAGTGCGGGTCCTGGGGACCACCCGGACCGATGCAGCTTACTGAGATCTTGGTGGAGCCCAAACCTGGGACCCACTGGCAGTCTTCCTCCTGCCAGGTCCCACTAAAGGCACAGTGTGTGGATGTGGTGTTAAGTCAGTGTCCATGCTGTCAACTGACCTTGCCTCCCGCACCCAGCGACATAGCCTCTGGTTCATTCTGCACGGCTGCAGTCACCTCCCCAGGTTGCTGGGAGACTTGGCCCAACACCCTGCAGGTGTTGGGAGACTTGGCCTCCTGCCAGGGCACAACCATCCCTCTGTGGAAGTCTTCTCCCTAGGAAGGTCAAGCGTTAGGATGACTCACCCTTCCAGTGGTCATACTGTATTTGTGTTTGCCCGACTTGTCTCCCTCTTCCTCTCTCTTCCCCTCGCTGACTTTCTCTCCTTGAGTCTGTCGCCGTGTCACTTTCACTCACTATGGTGTTGTATTTCTCTCCCTCTGCTGTCTTCTCCGCCCCGCAATTTCAAAATTCAGTGGCGATTTAATTTTAAATTTTAACATTGTTCTGGCCATGCCAGTCTCGGGGGCGTGTCCTGCTGCAGCCACTCTCACTTTCTCACCCAACATCTGGGTGGGGCAGGTTGGCAGGTGACGGTGACCTCACACCTTTTCTCCAGCTGAAACCCCTTGATGCCCGTGAACCAAGGTGTTTTTCCGAGCCCTTGGCTCTCAAAAGTAAGAGCTTGGATGCATCCTTTTACTATGAGGAAGACAGAGGCAAAGAAGACAAACAGCGATGTCGCTGAGGGAAGCCACAGAGGACTCCGATTTCACCCCTTCACAGGGCAACCAGAGAAAAGCTGGACGCTAATTCAGAGACCCCCTTTACGGTCCTCCCACAGGGCGGATTCCCACACTGGCCCTTCCATTGTTGCACCTGAATGTGTGGTGTGTGAGAGGTGAGGTTGCCTTACCTCTCCCTTAGTTCAAATCTAACTCCCTCCATCAGCATTGCTTGCCCTGTGGATTCATGGGCCACTGTTATAAACCATCCCCTCCAACCTTTTATCCTGTGTACCTTGTGGGCCAAGGGGAACACCAACACAGATAGCTGGCTTGCTGAGGCCTCCACGTTTGGGAGATGGAGAGCAGAAGTAGCTCATGGGCGGGCTGGCTAAGCATCGCGGTTCACTATGGGATTCCCGGGGAGATGTTTACCAGAATCGTCAATGTTTACCCCAGAGAAAGCTGGACCAAAGAACTGACAGACCAGAGGACACTGCACAAACTAGTAAGGATCTCGGCAGCACAAGCATGTAGACACAGGAATGGGGCCCTGTGTTTGCCCAACCCAGTGTAGATGAGTCCAGGGCAGCTGGGCCAAAGGGCTAATGGATGAGGGGGCTCCAGTCCACTCGGCCTGGGACTTTCTACTTTCAGTGTCATACCTTCTTGGAGCTGGAGCTGGTCTCCTCCACCTTTCACCCACACAGGGGGACTCCTGAGTACCCTTGGAATGAAAGTGGTCAGGCAGTAAAGCATTCCATAAACTCAGGAATGAAGGGTCAACAAGAATCATCATACTCCCGGGCATGTGTACAGGCGTTCAGGGGCAACAGAATGCTAGCCAGGGCCCCTCCCGGTGTTCCTGCAGACACAATCCGTGTCTTTCTACAGTGCCACTGAAAGAGCCTTGGGATGGCCCTGGACCAGAAGCTGCTACCGCATCGCCCTCAAGAGACTCTGCCATTTAAGCCAGTGTGTGTGCCCGCGTGCGTGCATGGGCGCGTGCACACGCGCTCTCCGTGTCTCTTTATTCCTCCCCTCCCTCCCTCTCCCCACCCCCGTCTCCCTTCTACGGAGACAGAAGGTTGGGAGACGTGCAGTATAAATGTATATATGTTACATACATTACACGCATGCCCTGCTCACACACACCACACACTCTCTCACGCTCACTCATCTGCCGTGCATCGGACCTCTGTTCTTCTGCCAGCTTGCCTAGAATGGACACTTGCCTCATAAACTCTCCTGGGTGGGAGACATTCACACTTGAGGGCGTGGAGTTTGGCTGCTGGAGTATGGCAAAGAAGCTACTGAGTGCTAGCAGTTCTTTTGACTCCTTTTGTGTTTGCTCACTGGATGCTGGCACACGGAGACTGAAAGTTGACCTTTCTCTCACTTTCCCTTCCAGGTCATTAGGGAGGACAAGGACCTCTGTCTGGCTCATAAGCTCTGTACCACTACCTTGGGTAGTAAGTAGAAAGCCAGGAGAGAATAGGTCCTTTGAGCAGGCACGTGACGCAGTGTTGAAAAGCCAGTATTTCTGGTTCCCGGGAAAAAGAGTGCACAAACTGAGCTCTCAGTTTCTCTAGGGGACAAGGAGGCATAGGACTATTTTCACAATGGATACCACATGCATTCTTTTTCCTGCTGAAGGTGATGTCTCTGCGGCACTGACAAGACGGCTGTGCTGCATGTCACTGAAGCTTCACTGTATCTTCAGAACATGTCTTCTACAGCCACCGTCAGCCTTCTTCCTCTACACACAAGTGCCTCTGTGACTGTAAACCCGCCCTAAAGAAGTTCACTCTGTGCTATTTTCTACCACCTTTTTGCAGAGCCCCTCTTAACCCTGATGATGTCCCTCTTTTCTGAGTCCCAGGGGACTGCTCCAATAATTTCACGATGTATCTGGGGTGAAGGTTGACCATCGGGCACAAATTTAGTCTCCTCAGGGCAAATGCTGCTTTAATCACAGATCTCAGTCTTCAAATAGGCAGTGACAGTCCTCTTGTACAGGCAGTGACATTCATCCCTCTATCGCTCTGACCGTGCACAATTGTGCATGTACACGTGATCCATACTTTTCAGAGGGGAATTAAGTTCCAACATTTGGCTTTCCTCCAATACCCGTGAACTCTCAGCTCCTAGAACTAGTCAATCATCTGCAGGATCCTCAAGCACTGGAAAGAATTCACCATGTAAACCAACCCAGGCTTTCATACCTAAGAGTCGCCTGGGTTGTTGTTGATTTTGCTTTTGTTTTCTGTGTTTGACAAATGTGGAGTGAGGGGTAAATGGCTTCTCCACCTGCAACCAGGAGTTCCTTATGCAAGGATGGTGGGCCAGTGGAGTGCTCAGGTCCTAAATTTTTGTACGGACTGTGCATGTCCAAGCACGGAGGTTAACCGTGTTTTGAGAGGTTAACATTCATCAGAAACCCTGCCTCGCCAGGCCCACGTGGTGACGCATGTTTGTAATCCACGTGCTTGGGAGGCTGAGACAGGAGGAGGAGGAGAAAGGAGAAGAAATAAAGAAAAAGAAAGAAAGAACCTCTGCCTCTTCTGGCTGGTTCAAAAGAGGTAGCCCTTGCCCTCATTAAAATATGAACCTCCAGCAATCACTAGCAATTGCTAGGTAGGTCAGGCACCTGTTTTCTTCAAAAGTACACAATGGGGGATGCTGATAAAATACATGTACCTCCCCACACAGTTGCCATGAAGGAAAATTGTGCTTTTCTCTGTAACTGGGACTGTATAGGCTTATGTTTCTCTATGCAACTACAGATTTCTGCCCTAATGCATACACAGGGACCTCTTTAACTGTTGCCGTTTTGCGCATCTTTATTTAGTTAGGATGCACAGGAAGGTTCGTTTTTTTGATTAAACCCCAAAAATGCAGCTTAATCTTCATCTTTACTGGCTTTGCATTTGAGATACTTCAACTAAACTTTTAGCTTCCAAGTTTTTCATAGATTTAACAATCTTTCCTTAGTAGTTACACATTAATATTCCAAAAGAACTCGGTGTTTAAATGTTAAAATGTTAATGTTAATGGCTTTGCTACTGATCTTTACCTAAATTTAAAATTCTATCTTGTGCCGGGCATGGTGGTGCATGCTTGTAATCCCAGAACTTGGAAGGCTGAGACAGAAGGATCACAGGCTCCTGGTCAGCTTCAGCACACTTGTGAGGCCCTGTGCAACACAGCAAGATCCTGTTTAAACAACAACAACAACAACAACACAACAACACAACAACAACAAAGTAAAAGCAAGCTGGGGGTATAGGTCAGAGGTTCAGAGCTAGAATATTCCTGGGCTCAAGCTGATTCCCCTAAGGCGGCTGGCTCCAAACCAGCGTGATCCTCCTGTCTCCGCCTCCTAAGCGCGGGGATTACAAGCGTGGGCGCCACCACACCCAGCTACGCCATATTTCTTAAAACAAATTTCTGACCAGATTCCATGTTGCAGGCTTTGTTGTACCCCTAAATATTTAAAGGCAAACTTGGGTTTATTTGGCTGTCTTGTCTGATGAACTAGAGAACATATAAAACTTGCTAGACTATGAGCCTAACCGTATAAAGATTTAGGCTTCGAGGCATAAAGGTAAAATTTAAACAAGAGCGCAATTTGTCTTCCAATCAAATGTGATCTTAAGCTTGTGTATCTGGTCAAAACATAAAAACAAAAACATATAATAGTGTGGCACACACCTATAATGCCCAGTACTTGGGAGGCTGAAATAGAAGGATCCTAAGTTTCAGGCCAGGCTGGGCAATGTAGAGAGACCCTATTTCATAAACAAACAACAACAACAAAATAGGGCTGAGGATGTCCTTAGGACATTTAACACCTCTGGGGTCCAATCCGCAGTTACCCCCCTCCTTTCCCACATACACACTCAGATAGCAAATGTCATTTCCTTCACCATCTTTATTCCCAAACTTTATAATACAAATATTTAATCCAAACTGGGAACTTCTACTTTTTTGCCTAACAAGTATAGAATTGCTTCAAACACTTTTACTTACCGTCTAACAGGTATAGGATTACTTTAAACAATGACTTTGAACAATTGGACTTTTTGTCCAGTAAGTACAGAATTACTCTGAACAACTTTACTTTCTGTCTAACAAGTACAGAATTACTTTGAACAATTACAATTCTTGCCTAACAGTATAAAATTACTTTGAACAATTTCAATGTTTGTCTAACAAGGGTAGTATTCCTTCAAACAATTTTAGTTTTGTCTAACAAGTATAGAAGTACTTTGAACAATTTTACTTTTTGCCCAACAAGGATAGAAATACTTTGAACAGTTTTACTTTTTCATCTTAGAATCTAAAGTATTTTATGGAAAGAAAGTTAATATATGACCCAACCATAAGAAACAACATATTTCTCTCTGTAGTGCTCAAGTAACATGGAGAGTGGCATTTTATTTTTCTTTCGGCCAAGTAGTTTAGTGTAACTAAACTTGGGTATTATTTTTGGTATCTGCTTCGGTGTCCTCCTTCGGATCGGCTTCCCCCATAAACTCCTCTTGTACCCCCACACCTGGAACTAGCATAGGATTCACGAGGGGCAGGGCATGCCCTACCCATAGAAAGTGGAAGCCCACGTTCTTGTCTACCACCACGCTCACGACCACTTGAGTAGACATCATTTCGGTAGCTTGAGTAGATATCACTTCGGTAACTTGAGTAACTTTCGCGACCTCCACCATATCCATCTCTTGAGCTGCTGTAATCATCATAGCGGCTGTCTGCAACATAAGTCAGTGGGGACCCTCGTGCAGGTGGAGCATCACGGGAGCTTCCTGGAGCATCAAATATCAAATAAAAAAATGTAAAAAGCATACTAAAGCCGGGCGTGGCGGCGCACGCTTGTCATCCCCGCGCTTGAGAGGCGGAGACAGGGGATTCCCGCAGGTTGGAAGCCAGCTGTGCTGGCCTAAGAGACCCTGTTTCCAAATTAAAAAAAAAAAAAAAAAAAAAAAATATATATATATATATACATACATACATACATACATACATACATACATACATACATACGAGGTCTGGGAGTGTAGCCTAGAGGTTAGAAGGGCTTTCAGGAACCCCAGTACCCCCCACACACAAGCATATTAAATAACTTGGAAAACTGCCTTTATTTCCTGAAAATGGGCTGAAATGAGGATTGAGCATTTTGTTTCTATGTTTCTTACTCTTGAACATTCCATGTTCACGTGTTCTAACAATTTTTTTCAAACTGGAAAAATAATACTGCCAGTTTACTCTTAAAGACAAGTATTCAGCCGGGCGTGGGGGCGCACAATTGTAATCCCCGTGGTTGGAAGGCAGAGACAGGAGGATCGCGCAGGTTCGAAGCCAGCCACGCACGCTGGCTTAGGAGACCCTGTTTCCAAATACAAATGTAAAAATAGGTCTGGAAGTGTAGCCTGGAGATAGAAGGGTTTCCAGGAACCCCAGTACCTCCAAAAAAAAAAAAAAACAACCCAATAAGTATTCATTATTTTAAAACAATAACAACACAAAGTTTATCCAGCTAATCAAATTGTTAAGAAGGATGATGTTTTCCCTTCATAAGAAAGAGTTCATTAAGATTATAATCTGGGCTGGTAATTGGTAACCAGACACTCACCATAACTCTCATATGTATCTCTGTAAGAGCCTTGGAAGATCAGAATAAGTCCTATCACGATCTGCTCCATAGACGTCACGATCACTAAATTACAACAAGCAAACCTTTAGTTCAATGGAAACAAACAATTCAAGTAATCTGTTGGGTAAAAAAATAAAACTTAACGTACCTATAGCCTTTAGAGTAACGTTCATCCCGAGAACTATAATGGCCATAATCACGTTATGCATAGTGTCTAGCCGGTTGAACATAATCCTTGGTGTCTCTGGAACGTGAAGAGACTCGGCTTGAATAACTTAAGGCACAAAATGAAAAATAATGTTGTGTTCAATAATAATTAATATTAACCAAACATAAGAAACTTTAAAAGATGAGCAAAATACTTGAGTAGATTACTTCTACAAATTGGGTAAACCTAAGGCTGTAATACAATTATCACTAGTATTCAAAGAAAATAAAACTCAAATCAAACAAAAACACTGCGTATATACATTACAATTTCCACAGGGGACTGGCTTCAGACAATATCAACTCTAGTATTTATTTATTTTTTGGTACTTGGAATTTCTCTCAGGAGCACTCTACCTCCGAGCTATAACCCAGACCTTCTTCTTTTTTTTTTTTTTTTTTTTGGTGGGTGGTACTGGAGATTGAACCCAGGCTCATTCTACCTCTGAGCTATAGCTTCAGCCTTTTCTTTTCTTCTTTATTTTGAAACGGGGTCTCACTACGTTGCAGAGGGCATCACTAAGTAGCTGAGGCCGGCCTTGAACCGCGGTCCTCCTGTTTCAGCCTCCCAAGCACTGGGATTACAAGTGTGCACCAGCACGCCCACTATGTTCATTTTGCTTTTTTTTTTTTTTTTTTTCTTAACCAGGACCACTCTAGGTCTTTTGTGAGTCTCGCTAGGTTGCTGAGGCTGGCCTTGATCCTAGGATGTTAATGGCTCTCAGTGATTTTTGTACACGCTCAGCAAAATGGTCTGACCTGTTATATTTACAGCCCTTCTGGCGGCTGCATTTCCTGTTTTCTCCCTCTACCGGCTCTACTGCTGCCCAGGGCATGCTGGCTGGAGTATCCAGCCAGCCACAGCCGCCATCTTGGACACCACGTGGCAACTCATAGGCGCCACCTGGTGGCCATTCTTGGTCACAGGCTTACAATTCTGCGGACCCACAGCAGCCATCTTGCAATAAAACATGGGGGCCGGGGTCTGACCCAGCTGGGTTACAAGCCCCATCTTCCTCTCTCCTGGCCCCACTTCGCGAAGTGGCTGGACCAGAAGGGGTGATACGGGTCCATGTTCCTTTTTCCCTTCCTGACCTCACTCAACTAGAAAAGAGACTGGGATCCTTTTCTACCAATCCTTCTGGTTTTATCAAGGAATTCCAGCATATTGTGCAGGCATATGATCTAACGTGGCGGGATTTGCATGTCATTCTAACCTCTTCTCTAACTCCAGACGAACGTGATCGGATCCTGAAGGCAGCCAGAGAGAGGGCTGACCAGAGTCATTTAACAGATCCAGGGCTTCCTATTGGTACGGCTGCAATTCCATCTGAGGAGCCCCATTGGAATTATAATGTAAAGGAGGGAATAGAAATGAGAAATTATATGATACAATGTCTTCTTGATGGTATGCGAGATGCTTCTCATAAGGCGGTTAATTATGATAAGCTCAGGGAAATCACCCAGGGTCCAAACGAAAACCCAGCAGTTTTTCTTAATCGGTTGCAAGAGGCTCTTACACGCTATACCCGTTTAGATCCATCCTCTGAGGCAGGCTCGATCATATTGGCCACCCATTTCATTGGGCAAGCGGCTCCTGATATAAGAAAAAAGCTAAAGAAAGTTGAGGATGGCCCACAGACTCCTATTCGCGACTTGATGAACATGGCATTTAAAGTCTTTAATTCCAGAGAGGAACAGGCCGAAGCAGAGCGTACTCTCCATCTTCGTCAGATGGCGGACTTACAGTCCCAGGCCCTGATTGCAGCCCTGAGGCCGGAGGAGGAAGGTCAGCCCTCCGGGTGGCAAGCGCCACCCAGGAGAGGACGACAGTAAAAACAACCACCTCAAGGGGCCTGTTTCAGGTGTGGAGTATATGGCCATTGGAAGGCGAGTATCCTTTAAAAAGCAGTGGACCTCAGGTACCTCACTACAGGGGGTCTACCCTTCTGGACAAGGACCCGCCGCTGGCCCTATTTGGTCTGACCAAGGACTGACAGCTCCTGGAATCCCTCGCCCTCCTTCCTCCATCTTCCTTGCTGGCCCAGGGTAACTGCAGGTACAGGGTAAGCCAGTTTCCTCTTTGGTGGCCTGCTCGATCTTTCAGGCCTTAGTTTCCTTCTCAAGTCTCGGTTCAGGATGATGAGGCAAGCCCTCCAGCCTCTGCCCACAGCTTAGGCCATATCTAAAAGGGCTCTGTTACAACAGCTCCAGGGACAAATTCTCTTACACGGTGTTGGGATCCACTAAACTTTGTTTCTTTCAACATAACTCTCTTTGATGTTTATATTTTAGCAGGTCCACTTGTTTACGTACTATGGTGCTCTCCCTCCTCGGATGCCAAATTGCCTAAGTATTAAACTTCTAAAATGGGTAACTGATGCTCCCAAGGCAGTGACAGGTGTTTAACCAGACATATCCATACTCACTCAATGCTAAAAAGAGTGGTGTGGGTCTGCTTCGGGAGTTGCTGCTATTAATAACTCTGATCTAATAAAAAACTGCTAAAGGGGCGATAGACGCTCTCCTCAGGAAAATGTTGCTATTTAAGTTAGTAGATCTAGTGACTGCCTTGTGTCTAAAAGGGCTTCTGCCCAGCCTGGGTTCCGTCCTCACAATTTTCTTTTTCTTTAATAGCACCTTGCCTGTTAGTCTCCTCAAAGCAAACCGGTCACCGAGCTCTCCAGGGTAACCTCCAACTCTCCGACCACAGCCACTTGCTCCTTTCCGGCGGCTCAAATTCTGACTTCTCCCGACCTGGGGCCTTTGACTGGGGCCCTTGATTGACGTCGCTCAGTATCAGCATGAAGCCGCTAGATGAGCAAAAACCACGCCCTTCTGCAACCCCTTAGTCAAAGCCCTTCTGCACCCCTGAGTCAAAGAGGTCAAAATGTAAAGTGGGGGCAGGGCCGAGAGCTAGGAGGTGGAGCCTGCGATTCCAGGACCAGGCCTCCCGCCCCGGAAGAGAGAGTTCAGAGAGGACCGGGAGAGGGAGGGAGGCACTCTCCCGCCGGCCACCGGCCCCCGCGGCCAAGCAGGGGCTGGGGGTTGACCCCCCACGAATAAAGCCTCTCGTAACTTATTATGGATCTCGGTGTGTCTCTATGCTAATGGGGCGCACCCACATTTCTACAATCTTACAGTGTGCACCAGCACGCCCACTCTATTCATTTTGCTTTTTTTTTTTTTTTTTTTTTTCTTAACCAGGACCACTCTAGGTCGTTTGTGAGTCTCGCTAGGTTGCTGAGGCTGGCCTTGAACCCGCAATCCTCCTGTCTCAGCCGCCCAAGTACTGAGATTACAGGCGTGAGCTGCCGTGCCATCTGAGGATACTAACTTTTGAGGAGCACGTACAAAGAAAAATCCTGGAGTTCTGCCTATGGAAAACCTGCAGGTGTGTAATGTGTCACTATGACCCAGCAATTCCATTCCCTCAGGCCCAGAATAGATTTAAAAAATGTACTCATCTATTTACAAATAGATGAGTTGTATTTGGTTACCTGTGCTAGAGGTAACCACAGCAAGTGTTTGGGTAAACTGTGTTAAAATACAAACGTTGGGATGGTAAGCCATAAAGTACAAGGACTCTTTATGCATGCCGTCATATGTTTAAAGCTTGCAAATATTATGTTAAGGAAAAGGACTGATACATAAATCCTCACTGTTGCAGGATGTGGGACTGATACATAAATCCTCACTGTTGCAGGATGTGGTGGCACAGGTTTTTAGTCTCAGCATCCTGAGACCTGAGCCAGGAGAATCACAGTTCGCTGACAGCCTCAGCTGCTTCTTTGCTACCCAGCGAGACGCTTTATGGCAAAACAAAGAATAAACAATAGGGCTTGAGGTGTAGCTCGGGGGTAGAATGCCCCTGGGTTCCATCCCCAGTACTGCCAAACATACACAAACAAATAAGCAAATAAATAAACAAAACCTCAAAGTATGGTTTGATTCCAGCGTAGAGGCTTCAAAAAAATGTTCCATGTTTTGGCGCGAGATCAGAATGCATGCTGTGTTGAATGTAAATTAAATTTCATCAAATTATTTAGTTTAAAATATTTAACTTTTAATCAACCGATTCCTTTACCCATCTTGAGCGGAGTAACCATCATCTCTTGGTGACATGTAGTCATCTCTCCGCGAAGAGACGGGCTCTCTGCGCAGTCCACCTCCATAATTCTCTCTTCCTTGTGAAACTGGACATTTAATTTTAAAACAATTACATGATCATTTCAAGGAGAGAACGTTTAGAAGAAAAAGCATTCTTCCTCTCCAATATATATGTGTTTCTGAAGTTGTTCCTTCTAAGATTCTATCCAAATTCATTTCGGTCATCGAATTTCCCTCCTTAACATCCCTTCCATTTATGAAATGCTCTCCTCTGCTTCTCATGGTATTATTTCACCCGACTTTCGCCTGGATTACTTCTTCAAAGTTTTCTGACTTGATTTCATTCTTACTGATTAGAACATTCTTCATTGTACTGTTTTTGCTAAAGCTAAAGAAGTATTTTCTAATAATCTTCACCCTCATGACTGTAGAGCTGAATAGGAGCAGTGGCTCCTGTCACTCCCTCTCATGTCACATGAGAATGTACTGCATATATCTGGTCCAGGGGAAAGAATAAAATGTAAAAATGCAAACCAACCAACAAAAAAGTAAGAATAGCTGTGGACAAAGCCTACAGAATGGGAGAAAATCTTTGCCAGCCGCTCCCGTGATAGAGTACTAATATCTAACACATAAATAACCGTAACGAAGGGAACTTAACACTAAAGAATGTGTTTTCCCCCCGAAAGAAAAGGGCAGTTGAACTGAACAAGACACTTCTCAAAAGAAGAAACACCAATGGCCAATAAATACTTTGAGAAAGTTCAGCTTCATTACCCACCAGGGAAATGCAAATCAAAATGGCACAGAGTCCATCTGAATTCCAGTTTAGATGGGACTCCAATATGGAAATCGTCAAGAATAGAAATAACAAGTGCCGGCAAGGAAGTGGGGAAATAGGAACTCTCATGCATTTGTGAGGAAACTACAAATCAGTACAACCACCACGGAGGTCAGAAGGTAGGTTCCTCAAAAAGAGTAGGAATGGAATCAACATATGACCCAGGTAGGCTTCTGAGGGGTATCTTTCCAAAAGGATTAAAGTTAGAATAATATACTGATACATGCATATCCCTCTCCATGTGCAGCCGCTCAATTCACAATTGGCTAATTATGAAACCAACCTGGGTACCTCCCAAAAGATGACTGGATAAGGAAAATGTGATATGATATGCACCATGAAATTCTCTCTCAGGCATACAGAACAAAACATATGACATCTTAAGGAAAACGGTCAGAACTAGAGAATATTATGCTGAGAGAGAGCAGCCCGACTCAGAAAGCAAAGGGTTTTATGGTCTCTCTCACCAGTGGAAGCTAGAGAGAAAACATAAAAACAGAAGAAACTTTAGATTACTGAGGCGACACCAGGAGAATAATCGAAGGGAAGGAAAGAGGGAGATGAAAGTCGGAAGGGGAAAAGGAATCACGATGAAGAAAAGAGTCTAAACGAGGCTTTGTGCGTTTACGAAGGTCTGTGCACATAGCCTTATTTCACTAGTCTCACAGACAGGAATAGGGAGGGAGTGAGGTTGGGGTGGGGGTGGGACTTAGAGGGAATTACCCAAGTATCACACTGCTCCTCAGCGTGATGATAACTGCAACGCACAAATGAAATGAGATGAATAAAAACGCAAGCTTGTAATTCCCATACTTGGGAGGCTGAGGCAGGATGACCGAAGTCTGAGGACAGCCTCAGCTACTTAACTAAGTGAGGCCCTTTGCAACTCAGTGGGACCTTGTTTCAAAATAAAGATAAGAAGCAGGGTTGGGGTGTAGCTCAGAGGTAGAATGTTCCATCCCCCAAACAAAACACAAGCACGCACACACACTTCTATATACACTATATGTGGCAACTTTTATTTTTTCTGCCTTTTGCACATTTATGGAGTTTTCTGTCTTTCTCTTTATCACTGCGAGTCCCTCACTCTGCTCGTTTCTCTGTCTGTCTGTCTCTCTCTTTAAAAAGTGCCTTATGGCTCCTTGAAGACCAGAGCTTATCACATCAAACAGAGCTTACCAAGTTGTTGTCTATACTCTTTCTCCATGGGTAAAAACTTTTGTGAGAACAAGATATTTTCTTTCCCTTTGACATATTCTTTTCCTTCTTCTATGCATTACTAATGACAACTGAGAGCAGAAAAAACAACACTCAACACCCCCAGTCTCTCTAACTGATTAAATTTCTCATGCATTCTTTTCCCCAGATAAAGTAACTTATCACTTTTGTTCCAACCATCTCTCACACATATAAAAATACTACGACATGTACTGACAGTAGTGTCTATTTAAAGATGGCAGTGTATAGGGAACATGCCCCACTACCTCTGAGCACTGCCCTACACCTCGGAGAAGAATGCCAGGAAACTAATAAGAAACCAATCCTATCCACTCAGTGGATAGAACCCAAAGACCAACTGTAATCTGTTCTCCACACCCGGGACATTCTGGATGGCCCGCCCAGGCTGTCCAGCAATCATTACGAGGAACACAGCAGATCTCGATGGAACCAGAACCGTGAGAGAACGTACTCTTCCTACCAGGATCCTGAGAGGCTCCAATACACCTTGCAGCACCTGTGAGATTACTGACTCTCAGCAGAAACCTGGGTTAACTGTGGGTGAGTGGGTAGGTTGGGAGTGGTCTCCCAAAATACCAAACCTGCAGGGTTTGTGAGTTTACAGAGGCCTAGGTGCCCTGGAGCACCATGCCCCCAGTAATGTGCAGGCAGGACAGCATGGGGAGAGGGGGAGATACAAGAACAGTACAGCTTTAGTAAGAACGTACTGCAGTCACAGGACAGGTCCGTGCAGTCTGGGCCCTTGACATAGATAGCCTGCAGAATCTCAAGTGACCACTGTTAGGAGGACAGCAGGGGTCTCACTTGGATAAGAACACTGAGGCAGACCACAGAGCTCTCTGGAGCGCAGGGTCCCACCTGACCTCCATAGGGTACGGGGCATAAGGTGACCCCAGTAAGCACAGCAACGGGGTGGGGGAGGGTGTTTCCAGGGAATGCAACCTAGGTCCACACACCAGCAAGTGTGTGTCTCAAAATGCAGAGGCCGGCAGTCAGTCAGAGGTTACCTACAACCAGCGCCCCCTAAGGCATACCTTGCGGTGAATATTTACTTCTAGAACAGCATACAACAGTTAAGGGAAGGTGGTTAGATGTAGGAATTCCACACAAAAAGAGCCAGAAATGTAATGAAGATACTAAAGGGTCCTGAAAATACGAGGAGGATGACTAGCTAGAAAAGAATGAGCTTCCACAATTATACAACCATGGCGATTACAAACTTAGAGGTGCAGAAAATGTCAGAACATTTTAGAATTATAATTATGGGTATGCTCAAAGACATCAGATGTTAGACTGCAGAAGTATTCTTATGATTATTACTATTACAATTACTACTACTACTATTATTATTATTTTTTTTTTTTATGGTACCGGGGTTCCTAGAAACCCTTTCCGGGCTACACTCCCAGACCTATTTCATATTTTTTTTTAATTTAACACAGGATCTCTTAAGCCAGTGAGGCTGACTTTGAACCTGCACGATCCTCCTGTCTCTGCCTCACAAGGGTGGGGATTACAAGCGTGCGCCACCATGCCCGGCAAAAGCCTATATATCATGACGGGACATAATCAGCAAAGAGATCAGTATCCTGAACAGGAACCAAAAGAGGCTCCGAGGAAAATTCAGGACATAATAATGAAGTAAGAATTTCAGTAGACACATTCAACCCTATCTATCCCTATCAAAGTACCATGGCCATTTTTTCATAGACCTACAGAAGTCCGTTCTAGAATTCTTAAGGAACACAAAACAAAAGACCTGGAAGAGCCAGAACAATTCTCAGCAATAAGAACCCTGCTTGCAGGCATCACAATATCTGACTTCAAATTGTAGTACAAGGACAGTATAAAAAGAGCCTGGTATTAGCACAAGAGTAGGCACACAGACCAATGGTTCGAACAGAACAGAAAACTCAGAAACAAAGCCCTGTATCGATAACCACTTGATCTCTTTCATGCACTCATTCATTCATTCATTCACATTCATTTTGTTGGTACTGGTGTTGCTGGAAACCCTTCTAACTCTGGGTTACACTCCCAGACCTAGTTTATACTTTTTAAATTTGGAAACAAGTCTCTTAAGCCAGCGCGGCTGGCTTCGAACCTGCATGATCCTCCTGTCTCTGCCTCCCAAGCTCCGGGATCACAAGCGTGCGCCACCACGCCCGGCTCCACTTGATCCTTTTTTAAAGGCACTGATGGCATACACGGGAGAAAGAAGAGCCTTTTCAAAGGATGGTGTTGGGAAAACTAGCTATCCATATGTAGAAAAATGGAATTAACCCCTACCCTCTCTCCCTGCCCAAAAGCCAACACAAGGTTGTCCAAAGACCTAGAAATTAAGACCAGAAATTTTCACACTACTAGACGAGCGTGTAGGACCAACATTCCAACATACATGTACATTGAGAAACCTCCTTAAGAAGACTCTGAAAGCTCCGGAAATTAAAAACAAGAATTAGTTAGTGAATTAAAAAGCCTCTGCACAGCAAAGGGAATCCACCAAGAACCAATCAAAGGTCTAATATCTAGAATATACAGGGGGAGCTTAAAAAATGTAATGCTAAAGAACAAATAACTAGGTCAGAAATGGGCAACCAAACTGAATAAACTCTTCTCCAAAGAAGAAATAAAAATCGCCAACAATAGCTGGGCGTGGTGGTTGTTCGCCTGTAATTCCCGTACTTGGGAGGCCAAGATAGGAGGATCACAAGTTCCAGGCTAGCTTCAGCTACGTAGGCCCTCCACAAGTTGGTCAGACTCTGCTTCAAGTATAAACAATAAAAAGTACGGCTGGGGGTATATCTCGGAGAAAGACTGTGTCTGCTTTTCTGCTCATACCTCCCCCACACTTGGGAGGTGGAGACAGGAGGACCGTGCAGGCTCGAAGCCAGACTTGCTGGCTTAAGAGACCCGAGACCCTGTACCCTGTTTCCAAATAAAAATATAAAATAGGTCTGGGAGTGTAGCCCGGCAGTAGAAAGGTTCCATCTCCAGTAGCACCACCAAAAAAAAAAAAAAAAAAAAAAGAAAGAAAGAAAAGGAAAGAAAAGGAAAAGAAAAAGCCTACACTTGCAATCAGAGAAATGCAAATCAAAAGGACACTGAGATTCCATCTAACTCCAGTTAAAATGGCAATAGTCAGGAATACATATAGTAATAAATGCGGATAGAATATGGGAAAATCAAAACCAGTTACACTGTTTGGTGGGACTACAAACTCGTACACCTGTACGGGGATCAGTGTGCAGGTTCCTCTTAAGAATGGGAATGGTACTACCATATGATCCACCGATTGTGCTCCTGGGCATCCTTTCAAAGGGAATGAAATCAGAATATCATAATGATACTTACACATCCCTGTTCATAGCAGCACAATTTACAATGGACAAAATATGAAAACCCCCACCCACCCCAGGTGTCCAACAATAGATGAATGGATCACAAGACTGGCATATACAGACCATGGAAGTCTACTCAGCCATAACAAAGAACAAAATCTTGCCATTTACAAAAGTATGGATGGAACTCAAGAGGGTGAGAGCACCCAGTCTCAAGAAA
The DNA here is from genome assembly GCF_963383645.1 of Muscardinus avellanarius. Classification (NCBI taxonomy): domain Eukaryota; kingdom Metazoa; phylum Chordata; class Mammalia; order Rodentia; family Gliridae; genus Muscardinus; species Muscardinus avellanarius. The sequence goes on from NC_137809.1 coordinate 7,766,134, forward strand.
CGAGTACATCTATGTAACTTTGCTCTTATACGTGGAAGCTAAAGAGATATTTGGAAATAAAGGCATTATCAGATAATGAACAGAGACTCCACGTGACTGACTGAAGGAGGCTAGCAAAGGAGAGGGGCTCGTTATAAAGAGTGTTCATATTTGAAATAAGGCTATGAATGTATAAAAATCTACCCATATTCCACTATCCAAGGCACATATAGGGAAGGACCCAGTATCGAGGGCACGGAATCTGTGTGCGTGTATTTTTTGGCCCTCTGTACCCCAAAGAGATGTAAAATCACAATGCTACCCAAAAAATAATTTAAAAAGAAACTTTGACTGAAAGAAAACCAGCACTGGCAGACTCAGCCACATGGCAAAAAGTGCCTCACTCTTAGAAGACAGCCAATTCAAAAATGAACATGCAGTCAACAACTAAAAAAACAGTTCACCATGACCAGAAAATGCCAAGAGATCTGGAAGACTGTTAAAAGAGCAAACCCAAGAATAGCCATAGAAGAGTTCCTAGAAGTGCCGGGCATGGTGGCGCACGCTTGTAATCCCTGCGCTTGGGAGGCAGAGACAGGAGGATCGCGCAGGTTTGAAGCCAGCCGCACGCACTGGCTTAGAAGACCCTGTTTCCAAATATAAAATGTAAAAATAGGTCTGGGAGTATAGCCCGGAGGTAGAAGGGCTTCCAGGGACCCCAGTACCACCAAAAAAAAAAAAAAAGAAGAGGTCCTAGAAGCATAACCAGGAGGGTTAAAAAAACCGCCTCAGAGAAACCCAAATGGCTTGGATCACTTCAGATCAACCCAAACCTGAAAAACAGCTGGACACTTACATACAGAAGACGCTCCAAACCTCATTTAGACAAGATCAGAGAAGAACCTCACATGTCACATAATGATGACCAACAGAGGTCAAGGAAGAAATTTTAATAGGTCAAGAGCAAAAGGCCAGGTGACGTCACGTTCACGGGTAAAAGCAGTAAAAGTCACTCTAGACAATATCCTCCATATCCTGAGAGAAAACAATCTCCAGCCAAGACGTCTTTATCCAGCAAGATGTCTCTCAGAGCTGATGGAGATATAAAAAAATCTTCCAAGGCAAACAGAAAATAGGTTTCATGTCAACCAGACTGGCACTAGAGAAAGTGAGAAGCACTATCGTACACAGAAAACACAACTCAAAATTGACAGGAAATTAAAATCACCTAATATATATTATATTATATATATATTTTTTTTAACATATATATTTATTACATATATATTACATATATATTGTGTATATATATACACACACATACACACACGCACACACATATACATGGACAGAGATATGCAATATATGTAATATATACATACAGGTAACATACATATGTAACATATATTTAAACACATGGATATCACAAATATACACATATAATAAACACATATGTATATATTGACAACTGGGACTTGGAACGAGGTCATTCTCTGAGCTAAACCTCCAGCCCAATATTTTTATGCCTTACTTTGAATCAGGGTCTTGCTCAGTTGTTAGAGGGCATCACAAGTTTGCTGAGGCTGGCTGTGAACCTGCGATCCTTTTATCCCAGCCTCCCAAGTTGCTGGGATTACAAGCATGTGCCACCACACCCAGCCTTCAATAAGAATATTGAATGTCGATAGTCTCGATTCCACAATTAAAGGACACAGACAGAAAAAGTGGATTTAAAAACATGAGCCGTCTATATACTCTTTGTGAGGAACACACTTTATAGCCAGAGATATTCACAGACTAAAGGTGAAGGGTCAGAATAAGACATTCATACAAATGAAACCCCAAAGCAGCAAGGGTTGCAACTCACCTTTCAGACACAGTAGACTTCAAGCCAAAAGCTGTCAAGTTGTGACGCAAACACGGGCACAACCACTTTTATAAAACAAACTCTTTGCGACATTAAGTCTCAGACCTCAACACAATAATACTGGGAAACTTCAACACACTTCTCACACCTCTAGTTGGATCTTCCAGACAAAAGAACAGTAAAGATGCTTCAGACCTGAAGGACACTAAAAGCTAAATGGATCTACTTCGATACACATGGATTATTCCAGACAACAGCTGAATATTATATTGCCTTGCGTCTTTTCAGACCACGGTGCAACAAAAGTCGAAGTCACCAACAGCAAGACCCAGAGGAAGTACGTAAATCCATGGAGCCTGAATAGTATCCTTCTGAATGAAAAGTGGATCACAGAAGAAATGGGGGAGAATTTAAATAAATTCCTCGGACCAAACAGATGCAGAAACAAAACATCTTTGGGACTCTGTAGAGGCAGTATTAAGAGGAAAATTCATGGCACTGAGTGCCCCTGTGTACGAACAACAAAGAGTCACAAAAGGAACAATCGAATGACATGCCTGAAAGTCCTCAAAAAACAGGAACTAATCTCAAACCTAGTAGAAAACAGAAAATCGTTAAAAACAGAGCGGAATTCATCAAACTAGAAAACAACAAAACAAATAAATAAATGCATAAAAAGACCAGCAAAACAAAAAGCTGGCCTTTTTGGGTAAAAAGAGACAAGACTGATAAACTCTTAGCTCCCCTAATATATACAACCTAAATTGAGTCAAGAATATATAGAAAACTTATAGCCCTACAATAACAAGCAGGGTTTTTTTCATAGAAAAGACCGGGTTTGGAAGCAATCCCATCTGAATTGTGTACAACTTTTATAGAAGCTAAGACAAATGCTTCCCAAACTATTCCATGAAGCAAGAAAGAGGTGGAATTCTTTCAAACCTATTCTGGGAATCCAAGTATCTCATCAATAACCAAGACAGAGTGAAGACAACTCAAGAAAAGAAAATTAATGAGCACTATCGCCTTGATGAAGTTAGTTGAAAAGCTCCTAGCATTTAAACCGCTATCAAGAAAATTATACATCAAGACCAAGTCAGTTTCATTCCAGGGATCCACGGCTGGTTCGATCCCTGTAAATTATATATGTAGATAAGTGTAATTTACTACATTGATAAAATTAAGAACCAAAAATCACAGGATCATATCAATAGATGGTGAAAAAAGGATCTGAAAAAAACCAACACCCATTCACATGAAAAAAGACTGAAGGAACTGGGCGTGGTGACACACATTTGTAATCCCAGTACTTGTACTCTGGAGGCTGAGACAGGAGGACTGCAGGTTCTCTGCCAGTGTCAGCTACTTAGTGAGGCTCTCTGCAACATAGTGACGCCTTGTTTCGAACTAAAAAAAATAGAAAATGGGGCTAGGTATATAGCTCAGAGGAAGAATGAGCCGGGGCTCTATCACTAGTAACACACCCACACCCACACACACAACACACAATCCACAGCAGCAAACAAACAAACAAGCAAGCAAACAACTCAAGTTAGTGGAGTAGAAAGAACATTCTTAAACATGGTGAAATCAATTTGCCCCAAAGACAACATCAGACTGAATGAGGAAAACTGAAACAAGTTCCACTATCTTAATTCCTTTTCAATTCCATAGTAGAAACCCCAGCCAGAGCAATAAAAGAAAAAAGTCAAAAGAACACAAATAAGAAACGAAGAACTGAAATTTTCTCTCTTCACAGATGACATAATCCTGTACTTAGAAGAGACTAAAATTCACCCAAAAGAGTGGGTTACCAAACTTAGACAAGTAGCAGGATACCAAATCAGTCTACAAAATGCAACAGCTTTTCTACATGCCAACCATGAATCCGCTGAGAAAGAACTTCAGAAACCAATTACACTCAAAACAGTAAAATACCTAGAAATAAATCAAACCAAGGCCAGGCTTGGTTGCACACGCTTATAACCTCGGTACTTGGGAGGGTGAAACAGGAGGGTCACAGGTCGTGGCCAGCCCGACTATATAGTGAGGCCCTCTGCAACTCAGTGAGACCCTGTTTCAAAATAAAGAATACAAAGTAGGGCTGGGGGTAGCGCTTGAAGTTAGAATGCCCCTGGGTTCCACCCCATGTACAACAAAACAAAACAAACAATGAAAACTATTACACACTAAGGAAATTAAAGAAGACATTAGAAAATGGAAAGATCTCCTATGCTCTTGGACATGCAGAACAAGTATCATCAAGATGTCCACTCTACCAAGAAAATTATAGATAAAAATGGCAATTCTACTGAGAGCAGTCTACAGATCCAATGCAATTGCTATTAAAATATTCTTACCAGTCTTTCTTCACAAAAACTAGAAATATCAGCCCTAAAATTCCTATGGGAAAACAAAACACCCAGAATAGCCAAAACAGGTCTCAGCGACGAGAATCATGCAGGAGGCATCCCAATACCTGACTTCAAACTAGACTGCAGAGCTCTAGTAATAAAAGCAGCATGGCACTGGCACAACAACAAATAGAACAAAAGATTCACAAACAAATTCACACACAACCAATTTTTGACAAAGCTTCCAAAGACATATGCTGCCTTTCTGACAAGTTATGTCCGTGAAACTTGTTTTACACTTGCAGAAAAATGGACTTAAACCCCATCTTCTCACCCTGCACAAGAATCAGCTCAAGATGCATCCAAGACCTAGAAATCAGACCAGAGACTTTTGAATTAGAAGAGGGAACATGTAAGCAGTAGTAGAAACTCTTCTTTAATAACACCCCTAAGGCACAGAAGTTGAAACAAGGATTTAGTCGACTGCATTAAAGAGCTTCTGTGCAGCAAAGCAGGCCATCAAGAACCTCAAGAGGGAGAAGACAGAATGGGAAAAGATCTTTCAGCTACTCCTCTGAAGGAGGAAAAGGATCTAGAATATACCAAGAATTTAAGCACCTTCCTGGTGTTTATACATCTCTTCTGAGTATTTTCCCAAAGGGACTGACACCTGACTACTGTACCTATTCTCCATGATATTACATGCTTATATTCATGATTCCTAGGAGTAGGAGTTTTACTGTAAAAATTTACAGGCTTAATAAGAGCTGGCTACTTGTATATTCTCCAATATATGGTTAAATACCTACATTACTGATCTTCTACATATGAAACTGAGAGCTGATACTGGTACTTTCAAGTTTCTATCACATCAAATGTCAAACACAAGGCCGGGCGTGGTGGCGCACGCATTCGGGAGGCAGAGACCAGAGGATCGCGGTTCGCAGACAGCCTCAGCTCTTTAGTGAGACCCTTTGCAACTCAGTGAGACCCTCTTTCAAAAATAAAACGGCTAAAAAATCGGGCTGGGGTTGTAGGTCGGAGGCGGAATGCCTCATAAATCCAAAAGCAGTGCCTTATACATAAGCATAAGTACGGCCTAAGGAACTCAGTTTTTTTTTGTTTTTTTACATTGGGAAAGCAGGGCTCCATCGGTCTCCGTTCTATGGAACAACTACTTACACAGAGTTTTAAATCACATCTATTTAAAACTTTATTATTATTATTATTATTATTATTATTATTATTATTGTTATTATTTGGTGGTACTGGAGTTCCTGGAAGCCCTTCTACCTCTGGGCTACACTCCCAGATCTATTTTTACATTTTTTATTTGGAAACAGGGTCTCCTAAGCCAGCGCGCAGGGCTGGCTTCGAACCTGCGTGATCCTCCTGTCTCTGCCTCTCAAGCGCGGGGATTACAAACGTGCGCCACCACGCCCGGCTATTTAACACTTTAAATACAGTCATTTTTGAAAATAAGAAACAACAATTTTAGTTATAGATTATAATTAATCAAAGATTAGACACCAGGTGCTTAAAATACTCACAACTCAACTAAGATTTGATCAGAATTTTTCTCACAGAAATCTCACAAAAACATCTTGACCTTCAAACCATAGGAAAAATAATGAACACTGACAAGGATTTTTAGAAAAATTTAAGAAAAATTCTGTAGCAAAGTGGGTTAACATGAACGCTCTTTACTAGATATTGCTGAACATCTAGTGCATCTGTAATGAAACTGTACTTCCTAGCATGAACCCAAAAGCTTACCTAAAAGAGTAAATGAGCCGGGCGTGGTGGCGCACGCTTGTAATCCCCGCGTTTGGGAGGCAGAGACAGGAGGATCGCGCAGGTTCAAAGCTAGCCCTGCGCGCTGGCTTAGGAGACCCTGTTTCCAAATACAAATGTAAAAATAGGTCTGGGAGTGTAGCCCAGAGGTAGAAGGGATTCCAAGAACCCCAGTACAACCAAAAACAAAAAAAAAGAGTAAATGAGGTATTAATCCATAATTATCCCATAATCCCATCCTGTTTTTGAACCAAAAATGTACATCTTTTGATGCACCATTTTCTTTCAGAGGAAACTAGTACCTCCAATCTTAAGAAACTGGGTTTGCTGCCAGTCACTCACTTACCTCGTCCTCCCAACTCAGTGCTGCTTCTTGTTGGAGCTGAAGAAGATGATCTTTAGCAGGAGGGCCTCTACGTTTTGAAGATGGACGTCTTTTAACTGGAAAGGATCTCTTAGAAGAACTCATGTTGAGATTAAGACAAGATTCCCCATCATCTGTATCTAAAACAAAATATTCTTATTTAAGTAGCGCCAATAGTTTTTAAATGGCCAAACCTTATTACTTATAGTGTTAATCAAACAACCCTCGCCGTCTTAATTCTTACCTCTCTAAACTCATAAAACAGTATTGTCTTTTCTTTTGTGTGGTACTGAGGGTTGAATTCAGGGGCATTCTACCTCAGAGCTACACTCCCACTCCCATATTTTAGTTTTTTATTTTGAAACAAGGTCTCACTAAGTTGTAGAGGCCTCACAAGGTTGCAATCCTCCTGTCTCAGCCTCTTTAGTACTGGACTACAAGCCTGTGCCCCCATGCTTGGCTGTGTTTTTGCTTTTAGGTGCGATTCTAATACCGAAGTTATAAATTCATTAAAAATAACATCTCAGGAAGCAGTTTATACCCGTGTGAATAAAATGTGATGAGAATTAAAACCATGAAGGAGGAGTGAAACTATCACTTAAATAGGCCTAAAGTGCAGATAAAATTTAAAAAAAAACTGCTTCAGTATTAGGATGGACAGTTTTAGCAATTCTCCATGTAATTCTTTTGTCATGAAATGTCTTTAAAAATATAATGGAAACTGGATGTGGTAATTCCATGCCTGTAACCGCAGTTACAGGGAGGCTGAAAAAAGAGCATTACAGATTTGAATTCGTATATAATAATTTAGGAAGACTCAAGGAAGCTCGCTTGACCAGCACGCTCAAGGCCCTGGTTATCAATTACCAGCACTGGAAATAAAGATATGAAAAGAATACACAAATACAATTTTTTCTGACAGTACAAGGACCTTGCATGTGCTACATAAGTAGTCTATGACTGTGCTACACCCCCTTCCCTTCATTTTGAGGCAAGGTATCACTTGTTACCTATGCTTGCCAGCAATATTAAAACTTTTTCCTGAGATTCCCAAACAGTTGAGATTATAGGCAGGCATCCCCGTGCCTGGATCACATCTGTAGTTTCAATGATGCTTTCTTCTCAGTCATAAAGTAAAGAGGCATGCATCCATATTCATGAAGCAGTGATTTTCATCTTTTACTGAGTAAGAGGCACGATTTAGAAACTACAGTTCTAAGGTCTAGATAATTCTCTGAATGCAAATGCCCTTCAGAAGGCTAATGTACAAATCCACATATAAAAACGATGAATGTGTTCACATTGATTTTCAAAAGCACTCACAAAACCAAACGATGAGAGACCAAAGCTGAGCATGGTGGCACAAGCTTATAATTCCAGTACTTGGGAGGCTAAGTAAGGAGGACGACCATTTCAAAGCCAGGTCTCGGCAACTTAGTGAGGCTCTCGGTAACCTAACGAGATCCCGTTTGCAAGTAAGATACAAAATTGGGCTGGGGTGTATGTAGCTTGGAGGTAGAATGCCTCTGGGCTCAATCGCCAATACAAAAACAAAATTAAAAGGAAGAAACACCAAGAGTTTGAATTCTGAGTACTCTGCCTTTTATTTCTGTTGTGATTTTGTGATAAAGCTATAAATTTGGAATCCTGGGTGAAAAACAATGTGATCAAGAGAATTGATTTCTGTAGAGAGTATTGAATGAGTAGAGACAATTAGCACAAATGATAAAATCTAAATTCAGTTTGCAATTGATATTAATTACTGTATATGATTATGGTTAAGATATATGTATGTATGTATGTATGTATGTATGTATGTATGTATGTATGTACGTATGTATGTATATATATTTTGCGGGTCTGGGGATGGAACCCAGAGGCATTTGACCTCAGAACTACACCCCCAGCCCAATGTTTTATTCTTTATTTTGAAACCAGGTCTCTCTGAGTTGCAGAGGGCCTCACTAAGCAGCTGAGCCTGTCTGTGAGCCACAATCCTCAGGTCTCAGCCTCCCAAATGCTGGGATTACAAGCGTGCGCCACCACGCCTGGCTCAGTTTAAAACAATTATAAACATCAATTGCTTCTGTAAGTTACGTAACAGGGTTTCCTAATTAATAAGTTTATTGTATCATAAAGGAAGTAAATGAGAAAATAATGTCTATTCAAACTTACTGAAGTTCAGTCCTATGGTTTCACTCCTATATTTTTAAACATTACCCACGCATCTTCCATGTGAAGGATGTCCTCTTTTTCCTCCACTTCCTCATCTTCCACATCTCAGATTTCTTGCTGGAAGTCTATTTCTTGAAAAAATTCGTAGTCTCCTCCTCCTACCACCTCCATAATATGGTCTGTTTGCTTGTTCTACTTTGTTTTTCCATCCAAAGTCTAAAAAATTCATCATTACTGTATCAACTTCAATTTAAAGAAATACAGTTGACAAACTTACATTTGCTCTAAATGAGTTGTAGATGAATGTTCTTCCAAAAGCAAACATTTTCTTCAGAAATGATTAGGTGTTCCACAATGCCAACCTCATGACCTACTTCATTAGCAAAGCCTTCCATTAACTAATCCAATACAAAAATACGTATATGTTTACCATTCCTTGAAATGCTTTTAGAGTTTTAAATGGCTTTAATATATCATAAAATATTAACAAATCCCAAATAGTCTAAAGAAAAACATATCTACCTATTTTTGGGGGGAAGGGGTGGTACTGGGGTTCCTGGAAGCCCTTCTACCTCCGGGCTACACTCCCAGACCCATTTTTACATTTGTATTTGGAAACAGGGTCTCCTAAGCCAGCGCGCGTGGCTGGCTTTGAACCTCCTGTCTCTGCCTCCCAAGCGCGGGGATTACAAGCGTGCGCCACCATGCCCGGCGAAACATATCTACTTTTTACAATTTGTAAGGCTCAACTTATTTTTGTAAATCCAACTTTCGACACAAGAATTATCTGCAAAGTTGGCTGGGTGTGGTGTCACATACTTGTAATCCCAGTACTTGGGAGGCTGAGAAAGGAGATAGCAGGTTCTGGCCAGCCTCAGCTACTTAGGCCCTCCATAACTTAGTGAGGTCCTATTTTAAAATAAAGAATTAAAATAGGGCTTGGGGGTATAGCTCCCAGGTAGAATGTCCCTGAGTTCATACCGTAGGTAAAAAATAAAAATTAAAAATTAAAAAAAAATAAAAACCATTATAGAGTACTGAGCCAGGCATGGTGGCACACAATTGTAATCCCAGCATTTGGAAGTCTGAGACAGGAGCATCCGGCAGGTGTGAAGCCAGTCTTAGCTAATTAGTGAGGCTCTTTGCAACTTCTTCAGAGCCTGTTTCAAATAAAGAATAAAAAAATAGGGCTCTGAACGTGGCTTGGTGGTAGTGTGTCCCTGGGTTCAATCCTGTTACCGCTTAAAAAATGTACTGCAGTTAGCTAATTTGTACTACAAATTAGCCATGATATTTACTATTTTTCCTCTTTAAACAGGATAGTAAGGCAGTGTGGTGGCACATGCTTGTAATCCCAGCATTCAGGAGGTAGAGACCTGCAGATGGTGGTTCTGGGCAGCTTCAGCTACTTAGCAAGCCCCTTTGCAACTCAGTCAGTCCTTGTTTAAAAAATAGAAAAGATTAAAAAGTATGGCTAGGAGTGAAGCTCAAAGGTAGACTGTCTCTGGGTTCCAACACCAGTACTGCAAAAAAAAAAAAAAAAAAAAAAAAGACTAAAACTAGGGCTGGGAGCCTGGCATGGTGGCACAGTCTTGTAATCCGATAGCTTGGGAGGCAGAGACAGGAGGATCACATAGGTTCGAAGACAGCCGCGCTGGCTTAAGAGAGTTCTTTTTTTTTTAAACAATTTTTTTTATTGAACGTAAATAGTATACTTTTACACTACATTTGATGCCCTCTCCCCCCTGCCCCCGTTTTCCTTTCCCCCCTCCCACCAATGGCTGTCCAGGTTAACCATGACTTATTCATAATTTTACACATGTTCAGGTGTAGACCCTCATTAATCAAGACCGACCTTCCTCCTCTCCTATCTTATCATCCAAACTTAGCTAGTATTTCCCCTTCAATAACTGGAGTCCCACTGGTATTCTTTGTGTTTACTAGTTTGGGCATATTAGAGGAAACATGTATCTTCTTCTTTTGTGCTTGGCTGATCTCACTTAACATAATGTTCTCCAGGGCTTTCCATCTCCTTGAAATGACATAATTTTGTTCTTCTTTATGGCTGAATAGAATTCCATTGTGTGTATTTCCCACAGTTTTGCTATCCATTCATCTGTTGATGGTGATCTGGGTTGGTTCCATATTTTGGCTATTACATATTCTGCTCCTATGAACATAGGTATGCATATGTTGCTGTATTTCTCTGAATTCAACCCCTTTGCAAAGATACCCAGGAGTGGTATAGCTGGATCATATGGTGGATCTATTCCCACCTTTCTAAGGAATCTCCACACAGATCTCCATAGTGGTTGAATTAGTTTGCATCCCCACCAACAGTGTAAAAGAGTTCCTCTTTCCCTACTTCCTCGCCAGCATTTGTTGTTATTTGATTTCTTTATGCTTGCCACTCTGACTGGGGTTAGATGGAATCTCAGTGTAGTTTTGATTTGCATCTCCCCGATGGCCAGTGATGAAGAACATCTTTTCATGTATCTATTAGCCCTTTGTATCTCTTCTTTTGTGAAGTGTCTATTTAGTTCATTTGCCCATTTCTTGATTGGGTTGTTTGTTTTGCTAGTGTAGAGTCTTTTGAGCTCTTTGTATACTCTGGATATTAGCCCCCTATCAGAATGGTGGCTGGTAAAGATCCTTTCCCATTCTATGGGACAGCCGCGCTGGCTTAAGAGAGCCTTTTTCCTAATAAAAATATAAAATAGGTCTGGGAGTGTAGCCCGGAGGCAGAAGGGCTTCCAGGAACCCCAGTACCACCAAAAACAAAAGACAAAAAAACAAAAACATAGTGCTGGTGGTGTAGCTTGGAGGTATAATGCCCCTGGATTCCATCCCTAGTACTGAAAAGAAAATACTGGAAAAAAAAGAAAGAAAACAAGAGAAAAGAAAAAAAATAAAACAGGATAACATTGAAATATTTTATGTACTCAAGTTCTAATTTTAATTCTTTAGATGGAACCATAATCTGGGCACTGTACTGAATACCTCTAATCTCAGGAATTGGGAAGCTGAGCAGGGGAATTGATGGGTCAAAACCAGACACAGCAACTTACCAAAACTCTAAGCAACCTAGTCTCTTTCAAAATAAAAATACAAATGAAGGCAGGCGCGGTGGCACACGTGTGTAATCCCAGCATCTGGGAGGCTGAGACTGGAGGATCGCTGTTCCAGGACAACCTCGGCTACTTAGTGAGGCCCTTTGCAACACACTGAGACCCGGTTTCAAAATAAAGAATAATTAAAAACAAAAAAGGTCTGAAGGTATGGCTTGGAGGTAGAATGCCCCTACGTTCCACCTCCAGTACCGCCAAAATAAAAAAAAAACATAATTAAATAAAATATAAAATAAAATACAAATGAGCTGGAGGTGTAGTTTAGGGAAAGAATGTCCCTCAGTTCCATTCCCAGTACCACAAAAATAAATGAGGTAATTTTGTCATTTTCAGGATTACCTGCCTTATCAATTTCTCATTTTGCTTTAGATGTGCTGCTAAAAGTAACTTTAATAGAGTTTCATTTTCTTATTTTTCAGATGAACTTTAATGTACTTAAAAGTCTCACAATAATTTCCTAATGAATTCTTCTCTGGAGATCTAAAACACTTTTTAACACATAGTGCAGGACATAATTACTCTTACATATAAATTATGAAAATTATTTTCAGAGATCCTAAACCCCATAAAATCCTCTGGAAGTTATATTCCCTTTTACAACATTAACAGCTACACAGGCCAATACTGCAGTTTTTATTACAGTTTTTATTATTGTGGCCGCAAACATTTTCTGTCACTTGCTTCTTCTAGATGACACTGAAACCTCTAATTACATGTTTCCTTAATATTTATGTGCATGCAGCATTTAATATATTTATTACATATTTTCTTTCCTCCCTGTTAAACATTCTCAATGAAGTGGGTAATTAGGATTATATCCATTTCTATAGCTATTTTGATGATAATACCTGATACAATAAACAGATTACCACTTCTGCTAGGATATTTAGGACACTGTCTATACAAACTTACCTGCTCTTTTGCTTACAAACAAAAATTACCCTAAATTAATCTCCAATTATGAACTTTATATCTAATAAAGATTTTTTTTTTCTGTACTTGGGATTGAAACCAGAAACCTTCCACCTCCAAGCTGCACATCCAGCCTCATTTTGAAAATTTTTGTTTTGACAATCACCAAATTGCAAAGGGCCTCACTAAGTAGCTGAGGCTGTCCACGATTTTTCAATCCTTGTGTTTCAGTCTCCCAAGTATTGGGATTACAAGTGTTTGCCACTGTGCCCAGCAAGAACATTCCTTCCTTCCTTCTTCCTTCCTTCATATTCTGCAGTACTGGGGATTGAACTTGGGAGCATTCTACCTCCTAGATACACCTCCAGCCATATTTTTTTTAGTCTTTATTTTGAAACAAAGTTTTGGAAAGCCTATGCAGCTGAGGCTGGCTGTGAATCTGTGATTCTCCAGTTTCAGCTTCCCAAGAGTGGTATTACAAGCATGCACTATAGTTTTAATTTCTCTAAAATTTTGAAGCCTGGAATGGTAGTTCAGGCTTGTAATCTCAGTCCTTGGGAGGCTGAGACAGAAAGATCGAAGGTGCACGGCCAGCCTCAGCCTAAACTTAGTGAGGCCCTCTGCAACTTAGTGAGACCCTGTTTCAAAATAAAGAACAAAAATAGGGACTAGGGCTGTATCTCAAAGGTAGAATGTCCCTGGGTTCAATCCTCGACACTGCAAACAAACAAATCCTCTGAAATAGCCCAGTGGGGTGGCAAAGGCTGTAATTGCAGTACTTGGAAAACAGAGATAGAAGGATCACAGCTTCATAGACAGCCTCAACAACTTAGGCTCTTTGAAATTTGAGATGCTGTTTCAAAATAAAAAAAAATAAAACCAGGCTGGGGGGAATGGGTAGAGCTCAGAAGAGTAATGTCCCTGGATTCCTTCCCCAGTGCTACCAAAAAAAAAAAAAAAAAAAAAAAAAAGCTCAAATAGTAAAATTAAGTAAGAATGCTCTTCAACGTACCAATAACAACTTTAGACACGTAAACATAATTTTCATTTATATACCACAATGAAATTAGTTTAGAGTTTAAACAATTTGACAATTCTCAAATAAATAAATAATATAGTGCTATAAAATACCAACAAATATAGGGAAAGGATAAAATATTTGGAGAAAATATGCAGTATAAGTTCTCTTTTTGAAGACATGTTTATTTTATTATTATTATTATTATTATTATTATTATTATTATTATTATTATTATTTTGGTGGTACTGGGATGAAACCCTACTCTGGGCTACACTCTCAGCTTTTTGTATAGTTTTATTTGGAAACAGGGTCTCTTAAACCAGAGAGGCTGGCTTTGAGCCTGCACGATCCTCCTGTCTCCACCTCCCAAGCGGGCGGATTACAAGGGTGTGCCCCCACGCCCAGCCTGACATTTTTATTCTTGAGGCAACATAGGGAAAATAATTCCCAACAACTGCAAAGGAGCAAGACCTAGAGTAAAGAATAGCATACTAGGCACAGTTTAAAGATTAAGATAACCACAGGAGACTTGGAAAACAGTAAGGAACAAAGTAAAGGGAAAGAAAAAAAAGACATGACTACAATGCTACACACAATATTTCCAGAACTGACGATCCAGGACAGTGTAAAAAATTAAAATGATAGCCGGGTGTGGTGGCGCACTCTTGTAATCCCCGCGCTTGGGAGGCAGAGACAGGAGGATCTGGCAGGTTTGAAGCCAGTCCTGCGCGCTGGCTTAGGAGACCCTGTTTCCAAATACAAATGTAAAAATGGGTCTGGGAGTGTAGCCCAGAGGTAGAAGGGCTTCCAGGAACCCCAGTACCACCAAAAAAAAAAAAAAAAATTAAAATGATTCCTCAACCACAACTATAAAACATTACTAGCAGTTAGTAATTATACAAAAATCACTGAGTATATCACAAAACTTCTTATAATGGGAAAAGATTGTCAATTCTTATTCTGAGATACATCTTCAACATGTCCACATCATTTTCTATTTTAAAATGAGCTGGGCATAGCGGCACACACTTGTAATCCCAGTACTTTGGTGGCTGAGGTAGGAGCTACTTAGGCCCTCTGCAACTCAGTGAGACCCTTTCAAAATAAAAATTAAGATAGGGCTGGGAATGTAGCCCAGAGCTAGACTGTCCCTGGATTCAATCCCCAGCACAATAAGTAAGTTAGTACCTTAGTAAGTTAGTAAGTAAGTAAGAAACAAAGAATTACTTTCTTTAGAAGTTTGCCTACTGCTACATATACCTAGTAAGTTTGCCTCCTCTTTAGTATAGCTAGGCTTTTATCTCCTAGAAAATCCTTTGTTTTTTCTCCCATACAAGTACTTCCAAATATTGCAGTAGCATTTAAAAAATATCAGCTCATTCTCATTGTTTTTATATGGGTTTCTTTTATTTTACAGCTTTTTATATGCTAAGAGCCCATTTAAACCGATAATACTAGCATAAAATAGGTTTAATTTATATTACCTAGTACCATGTTTATTTCAATCTTCCCAATGTATTTTTCATATATGACAAAAATAAGAGTGATGGCTAAAGAATCTTGGCTCATATGGCATTACACAATTTCAAAACTTTTTGAAACTGAAAAAAAATGTAGAAATACCATTAGCTCCTGATTGGAGGCAAGATATTATTCACAATTCTTACCTTTCCATTCATATCTCTAGCAGCATCCTTAGCATCCGCAGGTCTTTCAAAAGTAATAAAAGCAAAGCCTCTGGACTTGTTGGTTTCTTTATCCTTCATCAAAAGAACTGTAACGCATATAAGTCAGTTCGATTTACGTAACACAAAAATGTAACTTTTCATTTTTCCAAAACATCCAATCTTTTCATAATTTCTAACAAGGATTCTTTTGTGATCTTAGGCACATTTTCAATTATTGGAAATTTATCTTAAAACCCCAAATCTTACCTTCCAATTACTCCTAGAAATTTCAATGTCAACAGTAAATAACTTTGTATCTACCTTACCTCATGACATTTTTTTTTTTTTTTTTTGGTGGCACTGGGTTTCCTGGAAGCCCTTCTACGTCCGGGTTACACTCCCAGCCCTATTTTATACTTTTTTTTATTTGGAAACAGGGTCTCTTAAGCCAGCGAGGCTGGCTCCGAACCAGCACGACCCTCCTGTCTCAGCCTCCCAAGCACGGGGATTACAAGCGTGCGCCACCACGCCTGGCATCTCATCACATTTTGCATCTGCCCTGCAACACAATTATTGTTGCTTGTTTTAATTTCCAGTAGCAGATGCTTTGGGAGACCCTTCACCTGTTGCGATGTATGGGTGCTTTTCTAATAAAAAATTGAAGACTAAAAAAGACAGCATTCACATAGTTTTTAGGATATATGTATTCTAATTTAGCTGTCCCCACAACATACTTAATTAACAAAAGTTTACTATGGACAAATGTATTTTAAGAGTTACCTTCCAGGATACATCCAAAATTTCCAAATGCTGCTTCAATTGTCTTTTCAGTTGTTTCTGCACTGAGGCCTCCAATAAAGAGTTTCCCAGGATGATCGGCTTCCATCAGTTTTCTGTTAAGTGGCAAAAAGAATAGAATTTTATTACAGTATGTTTAAAACTCCAGTGTAGTACCCTGCACAGGCGTACATCTTAATGTAACTGAAAAAAATTCAGTTTGTAAAGTTCAAATTGAAAAGCTCAGTTTACATTATACAAAACAAAAACAAACTGACCTAACAGAAAACTGCTATGTGATTAATACAGCTATATAAAAATGTGATGAGAGAGAAAGCGCGGAATGCATACCTATAGTGTGGTATGCACATCTGTAATCCCAACACTTGGGAGGCCAAGAAAGGAGGGTAACTAGGTTCAAGGCCAGTGACCATTAATATTTTGTCAAAATAAAGATAGAAAGGGGTTGAGTATAGCTTAAAGGCTGAACAACTTTGGGCTTAATCCCCAGTTATATACACACACAGAGTAACCATTGTAATTCAGTTTGTGATTCTATCTTTTTCTTTTCTTTTTGGGTACTGGGGCTCCTGGAAGCCCTTCTACCTCCGGGCTACACTCCCAGACCTATTTTTATATTTTTATTTGGAAACAGGGTCTCTTAAGCCAGCGTGGCTGGCTTTGAACCTGGGCGATCCACCTGTCTCCTCCTCCCTAGCGCCAGTTTGTGTTTCTGTTGACAAACAATAAAGTATGTCATTTTAATTTTATTTTTACAAAAAAAATATGGGATGTTGGTGTTTTATACCTATTGTTTTTTCCATAGATAAGATAAACAGTGCTGGACTTAATGCCAAAAGCTTTTTAAAACAATTTTTAGAGCCAGGCGTGATGGCGCATGCTTGTAATCCCCACACTTGGGAGGCTGAGACAGGAGGATCGCACAGGTTCAAAGCCAACCTCAGCTACTTACTGAGGCTCTCAGCAACTTAGTGAGACCCTGTGTCCAAATAAAATATAAAACTGGGTCTAGGAGTATAGCCCGAAGGTAGAAAGCCTCTGGGTTCCACCCCCAGTACCACCAAAATAAATAATAATAATAATTTTTATTGCTGAAATATACTTGTAAACCACAGTAGGCAGTCTTGTGATGTATCTGCACCTGGTGTATTTATACAGATATAAGAACATAAACATGGTGTCTATATTATTAAATCAATCTATCACTTGACATTAACTTTTTTGCAGTGAAAATTAAAATCTATTTTTTTTGGTAGTACTTGGACTGAAGCCAGGAACATTCTACTTCTGAGCTTTACCCCTAGATCTATTTTTTAATTTTCAATTTTGAAACCAGGTCTCACTAAGTTATTGAGGCTGTCCTCAAACCTGCCATTCACCCGTTTCAGCCTCTCAAGTACTGAGATCATAAATGAGGACCAACACATCCAGCAAAAGCTATTTATTATTATTATTATTATTATTATTATTATTATTATTATTATTATTATTAATTTGGTGGTACTGGGGTTCCTGGAAACCCTTCTACCTCCGGGCTACACGCCCAGACCTATTTTTTATATTTTTATTTGGAAACAGGGTCTCTTAAGCCAGTGAGTTAGGCTTCCAACCTGGGCCATCCTCCTGTCTCTACCTCCCAAGTGCAGGGATTACAAGCCTGCACCACCACGCTGGGAAAAATCTGTTATTTTAGAAGTCATTTATGCATGATAAATCAAGTATGGCCAACTTCCTTTTTTAAAAGTGCCAACCTAAGCCAGGCAGGTCGGAAGCCAGCCGCGCTGGCCTAAGAGACCCTGTTTCCAAATAAAAATGTAAAATAGGCCTGGGAGTGTAGCCCGGAGGTAGAAGGGCTTCCAGGAACCCCAGTACCACCAAAAAAAAAAAAAAAAAAAGAGTAAATGAGTATTAATCCATAATTATCCAATAAGGAAGGGAGGAGCGGGGGCAGGAAGGGAGGAGAGGAGGCAGGAAGTGAGGAGAGGAGGCAGGAAGGAAGGAGCGGAGTCAGGAAGGTACGAGCGCCCGAAGGGAGGAGCAGAGGCAGGAAGGGAGGAGCGGGGGCAGGAAGGGAGGAGCGGGGGCAGGAAGGGAAGAGCGGAGGCAGGAAGGGAGGAGCGGGGGCAGGAAGAGAGGAGCGGGGGCAGGAAGGGACAAGCGCCCGAAGGGAGGAGCAGAGGCAGGAAGGGAGGAGCGGGGGCAGGAAGAGAGGAGTGGGGGCAGGAAGGGAAGAGCGGAGGCAGGAAGGGAGGAGCGGGGGCAGGAAGAGAGGAGCGGGGGCAGGAAGGGACAAGCGCCCGAAGGGAGGAGCGGGGGCAGGAAGAGAGGAGCGGGGGCAGGAAGGGAAGAGCGGAGGCAGGAAGGGGCGAGTGCCCGAAGTAATGCCAGGAAGGAACGAGGGAGGCAGGAAGGGAAGAGCGCCGGAAGGGAGGAGGAGGCAGGAAGGGAGGAGTACCTGATGGGACGAGGGAGGCAGGAAGGAACGAGCGCCGGAAGGGACAACGGGAAGGGACGAGGGAGGCAGAAAAGGACGAGCGCCGGAAGGGATGACAGGAAGGGACGAGGAAGACAGGAAAGGAGGAGCACCTGAAGTGACGACGGGAAGGGACGAGGGAGGCCGGAAGGGATCAATGGGCGAAAGGGAGGAGCAGAGCAGGAAGGGATGAGCGGTCGAAGGGAGGAGCGGAGGCAGGGAGGGAAGAGGAAGGCAGAAAAGGAGGAGCACCTGAAGGGACCAGGGAGGCAGGAAGGGACGAGTGCCCGAAAGGACAACGGGAAGGGACGAGCGTCCGAAGGGGCGAGGAAGACAGGAAGGGAGGAGCACTGAAGGGACGAGGGAGGCAGGAAGGGAGGAGTGCCGGAAGGGACGAGGGAGGCAGGAAGGGAGGAGTACCTGATGGGACGAGGGAGGCAGGAAGGGACGAGGGAGGTGAGAAGGGACGAGCACCCGAAGGGACGACGGGAAGGTGTGGTGAGCCGCCATTGAAAGATGGCGCCGGCTTCCTGCCTCTGAGCTTGATTAGGCACATGGCTGTGCAGGAAGCAACTCCATATTTGGAGGCTAGGGTTGCGTAACACATCACGTGGTGGTGACCTGACGAGCGTGAGCCAGTGAGTGAGTGAGATGTGGCAAGAAGTGATTGGGTGAGTTAATGTTTATAATGCCCTGCGCGAGGCAGATCTTCGCCATTCCGCCATTACGAGTATCCTGAATAAACGGCTTGCAAGAAGAGCTTCGTGTCGTGTCTTAATCGCTGGTCGAGGGACGCGACAACTGGTGGCCCGTACGGGGAAAAAACAGCTCCCGTGCGTGAAGCTCAGAACTTGCTGTCGTCAGGGAAGGTGCACCGGTAAGTCCCCTGGTAAGTTGGGGGGTCCGCGAAAAATGCGGATAACGGCTCTCACCTGTGGATAAGGGGAGAGCAAATCCAGTAGAGCTGCGATCAAAGCAGACGGGAAAGTGACAATAGAGCTGCGATCAAAGCAGACGGGAAAGTGACAATAGAGCTGCGATCAAAGCAGACGGGAAAGTGGCAATAGAGCTGCGATCAAAGCAGACGCGGGAAAGTGACAGTAGAGCTGCGATCAAAGCAGACGCGGGAAAGTGGAAGTAGAGCCGCGGTCAAGCAGACGCGGGAAAGTGGAAATAGAGCCACGGTCAAGCAGACGCGGGAAAGTGAAAAGTGGAATTGCGGTTAAAGCAGACGCGGGAAAGTGAAAGTGGAGTTGCGGTCAAGCAGACGCGAAAAAGTGAAAGTGGAATTGCGGTTAAAGCAGACGTGGGAACGCGAAGGTAGAGCCGCGATTAAGGCGGACCATTTGTTGCGGTCAAGCAGACGCGAAAAAGTGAAAGTGGAATTGCGGTTAAAGCAGACGCGGAAACGCGAAGGTAGAGCCGCGATCAAAGCGGACCATTTTTGAATTTCATTTTGAGCTTAGTTTTGGGATGGGGGCTTCGCAGTCTCATCCAATTTTTTTGGCTCTCCAGGAGCTACTTTATTCTAGAAGTTTAGAATTTAGAGAGTCTACATTAGAGAAATTTTTAAATGATTGTAACAGAGCTGCTCCATGGTTTGCTGTCTCAGGTGACCTGACAGTTCCTAGTTGGGAAAAGCTTGGTCGAGATCTTGAATATGCCAAGCAACAGGAAAGCCTTAATCCCTGTGTTCTACCTATTTGGAAATTGATCAAAGGTTGTTTAGAAGATCAAAAATATGATGATGCTATTAAGGAAGGGCAAACCGCCCTCGAGTTACTCAAAGAACAAAAATCTGAAAAGCATAAGTCAGAACGGGCAATTAGTGAAGCAAAGGAACCTGTCTGTTCCTCACTCTATCCAAATTTGTCTGAATTTAAAGGGCCAGACTCCTCTTCTGATTCTTCTGATGAAGAAAAGGGTTCGTTAAAGAAACAAATGGCCTATGTGTCAATTCATTCAGCCTCGAAAAAATCTCGTTTGCCTAAATTAGATCCGGACTTTCCTATGCCCTCAGGTTTACAAGATCCTCCTCCTGGGCCACCGCCATCCTTACCATCCTCCACTCAGGGATCTCATAATTCCTTTTGCCCTCAAGTTTGGTCACGTGTTAGAACTGAGCTCCCGTTGGCCTTTCCTATTTTTCAAGATACACAGGGTGCTTGTTTTTATGAACCCCTTGATTTTAAGGTCATTAAGGCATTAGCAGAATCAGTTCGCATGTATGGGGTCACAGCTTCCTTTACATTAGCCCAAGTGGAAGCTCTGGCTAGAAAATGCATGACGCCAGGGGACTGGAATGGATTAACACGAGCGTGCCTCACCCCTGGACAATTTTGGAATGGAAGGCCTTTAACATAGAATATGCCTCTGATCAGGCTGCTGCTAATGCTCTTGCTGGAAATCCTCAATGGGATCGAGATATGATTTTAGGACAAGGGCTACATGCCCAAAACCAAACCCGACTTCCTTTGGAAGTTTATAATCAAATAAATTTTTGTGCTATTAGAGCATGTAAATCCCTTAGGAGCTCAGGGGAATCTGCTGGTAATCTAACCAAAATTAAGAACAAGTTGAGGTATTATGGCAGCTTGCACAGCTTGGATGTGAATGGAGATATCCTGGTCTCTGTGTTACCAGCGTTCAATATGAAAATTTTACAAAAGCCGCTAACCTGTCTCGGGAGTTGTCAATTTATCTTTTAGGCAACTGGACGGGAGAATTTGAAACCCAACTAGAGAGATTACGCACTGCCGTGGTCACCGTCAACTCGACTCGTGTGGACATCAGTTTGGCCGAAGGACTGTCATCTTGGATAACTCATGCCATGAATCATCTAAAGGAATGGGCTGGATTGGGGGCCTTGATGGGATTATTGGTTGTGGCTGTGTTGTTTTGTGTCTGGTGCATTGCTCGTCTTCGCCAAAGTTTTAATCATAATACAGCCATGTTTATACAGGCCTGTGTGGCTATCGAGGCAGGACAATCACCCCAAGCCTGGCTCGCGGCAGCTAAGGCATAGTGGCTCAGGTTGCAAGGCAAAGCACTGCAGCTGAGGGCACAAGTTTGGTCCTCAGGAAGAGTACGCTTGACTGCACACGGGTTAGGCACCCAAGTACCCGTCCCTAGAAAAAGGTGCCAGTGATTAATAGGGGTCAAACCTCTGCTCTTACCTGTTGCCTATAAAAACAAAAAGGGGGAATTGTGGTGAGCCGCCATTGAAAGATGGCGCCGGCTTCCTGCCTCTGAGCTTGATTAGGCACATGGCTGTGCAGGAAGCAACTCCATATTTGGAGGCTAGGGTTGCGTAACACATGACGTGGTGGTGACCTGACGAGCGTGAGCCAGTGAGTGAGTGAGATGTGGCAAGAAGTGATTGGGTGAGTTAATGTTTATAATGCCCTGCGCGAGGCAGATCTTCGCCATTCCGCCATTACGAGTATCCTGAATAAACGGCTTGCAAGAAGAGCTTCGTGTCGTGTCTTAATCGCTGGTCGAGGGACGCGACAGGAAGGGATGAGGGATAAAGGAAGGGACGAGCGCCCGAAGGGACAAGGAAGACAGCAAGGGAGGAGCACCTGAAGGGACGAGGGAGGCAGGAAGGGACGGGCACCCGAAGGGACGTCGGGAAGAGACGAGGGAGGCGGGAAGGGACGAGCGCCCGAAGGGATGACGGGAAGGGACGAGGAAGGCGGGAAGGGACGAGCGCCCGAAGGGATGACGGGAAGGGACGAGCGCCCGAAGGGATGAGCGCCCGAAGGGATGACGGGAAGGGACAAGGGAGGCGGGAAGGGACGAGCGCCCGAAGGGATGACGGGAAGGGACGAGCGCCCGAAGAGATGATGGGAAGGGACAAGGGAGGCGGGAAGGGACGAGCGCCCGAAGGGATGACGGGAAGGGACGAGCGCCCGAAGGGATGACGGGAAGGGATGAGCGCCCGAAGGGATGACGGGAAGGGACAAGGGAGGCGGGAAGGGACGAGCGCCCGAAGGGATGACGGGAAGGGACAAGGGAGGCGGGAAGGGACGAGCGCCCGAAGGGATGATGGGAAGGGAGGAGCGGAGGCCGGAAGGGACGAGGAGGCAGGAAGGGACGAGCACCAAAAGGGACGAGCTCCTGAAGGGACGAAGGAGGCGGGAAGGGACGAGGACCCGAAGGGACAAGGGAGGCAGGGAAGGACGAGCACCCGAAGGGACGACTGGAAAGGACGAGGGATAAAGGAAGGGACGAGCGCCCGAAGGGACGAGGAGGCAGGAAGGGAGGAGTACCTGATGGGATGAGGGAGGCGGGAAGGGACGAGGACCTGAAGGGACGACAGGGACTGCGCCCGGAAGGACAACGGGAAGGGACGAGGGAGGCAGGAAGGGAGGAGCGGTCGAAGGGAGGAGCGGAGGCAGGGAGGGAGGAGCGGTGGAAGGGAGGAGCGGAGGCAGGGAGGGTGGAGCGGTCGAAGGGAGGAGCGTCCGAAGAAAGAGTGGAGGCAGGAAGGGAGGAGCGGAGCAGGAAGGGAGGAGCGCCTGAAGGGAGGAGCGGAGGCAGGAAGGGACAAAGGGATGCAGGAAGGGAGGCAAGAGGGGATGAAGGGATGCACGAAGGGCGAAGGCACGAAGAACTACACAAAGGCACGGATGTTGGAAGGGACGCTCAGACGCTCTCTGACCCACCCTTCACATCCACCTCGGAACTGAAATTCTCTCATGTCTTGAAAATATGTATTGCGCATATGTGTATGTTGAAAATACACAATCCTCTGTGAAGTCAATTGTTAAACGAAACGCTAGTAGCCATATTCTAATAGTTCAGCAAATGCCTGTCTTTTGTCTAGAAATCCTTGCACAAATGTGGGAATGCGGCAAAGATTTAATAAGCATCATCTCAGGTTTTTTCAAATTCGTAAAAGAATTGTTATTATTGTTATTATTAATATTTTTGCGGTAGTATGGGGGTGGATCCTAGGGGCTTTCTACCCGGGCTGTACTCTAAGACCTATTTTTAGTTTTGTTTGGAAACAGGGCTTCACTAAGTTGCTGAGAGCCTCACTCAGTAGCTGAGGCTGGCTTCGGACCTGCGCGACCCTCCTGTCTCCGCCTGCCAGCGCGGAGATTACGAGGGTGCGCCACCACCCCGGCAAGAATTATTTTTCTTAAGAATGGGGATCAATACAGAGACCTTGTTTTTTAGAGTCTTCATTTTACTTGCCCCGATCTTAAAGTGTCCTAGAATGAACCTCCCCAGTTGAGTAACTAAATTCAACATCAGGAATCTGAAGGATTGTTTTTACCTTTCAGCCACATCTTCTCAATCCGTCTCTACCCTGCCACATTAACATCCAATTGTGTGTGCTTCTATAGCAGCGCCACATTTTTCCCCCTGTGGGTCACTGAAACAAGACACATGGGAATTTGACTAGATAGCGTGAGTTTGGAGGTAGCATTTGGAATGTAGCAAAGCCCCCTGACTGTAGGTGCTGAATCCAGAGGGGGACTATGCATGAAAACACCACCTTGCTGTCTCTGATTGGCCCTGGGCATAGAAGACAGGTCTAGTTGGTTGTCTGCGCCTTCTCTCAAGGTAGCCCATATTACGTCATAAAGCTATGCGCATGCGCCTAAATCCTAGCCTACCGGAAGACGGAAGGAAAGTATTAGCCCCAGCATAGCTGTATGCGTCTAATCTCGTCCACAGAATAGCAGATCACTGTCTTCGTGTGTGAACCTGGATTACCAGGCTTCTACTTCGGTCGCACCTGTATCTGTTGAAGACGAGGGCACATGGCGAGTAAAGGAAAGGGCGGGGAAAGCGGGGCGGCCATGGAAGCCCCCCAGTTTCTCGTCCTGGGAGGGAGCCTTCAAGATCAGGAGACCCTAGAGTCTCCTGGGGGCCAGACCCCTGAGGCTCTTTCTACCAGGGCCCAGGCACTGCAGAGTTTAGTTGGAGGTGGTGGTGGTGGGGAGAAGTGTGAAGAGTCCTCCATGGAGGTTCTGCAGCTGCCCGAGGCCTGGTTGGGCGGAGATGAGGTAGCCATGGGAGAGGAGGGAGTGCTGTTGATGTCGGAAGTAATGGAGGTAGTGGAGGTAGAGACCGAGGAAGATGTGCAAGAAGACGAGGAGCAGAAGGAGGAGATGGGAAAGCAGGGGCCAAAAGAAGAGCTTGAACAACAGCAGCGGCATCATGCAGAGGAGTGCTTGGAGAAGCAGGAGGATCACCAGGCTCAGTCTGGGCTCAGGCCTCCTCTGGAAGAATTACGAGACCTTCAGTTAGATCTGGAGCCAGTGAATACCCAAGCCACCAGAGCCTATGCTCGCCTAAAGCAGAAGCTGAAGCAGAGGCGCAAGTCTCATCTGGATTGCAGAAGAAACATCATCCAGGGCATCCCTGGCTTCTGGGCCCAAACTGTATCCTTTTGATTTTCTTTTCTGCCTACCCAGACTAGAGGGAGAGTGAGTACTTCAGGGGTATGTTTAGCGTAGAAATACCTACAGGATGAAGAAAAAACAGGGGACTGCATCCACACGCCTAGAAATCTGGAATAAAGCGATGGAAGGGGCTGAATAAGACATAGAGCTGAGATGGTTCATGTTTAGACATAGGCATATTTTTGGCTAGTGCTCAGCACACTGAAAGATCTATGCCACTGTTAGGAAACAGACCCTTTTAGAGTCAGTACAGACAGTCTCTGATTTGTCTGCATCCAGGATCCCTGTAGGCCTTAGGATGTGTGATGAAAAGCAGGGATTTGGGATGAGGACCAGAAGTGGATATGCCTTCATATCTGGGAAATGCCCTGTACTCTCCTAGCTTTTCCAGCTGCCTCGGTTGCTTGTAGCATCTCCTGTGGAATCTGAAGGCTCCTTGACCCAAGGAAGTTTGTGAACCACCCCCACATGTCACCGATCATCAGTGATCAAGATGAAGACATGCTTGGCTACATGACTGATTTGGAGGTTAGGGGTTGATCAAGGGAGGGTAAGGAAAATAATTCATTTCTACAAACGCATCACTGGAAATAGATTTCAGCTTCCACAATTGTTCTGGCAGGTTGAAGAATGCACGCATGCTAGTAGTGTCTGCAAGATCAGGATGTTCTTTGGGAACAACCCCTACTTCCAGAATGATGTGATCGTTAAGGAATACCTCATTAATAAGACTGGTAAGAAGGGACTCCCTGGATGGTTTGTGGAAATGTATGGTTTATTACGATTCAACTTCTTCCCAGGTATTCCTCTTTTTGTAGGATATTGGGCAACTTATTCCACTCCAATTCAGTGGTATCAGGATTATAAACATGAAGCCTTCATCCACCGGCAACACAATAGCAGCCCTAACTTCTTCAACTGGTTTACTGATCACAGCTTTGCAGGCTCCAACAGGATTGTTGAGGTGGGATCCAGAGGGACATAACATTAATGATGTTGGTGGGTTTCCTATTAATTGGAAAATCAGGTTAGGCCTGAGACCTGACTTGACCTGTTCCCCTTCTTCTTCCAGATCATCAGTAAGGATCTGTGGCTCAATCCCCTGAACTACTACAAGAATATAAAGGCAACTGGAAAGAGAACAGAGAGAACAGGTGAGCAGATAAAGAGGTGGAGTTTGCAATGCGTATTATCAGGCCCCTACACATTAAGTTCAGCATTGTAAATTGAAGTTCTGCGGAAAATGGAGATTAGCAAAACGGAATCCATGCAGGATATCAGAACAATACAAGAATATTGTAGAACAATAGCAACAAACACATTAGGGGTAAAGATGTGCAGTTCTGCAGAATCATAGTCAATGTCCAGAGTTCCAAAGAATTAGCAAAGCTGAATGATTAACTTCTCCTCCCTGAATATATTCCCATGGCAAACATTCCCATCCCCAGGTCTTTCTACAATTAAGTTTTGGCTCACCGGAAGTTCTTTCTGTCACTTGTTAAGTGAATGTCTACAAATAGCAAATAGTTATGTGATGCCTTTTTTCTCTTTTCTATAGTATCATATAATTTTCCTATGCATCTTCCTATTGCACAATGGTTCAGGGGTAATGGAGAAGTTGTTTTTTCTCTCTCTCTCTTTTTTTTTTTAACCCACCAAGCACAGGAGGAAATTTAAGAGGTTACAGATCACAAATCGGTAATGAATAGCCTCTCCCGGGCTCTTCATCCTGGTCTTGAAATTCTAAAACAAATTTGAGATTCAGAGAAAAATTGAATGTTTCTTTGTGTTTATGTATTTTAGGGCACTCTCAGATTTCGAACTGAAAATGATTGAGCATCAAATTTTACCTTAATTAAAAGGTAAATATGTTCTCCAGGAATACTACGTTAGGTTCAAGACATGAATAGCCAACAGGATTTTGTGCACAGGAAATAAAGGAAACGCTTATCAGGTGGTGATAAATGAAGACAGCTGGAGACACCTGACTTGATATTAAAAATAAATAAAAATAAACAGTGTCCAGTGGATGCCTCTCTGTGTGCTTATGAGCTGGATTTGGATGAGAAAGTAAATAGACCAAACCCAAGGGAAGTTTAATTCTCTCCCTAATAATCGCAGCTCTGTGAAGATGCTGACCCTTAATGGCATATAGTTGAAAGGAAGTAGGGGCGCCATGTTTTGAGGTTTCTCTGAGTATACAGTTCTTTGTACCATGTAGAGTCTGGGAGAAAGAAGACAGAGAAGAGAAGCCAATTGAATTTGAGGCTTATTGTTCTTCTAAGAGAAGTGAGCTTGGCTCAGAGAAGGAGCTTAAGGATGACGGGCCTAAAATGATCAGTGCTTAGATAAGGGTACAGTTACTCCATTGTTATTATCAGACTCATTAAGAGAATACAAAATGATGAAAATCTTAAAAGTTCACTTTCCTGTGGAGCCAAATTTTCTTAGGCCGATGAAGGTATAGACCTGTGCTGGCAAAATGAACATTCCAGGACTAGGAATCCCACCAACTGTTTAAAGAAATGGGCATGCAGTGCATGTAGAAGGACTGTGGGAAAAGACACAAAGGCATATGGAAAGACAAAATGATATGACAAACGTTTCTGACTGAGGTGGCTTAAGTGAAATGATAAATCATAGCAAAACAAATAATTCTCATAGCAGCGTGGTGTCGTATGAATGCTTTTGTCCTACTATATTCAGTCTGAGTAATGGTATACAGTGAGAGTGAGGACAGAATCATGATGGAGGTAGAATCATTACATATACAGTTGCCAGATTCTCCATCCATTTGCTGTCTGCCCCTGTAAGAATCTAGGCTAGATTAACGAATGTTAATATTTCTGTTTTCAGATGGGCTAATATTTTTTCTAAGACTTAATTTTATGTAACATTAATTTAAAAAGTGAACTAGCACTGATATTAGGTGGTTTTTACATAACCCTGGTAAGAATAGCTTCACCCTAAGGAATGGCATTCTCCACTGTTTCAAGAAACAGTCATCTTTTTTTTCCCCTTTTCTTCCTGTGTACTTTTCAGTATGATGTGTAGAAGACTGATTGAAAGAACTAGATACTGAAGAACACGTGTTCAAGTCTGGGAAAACTTAAGATGGTCTTTCTCTTTTCTCAGAACTGGGGATGGAGCCCAGGGGCATTCTACCTCCGAGTGACACCCCCGAGGCCTACTTTTTATTCTCTATTTTGAAACACGGTCTCACTGAGTTGCAAAGGGCCTCACTAAGTAGCTGAGGCTGTCTGCAAACTGCGATCCTGCTGTCTCAGCCTCCCGAATTCTGGGATTATAAGCATGCACCACCACACCCAGCAGGATGGTCTTTCTTGAATGGTAGGTGACACTTTCCCAGAAACATGGACAGGGCAAGGGATTGACTTAGTATTGATTGCCACAGAAGGAAAACTGGGGTTTCACTGTTCAGCCCAGAATTGTTCACTTGTTTTTAGAGAGAGTGGATCAATCATGAGCCTTCCTACCCAGATTAATGCTAATATTTTCATGCAAATATGGACTTCCATTCACAAATACCGGAAGAAGTGGTCAAGGCTGTGGGCTTAACAGTCAACATTCATGAATCTTTCCCCTTCACTTTGCATTAGAAACCTCCTGCTCCATTAAGCTTTCAGACTTGAAAACTGAAGTGAAGCTTTTGCTCTTCCCCTGGGAGAGAGAAAAATAGTTTTGACCTATCCTGATCGTCTCTAGGACCCCCCCCCCAGAAAAAAAAACCTACCCCCGCCACACACACACTGGGAAGACATTTTTCTTAGCCACTTGAACATTCTAGAACCTATTTTCATTATTCTAGAAAAAGTGCACTATATTCAAATGACGCCACCCCTGAAAAGGTGGAGGGACAGTGTTTTGTCTCCTTGGGGAAATAATACTGGTGCATGGCTAGGATTTATCCATAGTTGTCAATCAAGTCTTGGTGAGGATTTAACGAATAGAGAAAAGTTTAAAAATGTGCTCTGACAACTTACTCCCTACTAATGTTTAGATTTTGGGGTTTAGCTGACCTAGATTGACTTGGAGTGAAAGGGAAACTTTCATGGAGCAGGTACACCAAAGCTATAAATCACAAATGCGTACACTTTACTGAATATCCTTGCCAGAGGACTTGGCCTGGATGATCTCCTCAGGGAATACATCTTCCTCAGATCCTATGGTAATACGTTCACAGCTTTCACATGGGCTGTGATCATTATGTGGTACCCAACTCTAAAATTTCTTTCAAGTTTACTTCCATGACAGCAATAGGTCAAAGGGGTCAAAATAGTGAGCATTCTGACACAGTGTCTCTGAACTGAATTTGCTCTTCTGTCTGTGTCTTGGGCTCCCCCCCCCTTTCTTTCCTTTTAATTATTTTAAAATTACTTATTTACACTTTATTACTTATTTTTTATTACTGGACATTTGAATTTCTTCTTTTGTGAAGTGTCTATTTAGTTCCCTTGCCCATTTTTTATTGGGCTATTTGTTTTCTTAGTGCTGAGTTTCTTGAGTTCTCTGTATATTCTAGATATTAGTCCTCTATCGGAGGAATAGTTGGCAAAACTCTTCTCCCATTCTGTCGGCTCTCTGCAGAGGTTCTTGATATTTTCCTTTGCTGTACAGAAGCTCTTCGATTTAATGCAATCCCGCATATTGTTCCCCTTTTAATATTTTTGTGCCTTTGGGGTCTTGTTGAGAAAGATTTTACCTGTGCCTGTGGTGTTGAAGTGTTGGCTTTATGCCCTCTTCAAGGAGCTGCATACATCTGGTTTAATTTCCAAGTCTTTGATCTATCTTGAATTGACTCTTGTGCAGGGTGAGAAGGTGGGGTTTATTTCCATTTTTCTGCATATGCTTAACCAGTTTTGACAACACCATTTGTTGAAGAGGTTCTCTTTTTTCCCCCGATGTGTTTTTGGCCTCGTTGTCAAAAATCAGTTGGCTGTAATTGTGCAGATTTGTTTCGTAGCCTACTTTTCTGCTCCATAGTTCCATGTGTCTGCTTTTGTGCCACTGCAATGCTGTTTTTATTATAGTGGCTTTGTAGTATAGTTTGAAGTCAGGTATTATGATGCATCCTTCATGGTTCTTGTTGCTGAGAACTACTTTGGCTATTCTGTTGTTGTTGTTGTTGTTGTTGTTGTTCCTCCAAATGATTTTTTCTATGTCTTTGAGGCATGACCTTGTTAGCATAATGGGTATTGCATTGAATCTGTTGATCAGTTTTGGAAGGATGGCCATTTTGATGATATTTATTCTGCCAATCCAAGAACATGGAAGATCTTTCTATCTCCTAAGGTCTCTTTGATTTTTTTCAATGTTTATAGTTTTCATTATGTATTTTATTTTTGTGAGATATTGTGGATGGAACTGTTTTCTGGATATTTATTTATTCAGTTATTCTTTTATTCTTATTTTTTTCATTTATTTTCAGCCCTGGGGATGGAACCCAGCGTCATTCTACCTCCAAAGCTACACCCACAGCCCTATTTTTTGTTCTGTGTGTTTGTTTGTTTTGTGGGTCTGAGGATGGAAACCAGGGGCGTTTGAGCTCTGAGCTGCACCCACTGCCCTATTTTTTATTCTTTATTTGAATCACGGTCTCACTAAGTTGCAGAGGGCCTCACTAAGTAGCTGAGGCTGTCCTCAAACCGCGATCCTCTGGTCTCAGCCTCCAGAATGCTGGGATTACAAGTTTGCACCACCACGCCCGGCTTTTATTCTTTATTTTGAAACAGGGCCTCACTAAGTAGCTGAGGCTGTTCATGAACCATAATCCTCCTGTCTCAGCCTCCCAAATGCGGGGATGACAAGTGTGCACCACTCTGTTCAGCTCTGGATTTATTTTCAGTGTATTTATGGTTGACAAAAAAGGAATGCTTCTAATTTTTTAAGATTGATTTTGTACAGGACAGTTTGCTAAATTTGCTGATTAGTCTTATAAGCTTTTTGGTTGGGTCTTGGTAGTATCATGTCATCTGCAAATTGCAATAGTTTTAGTTCTTTTATTTCTATTTGTACGTCTTTAATTTCCTTCTTTAGGCTTATTGCTCTGGCTAGAGTCTCAGGTACTGTATTGCAAAGCAGTGGTGAAGCCGGGCCTGGTGGCACACACTTGTAATCCCAGCATTCGGGAGACTGAGACGCGGAGGATTGCGGGTCTCAAACAGCCTCAGCTAACTTAGTGAGGCCCTCTGCAACTCAGTGAGACCCGCAATAAAGAATAAATAAAGAATAAAAAATAAAGAATTTCAAAATAAAGAATAAAAAATAGCCCAGGGGGTGTAGCTTGGCAGGTCGGATGCCCCTGGGTTGCATGCCCAGACCCGCAAGAGAAAAAAACAAAAAAGTGGAGATAAGGGACATCCTTGTCTTGTTCCTGTTTTTACGGGAAATGTTTGCACTTGGTTTCTCTATTTAATATGATCTTGGCTGTGGACCTATGGTAGATTGTCTTTATGATGTTGGGGCATGTTCCTTCTATTTCAGTCCTCTACAGTGCTTTTACCATAAAAGGGTGCTGTGCTGGATATCGTTCTTTGCCTTTTCAGTGTCTATTGAATGATCGTGTGATTTTTGTCTTTGTTTCTGTTTATATGATGAACTACATGGATAGTATTTTTTTTCTTTTGGTGGTATTGGGGTTCCTGGAAGCCCTTCTACCTCCGGGCTACACTCCCAGACCTATTTTTACATTTGTATTTGGAAACAGGGTCTCCTAAGCCAGCGCGCGGGGCTGGCTTTGAACCTGCGCGATCCTCCTGTCTCTGCCTCCCAAACGCGGGGATTACAAGCGTGCGCCACCACGCCCGGCTCATTTACTCTTTTAGGTAAGCTTTTGGGTTCATGCTAGGAAGTACAGTTTCATTACAGATGTACTAGATGTTCAGCAATATCTAGTAAAGAGCGTTCATGTTAACCCACTTTGCTACAGAATTTTTCTTAAATTTTTCTAAAAATCTTTGTCAGTGTTCATTATTTTTCCTATGGTTTGAAGGTCAAGATGTTTTTGTGAGATTTCTGTGAGGAAAATTCTGATCAAATCTTAGTTGAGTTGTGAGTATTTTAAGCACCTGGTGTCTAATCTTTGATTAATTATAATCTATAACTAAAATTGTTGTTTCTTATTTTCAAAAATGACTGTATTTAAAGTTTTAAATAGCCGGGCGTGGTGGCGCACGTTTGTAATCCCTGCGCTTGAGAGGCAGAGACAGGAGGATCGCGCAGGTTCGAAGCCAGCCCCACGCACTGGCTTAGGAGACCCTGTTTCCAAATAAAAAATGTAAAAATAGATCTGGGAGTGTAGCCCAGAGGTAGAAGGGCTTCCAGGAACTCCAGTACCACCAAATAATAACATTAATAATAATAATAATAATAATAATAATAATAATAATGATGATGATGATGATGATGTTTTAAATAGATGTGATTTAAAACTCTGTGTAAGTAATTGTTACATAGAACAGAGACTGATGGAGCCCTGCTCTCCCAATGTAAAAAAACAAAAAAAAAACTGAGTCCCTTAGGCCGTACTTATGCTTATGTATAAAGCACTGCTTTTGGATTTATGAGGCATTCCGCCTCCGACCTACAACCCCAGCCCGGTTTTTTAGCCGTTTTATTTTTGAAAGAGGGTCTCACTGAGTTGCAAAGGGTCTCGCTATAGAGCTGATGCTGTCTGCGAACCGCGATCCTCTGGTCTCTGCCTCCTTAATGCGTGCGCCACCACGCCCGGCCTTGTGTTTGACATTTGATGTGATAGAAACTTGAAAGTACCAGTATCAGCTCTCAGTTTCATATGTAGAAGATCAGTAATGTAGGTATTTAACCATATATTTGAGAATATACAAGTAGCCAGCTCTTATTAAGCCTGTAAATTTTTACAGTAAAACTCCTACTCCTAGGAATCATGAATATAAGCATGTAATATCATGGAGAAAAGTTACAGTAGTCAGGTGTCAGTCCCTTTGGGAAAATACTCAGAAGAGATGTATAAACACCAGAAAGGTGCTTAAATTCTTGGTATATTATAGATCCTTTTCCTCCTTCAGAGGAGTAGCTGAAAGATCTTTTCCCATTCTGTCTTCTCCCTCTTGAGGTTCTTGATGGCCTGCTTTGCTGCACAGAAGCTCTTAAATGCAGTCGACTGAATCCTTGTTTCAACTTCTGTGCCTTAGGGGTGTTATTAAAGAAGAGTTTCTACTACTGCTTACATGTTCCCTCTTCTAATTCAAAAGTCTCTGGTCTGATTTCTAGGTCTTGGATGCATCTTGAACTGATTCTTGTGCAGGGTGAGAAGATGGGGTTTAAGTCCATTTTTCTGCAAGTGTAAAACAAGTTTCACAGACATAACTTGTCAGAAAGGCAGCAAATGTCTTTGGAAGCTTTGTCAAAAATTGGTTGTGTGTGAATTTGTTTGTGAATCTTTTGTTCTATTTGTTGTTGTGCCAGTGCCATGCTGCTTTTATTACTAGAGCTCTGCAGTCTAGTTTGAAGTCAGGTATTGGGATGCCTCCTGCATGATTCTCGTCGCTGAGACCTGTTTTGGCTATTCTGGGTGTTTTGTTTTCCCATAGGAATTTTAGGGCTGATATTTCTAGTTTTTGTGAAGAAAGACTGGTAAGAATACTTTATTAGCAATTGCATTGGATCTGTAGACTGCTCTCAGTAGAATTGCCATTTTTATCTATAATTTTCTTGGTAGAGTGGACATCTTGATGATACTTGTTCTGCATGTCCAAGATCATAGGAGATCTTTCCATTTTCTAAGGTCTTGTTTAATTTCCTTAGTGTGTAATAGTTTTCATTGTTTGTTTTGTTTTGTTGTACATGGGGTGGAACCCAGGGGCATTCTACCTTCAAGCGCTACCCCCAGCCCTACTTTGTATTCTTTATTTTGAAAGAGGGTCTCACTAAGTTGCAGAGGGCCTCACTATATAGTCGGGCTGGCCACGACCTGTGACCCTCCTGTCTCCCCCTCCCAAGTACCGAGGTTATAAGCGTGTGCCTTCATGCCTGGCCTTGGTTTGATTTATTTCTAGGTATTTTACTGTTTTGAGTGTAATTGGTTTCTGAAGTTCTTTCTCAGCGGATTCATGGTTGGCATGTAGAAAAGCTGTTGCATTTTGTAGACTGATTTGGTATCCTGCTACTTGTCTAAGTTTGGTAACCCACTCTTTTGGGTGAATTTTAGTCTCTTCTAAGTACAGGATTATGTCATCTGTGAAGAGAGAAAATTTCAGTTCTTCGTTTCTTATTTGTGTTCTTTTGACTTTTTTCTTTTATTGCTCTGGCTGGGGTTTCTACTATGGAATTGAAAAGGAATTAAGATAGTGGAACTTGTTGCAGTTTTCCTCATTCAGTCTGATGTTGTCTTTGGGGCAAACTGATTTCACCATGTTTAAGAATGTTCTTTCTACTCCACTATCCTGAGTTGTTTGCTTGTTTGTTTGTTTGTTTGCTGCTGTGGAGTGTGTGTTGTGTGTGTGTGTGTGTGTGTGTGTGGGTGTGTTACTAGTGATAGAGCCCAGGCTCATTCTTCCTCTGAGCTATACACCTAGCCCCATTTTCTATTTTTTTTTAGTTTGAAACAAGGCATCACTATGTTGCAGAGAGCCTCACTAAGTAGCTGACACTGGCAGAGAACCTGCAGTCCTCCTGTCTCAGCTTCCAGAGTATAAGTACTGGGATTACAAATGTGTGTCACCACGCCCAGTTCCTTCAGTCTTTTTTCAAGTGAATGGGTGTTGGTTTTTTTCAGATCCTTTTTTCACCATCTATTGATATGATCCTGTGATTTTTGGTTCTTAATTTTATCAATGTAGTAAATTACACTTATCTACATATATAATTTACAGGGATCGAACCAGCCGTGGATCCCTGGAATGAAACTGACTTGGTCTTGATGTATAATTTTCTTGATAGCGGTTTAAATGCTAGGAGCTTTTCAACTAACTTCATCAAGGCGATAGTGCTCATTAATTTTCTTTTCTTGAGTTGTCTTCACTCTGTCTTGGTTATTGATGAGATACTTGGATTCCCAGGATAGGTTTGAAAGAATTCCACCTCTTTCTTGCTTCATGGAATAGTTTGGGAAGCATTTGTCTTAGCTTCTATAAAAGTTGTACACAATTCAGATGGGATTGCTTCCAAACCCGGTCTTTTCTATGAAAAAAACCCTGCTTGTTATTGTAGGGCTATAAGTTTTCTATATATTCTTGACTCAATTTAGGTTGTATATATTAGGGGAGCTAAGAGTTTATCAGTCTTGTCTCTTTTTACCCAAAAAGGCCAGCTTTTTGTTTTGCTGGTCTTTTTATGCATTTATTTATTTGTTTTGTTGTTTTCTAGTTTGATGAATTCCGCTCTGTTTTTAACGATTTTCTGTTTTCTACTAGGTTTGAGATTAGTTCCTGTTTTTTGAGGACTTTCAGGCATATCATTCGATTGTTCATTTTGTGACTCTTTGTTGTTCGTACACAGGGGCACTCAGTGCCATGAATTTTCCTCTTAATACTGCCTCTACAGAGTCCCAAAGATGTTTTGTTTCTGCATCTGTTTGGTTCGAGGAATTTATTTAAATTCTCCCCCATTTCTTCTGTGATCCACTTTTCATTCAGAAGGATACTATTCAGGCTCCATGGATTTACGTACTTCCTCTGGGTCTTGCTGTTGGTGACTTCGACTTTTGTTGCACCGTGGTCTGAAAAGATGCAAGGCAATATAATATTCAGCTGTTGTCTGGAATAGTCCATGTGTATCGAAGTAGATCCATTTAGCTTTTAGTGTCCTACTGGTCTGAAGCATCTTTACTGTTCTTTTGTCTGGAAGATCCAACTAGAGGTGTGAGAAGTGTGTTGAAGTTTCCCAGTATTATTGTGTTGAGGTCTGATGCCCTCTAACAACTGAGCAAGACCCTGTTTCAAAGTAAGGCATAAAAATATTGGGCTGGAGGTTTAGCTCAGAGAATGACCTCGTTCCAAGTCCCAGTTGTCAATATATACATATGTGTTTATTATATGTGTATATTTGTGATATCCATGTGTTTAAATATATGTTACATATGTATGTTATCTGTATGTATATATTACATATATTGCATATCTGTGTCCATGTATATGTGTGTGCGTGTGTATATGTGTGTGTATATATATATATACACAATATATATGTAATAAATATATATAATATATATTAGGTGATTTTAATTTCCTGTCAATTTTGAGTTGTGTTTTCTGTGTATGATAGTGCTTCTCACTTTCTCTAGTGCCAGTCTGGTTGACATGAAACCTATTTTCTGTTTGCCTTGGAAGGTTTTTTTATATCTCCATCAGCTCTGAGAGACATCTTGCTGGATAAAGACGTTTTGGCTGGAGATTGTTTTCTCTCAGGACATGGAGGATATTGTCTAGAGTGACTTTTACTGCTTTTACCCGTGAACGTGACGTCACCTGGCCTTTTGCTCTTGACCTATTAAAATTTCTTCCTTGACCTCTGTTGGTCATCATTATGTGACATGTGAGGTTCTTCTCTGATCTTGTCTAAATGAGGTTTGGAGCGTCTTCTGTATGTAAGTGTCCAGCTGTTTTTCAGGTTTGGGTTGATCTGAAGTGATCCAAGCCATTTGGGTTTCTCTGAGGCGGTTTTTTTTTAACCCTCCTGGTTATGCTTCTAGGACCTCTTCTTTTTTTTTTTTTTTTTTTTTTTTGGTGGTACTGGGGTCCCTGGAAGCCCTTCTACCTCCGGGCTATACTCCCAGACCTATTTTTACATTTTATATTTGGAAACAGGGTCTCCTAAGCCAGTGCGTGCGGCTGGCTTCAAACCTGCGCGATCCTCCTCTGCCTCCCAAGCGCAGGGATTACAAGCGTGCGCCACCATGCACGGCACTTCTAGGAACTCTTCTATGGCTATTCTTGGGTTTGCTCTTTTAACAGTCTTCCAGATCTCTTGGCATTTTCTGGTCATGTTGAACTGTTTTTTAAGTCGTTGACTGCATGTTCATTTTTGAATTGGCTGTCTTCTAAGAGTGAGGCACTTTTTGCCATGTGGCTGAGTCTGCCAGTGCTGGTTTTCTTTCAGTCAAAGTTTCTTTTTAAATTATTTTTTGGGTAGCATTGTGATTTTACATCTCTTTGGGGTACAGAGGGCCAAAAAATACACGCACACAGATTCCGTGCCCTCGATACTGGGTCCTTCCCTATATGTGCCTTTGATAGTGGAATATGGGTAGATTTTTATACATTCATAGCCTTATTTCAATGATGAACACTCTTTATAACGAGCCCCTCTCCTTTGCTAGCCTCCTTCAGTCAGTCACGTGGCGTCTCTGTTCATTATCTGATAATGCCTTTATTTCCAAATATCTCTTTAGCTTCCACGTATAAGAGCAAAATTACATAGATGTACTCGTTTCTTGAGACTGGGTGCTCTCACCCTCTTGAGTTCCATCCATACTTTTGTAAATGGCAAGATTTTGTTCTTTGTTATGGCTGAGTAGACTTCCATGGTCTGTATATGCCAGTCTTGTGATCCATTCATCTATTGTTGGACACCTGGGGTGGGTGGGGGTTTTCATATTTTGTCCATTGTAAATTGTGCTCCTATGAACAGGGATGTGTAAGTATCATTATGATATTCTGATTTCATTCCCTTTGAAAGGATGCCCAGGAGCACAATCGGTGGATCATATGGTAGTACCATTCCCATTCTTAAGAGGAACCTGCACACTGATCCCCGTACAGGTGTACGAGTTTGTAGTCCCACCAAACAGTGTAACTGGTTTTGATTTTCCCATATTCTATCCGCATTTATTACTATATGTATTCCTGACTATTGCCATTCTAACTGGAGTTAGATGGAATCTCAGTGTCCTTTTGATTTGCATTTCTCTGATTGCAAGTGTAGGCTTTTTCTTTTCCTTTTCTTTCCTTTTCTTTCTTTCTTTTTTTTTTTTTTTTTTTTTTGGTGGTGCTACTGGAGATGGAACCTTTCTACCGCTGGGCTACACTCCCAGACCTATTTTATATTTTTATTTGGAAACAGGGTCTCGGGTCTCTTAAGCCAGCAAGTCTGGCTTCGAGCCTGCACGGTCCTCCTGTCTCCACCTCCCAAGTGTGGGGGAGGTATGAGCAGAAAAGCAGACACAGTCTTTCTCCGAGATATACCCCCAGCCGTACTTTTTGTTCTTTATACTTGAAGCAGAGTCTGGCCAACTTGTGGAGGGCCTACGTAGCTGAAGCTAGCCTGGAACTTGTGATCCTCCTATCTTGGCCTCCCAAGTACGGGAATTACAGGCGAACAACCACCACACCCAGCTATTGTTGGCGATTTTTATTTCTTCTTTGGAGAAGAGTTTATTCAGTTTGGTTGCCCATTTCTGACCTACTTATTTGTTCTTTAGCATTACATTTTTTAAGCTCCCCCTGTATATTCTAGATATTAGACCTTTGATTGGTTCTTGGTGGATTCCCTTTGCTGTGCAGAGGCTTTTTAATTCACTAACTAATTCTTGTTTTTAATTTCCGGAGCTTTCAGAGTCTTCTTAAGGAGGTTTCTCAATGTACATGTATGTTGGAATGTTGGTCCTACACGCTCGTCTAGTAGTGTGAAAATTTCTGGTCTTAATTTCTAGGTCTTTGGACGACCTTGTGTTGGCTTTTGGGCAGGGAGAGAGGGTAGGGGTTAATTCCATTTTTCTACATATGGATAGCTAGTTTTCCCAACACCATCCTTTGAAAAGGCTCTTCTTTCTCCCGTGTATGCCATCAGTGCCTTTAAAAAAGGATCAAGTGGAGCTGGGCGTGTTGGCGCACGCTTGTGATCCCGGAGCTTTGGAGGGAGAGACAGGAGGATCATGCAGGTTCGAAGCCAGCCGCGCTGGCTTAAGAGACTTGTTTCCAAATTTAAAAAGTATAAAATAGGTCTGGGAGTGTAACCCGGAGTTAGAAGGGTTTCCAGCAACACCAGTACCAACAAAATGAATGAATGAATGAATGAATGAATGAATGCATGAAAGAGATCAAGTGGTTATCGATACAGGGCTTTGTTTCTGAGTTTTCTGTTCTGTTCGAACCATTGGTCTGTGTGCCTACTCTTGTGCTAATACCAGGCTCTTTTTATACTGTCCTTGTACTACAATTTGAAGTCAGGTATTGTGATGTCTGCAAGCAGGGTTCTTATTGCTGAGAATTGTTCTGGCTCTTCCAGGTCTTTTGTTTTGTGTTCCTTAAGAATTCTAGAACGAACTTCTGTAGGTCTATGAAAAAATGGCCATGGTACTTTGATAGGGATAGATAGGGTTGAATGTGTCTACTGAAATTCTTACTTCATTATTATGTCCTGAATTTTCCTCGGAGCCTCTTTTGGTTCCTGTTCAGGATACTGATCTCTTTGCTGATTATGTCCTGTCATGATATACAGGCTTTTGCCGGGCATGGTGGCGCACGCTTGTAATCCCCGCCCTTGTGAGGCAAAGAAGGAGGATCACGCAGGTTCGAAGTCAGCCTCACTGGCTTAAGAGACCCTGTTTTAAATTAAAAAAAAAATATGAAATAGGTCTGGGAGTGTAGCCCGGAAAGGGTTTCTAGGAACCCCGGTACCATAAAAATAATAATAATAATAATAATAGTGGTAGTAATTGTAATAGTAATAATCATAAGAATACTTCTGCAGTCTAACATCTGATGTCTTTGAGCATACCCAAAATTATAATTCTAAAATGTTCTGACATTTTCTGCACCTCTAAGTTTGTAATCGCCATGGTTGTATAATTGTGGAAGCTCATTCTTTTCTAGCTAGTCATCCTCCTCGTATTTTCAGGACCCTTTAGTATCTTCATTACATTTCTGGCTCTCTTTGTGTGGAATTCCTACATCTAACCACCTTCCCTTAACTGTTGTATGCTGTTCTAGAAGTAAATATTCACCGCAAGATATGCCTTACGGGGCGCTGGTTGTAGGTAACCTCTGACTGACTGCCGGCCTCTGCATTTTGAGACACACACTTGCTGGTGTGTGGACCTAGGTTGCATTCCCTGGAAACACCCTCCCCCACCCCGTTGCTGTGCTTACTGGGGTCACCTTATGCCCCGTACCCTATGGAGGTCAGGTGGGACCCTGCGCTCCAGAGAGCTCTGTGGTCTGCCTCAGTGTTCTTATCCAAGTGAGACCCCTGCTGTCCTCCTAACAGTGGTCACTTGAGATTCTGCAGGCTATCTATGTCAAGGGCCCAGACTGCACGGACTCGTCCTGTGACTGCAGTACGTTCTTACTAAAGCTGTACTGTTCTTGTATCTCCCCCTCTCCCCATGCTGTCCTGCCTGCACATTACTGGGGGCATGGTGCTCCAGGGCACCTAGGCCTCTGTAAACTCACAAACCCTGCAGGTTTGGTATTTTGGGAGACCACTCCCAACCTACCCACTCACCCACAGTTAACCCAGGTTTCTGCTGAGAGTCAGTAATCTCACAGGTGCTGCAAGGTGTATTGGAGCCTCTCAGTATCCTGGTAGGAAGAGTACGTTCTCTCACGGTTCTGGTTCCGTCGAGATCTGCTGTGTTCCTCGTAATGATTGCTGGGCAGCCTGGGCGGGCCATCCAGAATGTCCCGGGTGTGGAGAACAGATTACAGTTGGTCTTTGGGTTCTATCCACTGAGTGGATAGGATTGGTTTCTTATTAGTTTCCTGGCATTCTTCTCCGAGGTGTAGGGCAGTGCTCAGAGGTAGTGGGGCATGTTCCCTATACACTGCCATCTTTAAATAGACACTACTGTCAGTAAATGTCGTAGTATTTTTATATGTGTGAGAGATGGTTGGAACAAAAGTGATAAGTTACTTTATCTGGGGAAAAGAATGCATGAGAAATTTAATCAGTTAGAGAGACTGGGGGTGTTGAGTGTTGTTTTTTCTGCTCTCAGTTGTCATTAGTAATGCATAGAAGAAGGAAAAGAATATGTCAAAGGGAAAGAAAATATCTTGTTCTCACAAAAGTTTTTACCCATGGAGAAAGAGTATAGACAACAACTTGGTAAGCTCTGTTTGATGTGATAAGCTCTGGTCTTCAAGGAGCCATAAGGCACTTTTTAAAGAGAGAGACCGACAGACAGAGAAACGAGCAGAGTGAGGGACTCGCAGTGATAAAGAGAAAGACAGAAAACTCCATAAATATGCAAAAGGTAGAAAAAATAAAAGTTGCCACATATAGTGTATATAGAAGTGTGTGTGTGTGCGTGTGTTTTGTTTGGGGGATGGAACATTCTACCTCTGAGCTACACCCCAACCCTGCTTCTTATCTTTATTTTGAAACAAGGTCCCACTGAGTTGCAAAGGGCCTCACTTAGTTAAGTAGCTGAGGCTGTCCTCAGACTTCGGTCATCCTGCCTCAGCCTCCCAAGTATGGGAATTACAAGCTTGCGTTTTTATTCATCTCATTTCATTTGTGCGTTGCAGTTATCATCACGCTGAGGAGCAGTGTGATACTTGGGTAATTTCCTCTGAGTCCCACCCCCACCCCAACCTCACTCCCTCCCTATTCCTGTCTGTGAGACTAGTGAAATAAGGCTATGTGCACAGACCTTCG
The DNA here is from genome assembly GCF_963383645.1 of Muscardinus avellanarius. Lineage (NCBI taxonomy): Eukaryota > Metazoa > Chordata > Mammalia > Rodentia > Gliridae > Muscardinus > Muscardinus avellanarius. The sequence goes on from NC_137809.1 coordinate 7,807,678, forward strand.
TAAACGCACAAAGCCTCGTTTAGACTCTTTTCTTCAACATGATTCCTTTTCCCCTTCCGACTTCCATCTCCCTGTTTCCTTCCCTTCCATTATTCTCCTGGTGTCGCCTCAGTAATCTCAAGTTCCTTCTGTTTTTCTGTTTACTCTCTAGCTTCCACTGGTGAGAGAGACCATAAAACCCTTTGCTTTCTGAGTCGGGCTGCTCTCAGCATAATATTCTCTAGTTCTGACCGTTTTCCTTAAGATGTCATGTTTTGTTCTGTATGCCTGAGAGAGAATTTCATGGTGCATATCATATCACATTTTCCTTATCCAGTCATCTTTTGGGAGGTACCCAGGTTGGTTTCATAATTAGCCAATTGTGAATTGAGCGGCTGCACATGGAGAGGGATATGCATGTATCAGTATAGTATTCTAACTCTAATCCTTTTGGAAAGATACCCCTCAGAAGCCTACCTGGGTCATATGTTGATTCCATTCCTACTCTTTTTGAGGAACCTACCTTCTGACCTCCGTGGTGGTTGTACTGATTTGTAGTTTCCTCACAAATGCATGAGAGTTCCTATTTCCCCACTTCCTTGCTGGCACTTGTTATTTCTATTCGTGACGATTTCCATATTGGAGTCCCATCTAAACTGGAGTTCAGATGGACTCTGTGCCATTTTGATTTGCATTTCCCTGGTGGGTAATGAAGCTGAACTTTCTCAAAGTATTTATTGGCCATTGGTGTTTCTTCTTTTGAGAAGTGTCTTGTTCAGTTCAACTGCCCTTTACTTTCGGGGGGGAAAACACATTCTTTAGTGTTAAGTTCCCTTCGTTACGGTTATTTATGTGTTAGATATTAGTACTCTATCACGGGAGCGGCTGGCAAAGATTTTCTCCCATTCTGTAGGCTTTGTCCACAGCTATTCTTACTTTTTTGTTGGTTGGTTTGCATTTTTACATTTTATTCTTTCCCCTGGACCAGATATATGCAGTACATTCTCATGTGACATGAGAGGGAGTGACAGGAGCCACTGCTCCTATTCAGCTCTACAGTCATGAGGGTGAAGATTATTAGAAAATACTACTTTAGCTTTAGCAAAAACAGTACAATGAAGAATGTTCTAATCAGTAAGAATAAAAACAAGTCAGAAAACTTTGAAGAAGTAATCCAGGCGAAAGTCGGGTGAAATAATACCATGAGAAGCAGAGGAGAGCATTTCATAAATGGAAGGGATGTTAAGGAGGGAAATTCGATGACCGAAATGAATTTGGATAGAATCTTAGAAGGAACAACTTCAGAAACACATATATATTGGAGAGGAAGAATGCTTTTTCTTCTAAACGTTCTCTCCTTGAAATGATCATGTAATTGTTTTAAAATTAAATGTCCAGTTTCACAAGGAAGAGAGAATTATGGAGGTGGACTGCGCAGAGAGCCTGTCTCTTCGCGGAGAGATGACTACATGTCACCAAGAGATGATGGTTACTCCGCTCAAGATGGGTAAAGGAATCGGTTGATTAAAAGTTAAATATTTTAAACTAAATAATTTGATGAAATTTAATTTACATTCAACACAGCACGCATTCTGATCTAGCGCCAAAACATGGAACATTTTTTTGAAGCCTCTACGCTGGAATCAAACCATACTTTGAGGTTTTGTTTATTTATTTGCTTATTTGTTTGTGTATGTTTGGCAGTACTGGGGATGGAACCCAGGGGCATTCTACCCCCGAGCTACACCTCAAGCCCTATTGTTTATTCTTTGTTTTGCCATAAAGCGTCTCGCTGGGTAGCAAAGAAGCAGCTGAGGCTGTCAGCGAACTGTGATTCTCCGGGCTCAGGTCTCAGGATGCTGAGATTAAAAACCTGTGCCACCACATCCTACAACAGTGAGGATTTATGTATCAGTCCCACATCCTGCAACAGTGAGGATTTATGTATCAGTCCTTTTCCTTAACATAATATTTGCAAGTTTTAAACATATGATGGCATGCATAAAGAGTCCTTGTACTTTATGGCTTACCATCCCACCGTTTGTATTTTAACACAGTTTATTCAAACACTTGCTGTGGTTACCTCTAGCACAGGTAACCAAATACAACTCATCTATTTGTAAATAGATGAGTACATTTTTTAAAACTATTCTGGGCCTGAGGGAATGGAATTGCTGGGTCATAGTGACACATTACACACCTGCAAGTTTTCCATAGGCAGAACTCCAGAATTTTTCTTTGTACGTGCTCTTCAAAAGTTAGTATCCTCAGATGGCACGGCGGCTCACGCCTGTAATCTCAGTACTTGGGCGGCTGAGACAGGAGGATTGCGGGTTCAAGGCCAGCCTCAGCAACCTAGCGAGACTCACAAACGACCTAGAGTGGTCCTGGTTAAGAAAAAAAAAAAAGCAAAATGAACATAGTGGGCGTGCTGGTGCACACTTGTAATCCCAGTGCTTGGGAGGCTGAAACAGGAGGACCGCGGTTCAAGGCCGGCCTCAGCTACTTAGTGATGCCCTCTGCAACGTAGTGAGACCCCGTTTCAAAATAAAGAAGAAAAGAAAAGGCTGAAGCTATAGCTCAGAGGTAGAATGAGCCTGGGTTCAATCTCCAGTACCACCCACCAAAAAAAAAAAAAAAAAAAAAAGAACAAGGTCTGGGTTATAGCTCGGAGGTAGAGTGCTCCTGAGAGAAATTCCCAGTACCAAAAAATAAATAAATACTAGAGTTGATATTGTCTGAAGCCATTCCCCTGTGGAAATTGTAATGTATATACGCAGTGTTTTTGTTTGATTTGAGTTTTATTTTCTTTGAATACTAGTGATAATTGTATTACAGCCTTAGGTTTACCCAATTTGTAGAAGTAATCTACTCAAGTATTTTGCTCATCTTTTAAAGTTTCTTATGTTTAGTTAATATTAATTATTATTGAACACAACATTATTTTTCATTTTGTGCCTTATGTTATTCAAGCCGAGTCTATTCAAGTTCCAGAGACACCAAGGATTATGTTCAACCGGCTAGAGACTATGCATACCGTGATTATGGCCATTATAGTTCTCGGGATGAACGTTACTCTAAAGGCTATAGGAACGTTAAGTTTTATTTTTTTACCCAACAGATTACTTGAATTGTTTGTTTCCATTGAACTAAAGGTTTGCTTGTTGTAATTTAGTGATCGTGACATCTATGGAGCAGATCGTGATAGGACTTATTCTGATCTTCCAAGGCTCTTACAGAGATACATATGAGAGTTATGGTGAGTGTCTGGTTACCAATTACCAGCCCAGATTATAATCTTAATGAACTCTTTCTTATGAAGGGAAAACATCATCCTTCTTAACAATTTGATTAGCTGGATAAACTTTGTGTTGTTATTGTTTTAAAATAATGAATATTTATTGGGTTTTTTTTTTTTTTTTTTTTTTTAGGTACTGGGGTTCCTGGAAACCCTTCTATCTCCAGGCTACACTTCCAGACCTATTTTTACATTTGTATTTGGAAACAGGGTCTCCTAAGCCAGCGTGCGTGGCTGGCTTCGAACCTGCGCGATCCTCCTGTCTCTGCCTTCCAACCACGGGGATTACAATTGTGCGCCCCCATGCCCGGCTGAATACTTGTCTTTAAGAGTAAACCGGCAGTATTATTTTTCCAGTTTGAAAAAAATTGTTAGAACACGTGAACATGGAATGTTCAAGAGTAAGAAACATAGAAACAAAATGCTCAATCCTCATTTCAGCCCATTTTCAGGAAATAAAGACAGTTTTCCAAGTTATTTAATATACTTGTTTGTGGGGGGTACTGGGGTTCCTGCAAGCCCTTCTAACCTCTAGGCTACACTCCCAGACCTCGTATGTATGTATGTATGTATGTATGTATGTATGTATGTATATATATATATATATATATATATATATATATATATATATATATATTTTTTTTTTTTTTTTTTTTTTTTTTTTTTTTTTAATTTGGAAACAGGGTCTCTTAGGCCAGCACAGCTGGCTTCCAACCTGCGGGAATCCCCTGTCTCCGCCTCTCAAGCGCGGGGATGACAAGCGTGCGCCGCCACGCCCGGCTTTAGTATGCTTTTTACATTTTTTTATTTGATATTTGATGCTCCAGGAAGCTCCCGTGATGCTCCACCTGCACGAGGGCCCCCACTGACTTATGTTGCAGACAGCCGCTATGATGATTACAGCAGCTCAAGAGATGGATATGGTGGAGGTCGCGAAAGTTACTCAAGTTACCGAAGTGATATCTACTCAAGCTACCGAAATGATGTCTACTCAAGTGGTCGTGAGCGTGGTGGTAGACAAGAACGTGGGCTTCCACTTTCTATGGGTAGGGCATGCCCTGCCCCTCGTGAATCCTATGCTAGTTCCAGGTGTGGGGGTACAAGAGGAGTTTATGGGGGAAGCCGATCCGAAGGAGGACACCGAATCAGATACCAAAAATAATACCCAGGGTTAGTTACACTAAACTACTTGGCCGAAAGAAAAATAAAATGCCACTCTCCATGTTACTTGAGCACTACAGAGAGAAATATGTTGTTTCTTATGGTTGGGTCATATATTAACTTTCTTTCCATGAAATACTTTAGATTCTAAGATGAAAAAGTAAAACTGTTCAAAGTATTTCTATCCTTGTTGGGCAAAAAGTAAAATTGTTCAAAGTACTTCTATACTTGTTAGACAAAACTAAAATTGTTTGAAGGAATACTACCCTTGTTAGACAAATATTGAAATTGTTCAAAGTAATTTTATACTGTTAGGCAAGAATTGAAATTGTTCAAAGTAATTCTGTACTTGTTAGACAGAAAGTAAAGTTGTTCAGAGTAATTCTGTACTTACTGGACAAAAAGTCCAGTTGTTCAAAGTCATTGTTTAAAGTAATCCTATACCTGTTAGACGGTAAGTAAAAGTGTTTGAAGCAATTCTATACTTGTTAGGCAAAAAAGTAGAAGTTCCCAGTTTGGATTAAATATTTGTATTATAAAGTTTGAGAATAAAGATGGTGAAGGAAATGACATTTGCTAAGTGTGTATGTGGGAAAGGAGGGGGGTAACTGCGGATTGGACCCCAGAGGTGTTAAATGTCCTAAGGACATCCTCAGCCCTATTTTGTTGTTGTTGTTTATTTATGAAATAGGGTCTCTCTACATTGCCCAGCCTGGCCTGAAACTTAGGATCCTTCTATTTCAGCCTCCCAAGTACTGGGCATTATAGGTGTGTGTCACCCTATTATATGTTTTTGTTTTTATGTTTTGACCAGATACACAAGCTTAAGATCACATTTGATTGGAAGACAAATTGCGCTCTTGTTTAAATTTTACCTTTATGCCTCGAAGCCTAAATCTTTATACGGTTAGGCTCATAGTCTAGCAAGTTTTATATGTTCTCTAGTTCATCAGACAAGACAGCCAAATAAACCCAAGTTTGCCTTTAAATATTTAGGGGTACAACAAAGCCTGCAACATGGAATCTGGTCAGAAATTTGTTTTAAGAAATATGGCGTAGCTGGGTGTGGTGGCGCCCACGCTTGTAATCCCCGCGCTTAGGAGGCGGAGACAGGAGGATCACGCTGGTTTGGAGCCAGCCGCCTTAGGGGAATCAGCTTGAGCCCAGGAACATTCTAGCTCTGAACCTCTGACATATACCCCCAGCTTGCTTTTACTTTGTTGTTGTTGTGTTCTTGTTGTTGTTGTTGTTGTTGTATAAACAGGATCTTGCTGTGTTGCACAGGGCCTCACAAGTGTGCTGAAGCTGACCAGGAGCCTGTGATCCTTCTGTCTCAGCCTTCCAAGTTCTGGGATTACAAGCATGCACCACCATGCCCGGCACAAGATGGAATTTTAAATTTAGGTAAAGATCAGTAGCAACGCCATTAACATTAACATTTTAACATTTAAACACCGAGTTCTTTTGGAATATTAATGTGTAACTACTAAGGAAAGATTGTTAAATCTATGAAAAACTTGGAAGCTAAAAGTTTAGTTGAAGTATCTCAAATGCAAAGCCAGTAAAGATGAAGATTAAGCTGCATTTTTGGGGTTTAATCAAAAAAACGAACCTTCCTGTGCATCCTAACTAAATAAAGATGCGCAAAACGGCAACAGTTAAAGAGGTCCCTGTGTATGCATTAGGGCAGAAATCTGTAGTTGCATAGAGAAACATAAGCCTATACAGTCCCAGTTACAGAGAAAAGCACAATTTTCCTTCATGGCAACTGTGTGGGGAGGTACATGTATTTTATCAGCATCCCCCATTGTGTACTTTTGAAGAAAACAGGTGCCTGACCTACCTAGCAATTGCTAGTGATTGCTGGAGGTTCATATTTTAATGAGGGCAAGGGCTACCTCTTTTGAACCAGCCAGAAGAGGCAGAGGTTCTTTCTTTCTTTTTCTTTATTTCTTCTCCTTTCTCCTCCTCCTCCTGTCTCAGCCTCCCAAGCACGTGGATTACAAACATGCGTCACCACGTGGGCCTGGCGAGGCAGGGTTTCTGATGAATGTTAACCTCTCAAAACACGGTTAACCTCCGTGCTTGGACATGCACAGTCCGTACAAAAATTTAGGACCTGAGCACTCCACTGGCCCACCATCCTTGCATAAGGAACTCCTGGTTGCAGGTGGAGAAGCCATTTACCCCTCACTCCACATTTGTCAAACACAGAAAACAAAAGCAAAATCAACAACAACCCAGGCGACTCTTAGGTATGAAAGCCTGGGTTGGTTTACATGGTGAATTCTTTCCAGTGCTTGAGGATCCTGCAGATGATTGACTAGTTCTAGGAGCTGAGAGTTCACGGGTATTGGAGGAAAGCCAAATGTTGGAACTTAATTCCCCTCTGAAAAGTATGGATCACGTGTACATGCACAATTGTGCACGGTCAGAGCGATAGAGGGATGAATGTCACTGCCTGTACAAGAGGACTGTCACTGCCTATTTGAAGACTGAGATCTGTGATTAAAGCAGCATTTGCCCTGAGGAGACTAAATTTGTGCCCGATGGTCAACCTTCACCCCAGATACATCGTGAAATTATTGGAGCAGTCCCCTGGGACTCAGAAAAGAGGGACATCATCAGGGTTAAGAGGGGCTCTGCAAAAAGGTGGTAGAAAATAGCACAGAGTGAACTTCTTTAGGGCGGGTTTACAGTCACAGAGGCACTTGTGTGTAGAGGAAGAAGGCTGACGGTGGCTGTAGAAGACATGTTCTGAAGATACAGTGAAGCTTCAGTGACATGCAGCACAGCCGTCTTGTCAGTGCCGCAGAGACATCACCTTCAGCAGGAAAAAGAATGCATGTGGTATCCATTGTGAAAATAGTCCTATGCCTCCTTGTCCCCTAGAGAAACTGAGAGCTCAGTTTGTGCACTCTTTTTCCCAGGAACCAGAAATACTGGCTTTTCAACACTGCGTCACGTGCCTGCTCAAAGGACCTATTCTCTCCTGGCTTTCTACTTACTACCCAAGGTAGTGGTACAGAGCTTATGAGCCAGACAGAGGTCCTTGTCCTCCCTAATGACCTGGAAGGGAAAGTGAGAGAAAGGTCAACTTTCAGTCTCCGTGTGCCAGCATCCAGTGAGCAAACACAAAAGGAGTCAAAAGAACTGCTAGCACTCAGTAGCTTCTTTGCCATACTCCAGCAGCCAAACTCCACGCCCTCAAGTGTGAATGTCTCCCACCCAGGAGAGTTTATGAGGCAAGTGTCCATTCTAGGCAAGCTGGCAGAAGAACAGAGGTCCGATGCACGGCAGATGAGTGAGCGTGAGAGAGTGTGTGGTGTGTGTGAGCAGGGCATGCGTGTAATGTATGTAACATATATACATTTATACTGCACGTCTCCCAACCTTCTGTCTCCGTAGAAGGGAGACGGGGATGGGGAGAGGGAGGGAGGGGAGGAATAAAGAGACACGGAGAGCGCGTGTGCACGCGCCCATGCACGCACGCGGGCACACACACTGGCTTAAATGGCAGAGTCTCTTGAGGGCGATGCGGTAGCAGCTTCTGGTCCAGGGCCATCCCAAGGCTCTTTCAGTGGCACTGTAGAAAGACACGGATTGTGTCTGCAGGAACACCGGGAGGGGCCCTGGCTAGCATTCTGTTGCCCCTGAACGCCTGTACACATGCCCGGGAGTATGATGATTCTTGTTGACCCTTCATTCCTGAGTTTATGGAATGCTTTACTGCCTGACCACTTTCATTCCAAGGGTACTCAGGAGTCCCCCTGTGTGGGTGAAAGGTGGAGGAGACCAGCTCCAGCTCCAAGAAGGTATGACACTGAAAGTAGAAAGTCCCAGGCCGAGTGGACTGGAGCCCCCTCATCCATTAGCCCTTTGGCCCAGCTGCCCTGGACTCATCTACACTGGGTTGGGCAAACACAGGGCCCCATTCCTGTGTCTACATGCTTGTGCTGCCGAGATCCTTACTAGTTTGTGCAGTGTCCTCTGGTCTGTCAGTTCTTTGGTCCAGCTTTCTCTGGGGTAAACATTGACGATTCTGGTAAACATCTCCCCGGGAATCCCATAGTGAACCGCGATGCTTAGCCAGCCCGCCCATGAGCTACTTCTGCTCTCCATCTCCCAAACGTGGAGGCCTCAGCAAGCCAGCTATCTGTGTTGGTGTTCCCCTTGGCCCACAAGGTACACAGGATAAAAGGTTGGAGGGGATGGTTTATAACAGTGGCCCATGAATCCACAGGGCAAGCAATGCTGATGGAGGGAGTTAGATTTGAACTAAGGGAGAGGTAAGGCAACCTCACCTCTCACACACCACACATTCAGGTGCAACAATGGAAGGGCCAGTGTGGGAATCCGCCCTGTGGGAGGACCGTAAAGGGGGTCTCTGAATTAGCGTCCAGCTTTTCTCTGGTTGCCCTGTGAAGGGGTGAAATCGGAGTCCTCTGTGGCTTCCCTCAGCGACATCGCTGTTTGTCTTCTTTGCCTCTGTCTTCCTCATAGTAAAAGGATGCATCCAAGCTCTTACTTTTGAGAGCCAAGGACTCGGAAAAACACCTTGGTTCACGGGCATCAAGGGGTTTCAGCTGGAGAAAAGGTGTGAGGTCACCGTCACCTGTCAACCTGCCCCAAACAGGTGTTGGGTGAGAACGTGAGAGTGGCTGCAGCAGGACACGCCCCCGAGACTGGCATGGCCAGAACAATGTTAAAATTTAAAATTAAATCGCCACTGAATTTTGAAATTGCGGGGCGGAGAAGACAGCAGAGGGAGAGAAATACAACACCATAGTGAGTGAAAGTGACACGGCGACAGACTCAAGGAGAGAAAGTCAGCGAGGGAAAGAGAGAGGAAGAGGGAGACAAGTCGGGCAAACACAAATACAGTATGACCACTGGAAGGGTGAGTCATTCTAACGCTTGACCTTCCTAGGGAGAAGACTTCCACAGAGGGATGGTTGTGCCCTGGCAGGAGGCCAAGTCTCCCAACACCTGCAGGGTGTTGGGCCAAGTCTCCCAGCAACCTGGGGAGGTGACTGCAGCCGTGCAGAATGAACCAGAGGCTATGTCGCTGGGTGCGGGAGGCAAGGTCAGTTGACAGCATGGACACTGACTTAACACCACATCCACACACTGTGCCTTTAGTGGGACCTGGCAGGAGGAAGACTGCCAGTGGGTCCCAGGTTTGGGCTCCACCAAGATCTCAGTAAGCTGCATCGGTCTGGGTGGTCCCCAGGACCCGCACTGGCCCTGGAGCCTACAGAGGGCAGCAACAGGCTCTGTGCCTCATGCGTGAACCCCAGTGTACACCTCCCTTCCCTGTAGCGCAGGTCTGAGGAGGAAGTGGGGGTGACAGAGTTTCCAGGCAGGCAGAGACACTTAGATGGGGTGAGGACACTTTTCAAGCTGCCCTCCCTTTCCAGTGTAGGAGGCAGCACCTTCCTAACAGCCTACACCAGAGGTAGGAGCGAGCCCACTGTGAGTTCACAGGTGACTACTTTGCGCATCAGCCCCACACAAGTCCCCCAACGCCCCCGCCCACGGGCCATGTCTCCAGAAGATCCCTGCTGTTGTCCACCATGGGGGATCCTACCAACTGCTGTGGATGGCCCATAGCTGCCTGTGTCCCTCAAGAGGAACACCTAAGAGCTAAAAACACTGCTCTGCAACCCGTGTGGAGCAACTGAGAACAGCATTCAGAGCTGGTCCTCAGAGCTACCCTTTGGCAGTAGCGGTAGCGGTCTTGCACCCAGGTTCCTGGGGCGGAGGGCCATCGCCTCTCCAGGAAAGCCTGAAGGGCAGCCTGGTGCTGTTGGGGTTCAAGGCCAAGCAGTCAGGTACTTGCCACCACCTCAACTTCCAAGGGTCTGTGTGGTAGCATGGGGGGCCCCACCACTCCCCACAGTGTGCGGGGATGTTTGAGCAGGGATCACCGAGATCACGGGGAGAATGTCGGCCGCAGAGCATCCCAGAGGGACCTGCAGAGGGTGGACACACCCTCGGCTAACCTGGAGAGGAATGTGTCTGGGCTTCCACAGCAATCTCCACCCGCACGCGAGCTGTAGCTGAGTAAACCCCTTACCGCGTGGCAGGTGTTTCCGGGACCGACCGGCTGCGTGCTCAGGAAGGAGCCTGCCAAATGTTTCTCGGGGCTAACATTTTGCCACTGCTCTCTCTGTCCCAGGGCTTGCCCTTAACACAGTTTGCTGCTGCTCTGTACCAGGAGAGGGACCCATCCCAGAGAAGGGTCTGGGCTGGGGGTGGCCATCTGGCAGGAGGAGACATCTTTGTTACCATACGTCACGAGGAGAAACACCCTGGCGATGCTCATTCGGAACTGCACCAGTTAGGGCACTGCGTGCATCCAGTGTCGGCTGAGCTACAAATCTGAGGCCAGTCCACTTGGAGGTAAGGAGCAAGGGTAGTATTTGCCGGCCTGGGCAGCAACGGGAGCGATAACCCACTGGGTTGAAAGCGACAGAGCTTGGCACAGGGTGCGTTTGATCTGTGCCCCCACCCTCCCTGTCTGTGCCTTCTGTGCCAGTGGCATGCAAAAGTACCTTCCCAGCACCACCCAGGAAGTTTCCAGGGGTCCACACCGCCCACGATGGGATGGAATCGGCTTCTTCTCGGAAACAGCCGCTCTGCCCAATTATCGACAACAGAGAGAAAGAAGTCTCCCCCACCCCACACCCACACCGGAAACAACCCAATCCACCCTGTCGTCAGTCTCCCCCTGCTTCAAAGATAGTGGCCCGCTTATAATTCCCTTTACAATTGCTGGGGCTGTCCGCCCGTCTGTGTAACTGACAGGATTCCCGTACCCCGGTGTGCACAGGGTGGGAGCAGAACCCAAGACGGGGAGAGAATCCACCGGGGGAAGGAAGGGGTCGAGATGGGCGCGGGGCCCAGTCCCTTTTTTCCATCCTCCAGGTTAAGCCGTCAGACTCTTACTAGGCAGACAGCCCATGGCTGCAGCACTTGTCTCAGGTGGTTTGGATTTATTCACACAATCTTCCACTACCAATCACCCAGGCATAGCAAGGCAGTTGGTAAGCTTTATTTCCCTCCCTCTGAAAATGTGACATGCAGGATATCTATCTCTTCCTTCTTGAGATACTTCGAAGTTCCTGGTGAAGGTCAAGGTCAGGTATATCCCAGAGATTCACGCCGGTCATCTGGAAGGCTGGAGTTCATGCATACGCCTACGCAAAGACAGGCACAAAACAAGCAAATGGACACACACACACGCGCGCGCACACGAGGAGACAGAAGATGTAAGGAACACTGTGTGTCTTTGCACCCTACCAGCGTTTGCATTCTGAAGCCCTCACCGGATATACCATCCCTCACCATTTGGTAGCGCTGACACCTCTCCCAAATGAAAATGATTCCCTTTACAACTGAGGGGGCTGTCCGCCCGTCTGTGAAACTGACAGGGTTCTTGGGACCATGCGGGGAAGCCTTGGAATGTGGCCACAGAAACGGGTGGCACAGGGTGACAGAGAGCCCCTCACGCATGGTCTGTACCCCGGTGTGCACAGGGTGAGAGAAGAACCCAGGAGAGGAGAAGGAAGGGGTTGTGGGGGTGGGCTCGGGAGTGAGTTATGGAAAAAGTATTCATAGCACCTTCAGCCCAGCCTCTTTCCCAGTACAGGGACATTCACCTTTCTCAAGAGGTAAGAGGACCCCCCCACCCCGTCCTAAATACTCGGTGTCCTATGCAGTTGTTCAAAGGCCGAATTTTCCCACGGGTTGACAGGAACCAGTTAACAGGTTCCACAGCTGGATGCTCACCTGGCTCTGAAGCTCCATCCCCTCTCCGGGTGTTGTCTTTCCCAAGGTAGTAATGCAGGGGTTTGAGCCACAGGTCCTCAACGATGACCTGGGAGGGGAAGCAGGACAGGTTAGTTCATGACGCAGACCCCTTTCCCAGCAAAAGGGAAACCCACAAAGGTCACTGCTGAAGTGGCCCAGAGGGCCCCACCTCAGCAATCCTGTTGGAGTCTGGGCAGTTGTGGGCACACAGCCAGGTGAAGAAGGTCAGGCCCTCAGAGTCCTGAGAGCAGCTGGTCCCTGCACCCTCACAACCCGACAGAGGATGGATTGTGGTGGAACGAAAGGCCTCATATCCTGGAGGAATTGAAGAATGTCAGGCTACGGCTACGTCACCCTCTGTGCAGCCCACTTCACCCAGAGACAACCCCTGCTATCAGGAAGACCCTGCTTACCAGTGATGCTGAGTATATACTCCTTAATGAGCACTTCGTTCTGAAAGTAGGGGTTGTCCCGAAAGAAAAATATTATCCTGCAGGAGGCCTGGGGAAGGCTGAGTTCTTCCACCTGCCAGGCCATGAAAAAGGGCCAGGTGGAGTCTTGTCTAAGGTGTGCTGAGTGAACCTGCGCACTGGCTTGGATCAGCTGCCCCTCCCACCTTTCTCTCTGAACACCCCCCTCCTCCGAGCCTCTCCCCAGAGTAACTCCGGGACTGACCTCCAAACTCAACAGGTAGCCAAGTAAGTCTTCATCTTTATGGCTGATGATGGCTGACAGCTGGGGGTGGTGCACCAACTGCTATAGGTCAAGGAGCTAGGAGAAACGGAACCAGACGAGAGAGCGAGGAGAGTGTGGGGCAGGGAACCTCCCCGGAGGTGCGCAGGCATTCTACACTGGCCCACCCTGATGATGGGCCCTGCTGGCCTTTCCACATGCACCCTCGGGTCTGGGGTCTACAGGGGCTCCTGGGTGTATGCAAAACTGCCTGCCTGCACTGGCTTGGGGATGGGCTGCTAATGGAGGCTTCCTCAGCCCTACTTGGTTTTTACATGCTACGCCATCCGTCCCAAAAGGAAGGATGTGTGTGTGTGTGTGTGTGTGTGTGTGAGAGAGAGAGAGAGAGAGAGAGAGAGAGAGAGGGAGGGAGGGAGGGAGGGAGGGAGGGAGGGAGGGAGCCCGCGCGCGCAGATGCAGGTGGCTCCCCCACTTCTACGGCCTGGTGGCTGTGCCTAGCAGTCTGTTAGAGGGGGCTGCCCCACCCAAAAGAATTCCAGGAAAAGAATGCCTTCCAATGTTTGCAGAGTGAAGGGTCCTTTTTGAGCCCTACTTGCCTTTCCTTGCTGATCTTCTTCCCAGCTCTTACACCTGCCTCCTTTTGTGCTAACTACCGGGCCACATCTATGCAGTGTGTCCTCATTATTCCACCAGATTGGTCTCGGCCTTTTACTACCCCCCACCGATCCGCATGTCCCTGGCTCTCCCCTCCCACCTTCCCACAGCCCTGCTCCTTCTGGAGCTCCAGATCCCTTCCTCCTCTTCGCTGCCCCCTGAGCGAACACCGGTTAAGGATACCGCTGCAGCCCAGAAGCCGGGGATGCTCTGGATGACATCCCTTCTGCGGTCAAAGACCAATCTGCGGCTTCGCGCCACCTTTCTTCTTAGCCTTTCCAATGCACCTCTCGCCCGAGCGGTCACAAAGCTGAGCTCCAACTGCAGGATTTCCAGCCGCTCCATTTTGGGCCTGCGCTTTGATAGCTTCCGCCGGGTGGGTGCCGGTGCCTGGGGATCCTCCTGTTGCGGTGGGTCCTGAGTCTCTACCTCCACCTCCTCCATTACTTCCCACAGCCGCAGCACGACCTCCTCCCCGCTGGCCGCCCCCTCTCTGCAAGGGGAGGCCTCAGGGCGCAACACAACCTCCATGTCCACGGGGGACACACAGGCTTCCGCCCCCTCCCCCTCCCTGCCGCCAGCTACCCTCTGCTGCGCCCGGGCCCTGGGGGAAGCGGACCGTGGGGGCGGTTCCCCCGGAAACACAGGGGTCGCCACCGCCTCAAGGCCCCTGTGCAGACCCTGGAGCTGCGGGGCTGCCGGGGCCGCCCGGCCCTCCCCGCCCGCTCCCCTACTGGCCATGGCGCGCGTGGCCCCCGGCACCGACAGCGGTGGCGGGGACGACCCTCCGGACGCCGGCGTGTCTGCAGTGGGAGGGCTGCGGGCCTGGCGAGAGCGCTACCCTGCGCATGTGCGCAGGCGCCCCCTGGGGCGGGCGGGAAGCTCCGAAGGCCACCCGCGCAAGCACTCCCTCCGGCCCCGCCCCTCCACCCCCTCCCGCCACCGGGGGCGGTCCAACACGCAGCCCCGCCCTCCGCCTGTCAGTCAGAACCCAGCGCCCCAGACTGTGGGCACCGTGCCCCTAGGCCTCTGGGCCCGGCGGCCCTCGGCCCTTCCGTGCGTGCTATGGGACCCTGGGCAAGCCCCACTCCCTACTCAAGTGTCCGTGAGCTAGGTCACACAGTGAGCTGCCCGACCACCGCCCCCTATTGAGGGACCAGACCCTGAGGTGTCAGGAGAAACCCTGGCCCGGAGGACGAAGACCCCCACCCCCACCAGTGGCCAGGCTTACTCCTACAGCCCATGCCTTGTCCTCAGGTGTACGCACAGGAAAAACAACTCCCTCCTGTTTATTGCTCTCTCCCTGCTGGTGCACAAACATGGCACATGCTCCATTATGAGGTCGAATGCCCGCCTCCTCCCTCGGCACTGACACTGTCTCTCTCCAGTCTCCAGAAGCAGGGAGGCACTTCACATCACCCGCCAGTAAAGGTCCCACCGGATTCCTGGGGGGGGGGGCGTGTGGATGATCCGCACACAGGGGTGGCAGCTTCCTCATGGAAACAGCACGTCTTCCTGTACCTGGCACACAGAGGTTCGAGAGGCACACATGAGCAATCAAACAGGCAGGTACCTTCACGGCTCTGAACGACAATTTGCCTATGAGTGTGTGTGAGAGAGACACAGAGCCAGAGGGAAAGAGGGGCAGGGACACACACGCACACGTACAGTGTGACGACGGTGAGTGTGTAGGTACAGCATAGCAAAGACCCGCGTGTGTCCTCTCATTAGTTCCCGCCCTGTCAGACTCTGTTGCCCCGAAGACCTCGTGAAGGTTTGCGCCTGCCACCTCAGCCCCCACCGCGCGCCCTCCCCCACCCACCCACCCAGCGGTCAGGAACCTTACTCCAGCTTCCTCGTACAACTACGGCATGAACCCCGCTGACCCACTAGACAAGGCTCAGAGCGCCACGCGCAGGCTCTAGCGAGGTGGACACGGAAAAGGAAAGATGGGAAATGGACACCTTCCGGGGGTCAGGGAGGGGGGAGTAGACGGGAGAGGAGAGGGGACGGGCTCCTGAGGGTGCTTAAGAAAGCCCTGTCATGGAGACACCGGGAGGCTGCAGTGACGTGCAACGTCGGCCCTTGGTGGGCGGCCAGGGTCCGGTACTGCCACGTCCAGGAGGTCGGAGTCTCTCCACAGACTCTGCACTGACGGCTTTGCTTTGTGCGACCCTAATGCCTCCGAGCAACTGGAGCCTGTGTTTGCCCACAGGTGTCCCGGGAGGCGGCCACAGGAGCTCTTCCACCCCAGCCCCTTGGCTGCTCACCTGGCCTCCTCTGTCCTTGTGGGACGCCGGGATCCTACGCGCCAAGGTAGTAGTAGTGCAGGGGATTGAGCCACAGGTCCTCCATGATGACCTGGGAGCGGGAGGCGAGACAAAGCAGGTCAAGGTTCAGGCGCCAGGCCCCAGGCCCCAGCAGATTCAATTATGACAAGGTCAAGGAGGAGGCCCTGACCTCAGCAACCCTGTTTGAGCCTGGGCAGTTGAGAACAGACAGCCAGTCGAGGAAGGTCACGCAGCCGGGGTCCGGAAAGAAGCCGGCGGCTTCCCCGTCACCATCACAGTACCACTCGATGGCAGTCGAACTAGTGGCCCGACACCCTGCAGGGAATGAAGGGTGCCAGGATCCAGCCTGCTCCGTGGGTGCCCGCGACTGGACCTGAAGCCTCCCCTCCCACAGGAGGGCTCTGTCTCACCTGTGACGCTGAGCCGATACTTCTTAACGATGACCTTGTTGCGAAAGTAGGGGTTGGCCCGGAAGAAAAACAACAGTCTGCAGTGACTGCCAGGACGGCCCAGTTCTTCCACCTGCCAGGCCCCCAGGGAAAACCCAAGGCAGGTGTGCTGAGGGGAGCCTGTGTGCTGGGAGGGCCCAACCTCCCCTGCCAACTTGCCCCACCCTCTGCCCAGACCCAGGCCCAGGCCCGGGCTGACCTCCAAACGAAACATGTAGCCAAGCAAGTCTGCATCTTGGTGGCTGATGATGGCCGACAGCTGGGGGTGGTGCACAAACTGCCTTCGGTCAAGGAGGAGCTGGAGGCTACTGAGACGCTCACGAGTGCCCGAGGTGTGGGGCAGAGGGAGGTGCTGCAAGTGGGCCAGTTCTACCCTTCCCTCCTGGCTCCCAGACCCGCCTCTCTTGCCACAAGCCCCTTGGGGCCCAGGCTGCCCCTGGGTGTGTTCCAAGCTCGGCAGGGCTGCAGGGACTGGAGGAGGGCCTCTGAGCTCTGGGCTCTCCTGCGCCAGCCTCAGGCTGGGTGCCGCCGCCAAGGTGTCCTCCGTCCTGGTTTCCGGGCCCCAAGGAGGGTGGGGTGGGTTGGGGTGGGGCGTTTGGCCACGGTGGTCCACTGGGCCCTCCTGGACAGTCAGGAGGATGTCCTGACTGCTGAGGAGCAGGGGCGCCTGGCTGTGCCCTGTGTCCCGGGCTCAGCCTCTGCGGAGCGGGCACCTGGGGCAGACACCAGAATTGATCTGTCTGGCCCCTGTCAGGGAACACCTGTAGCTGGGACCCACCAAGGACAGGAGGAAGGCCACAGGCTGGTGGCGCTGGGAGCACAGCCGGGTTTTCTGGCCCCAGAAAGCCCTGGCAGTCTCCCCACACACCTCCGCCTTCGCCACGATTCCTTTCGGGCCTGAAGCTCGCCGTGTGCTCTGCCTGTGCCGGCTGAGTCGTGTGGACCTCAGGTGCCACTCCCTGAACTCCCTCCCTTTCCTCGTTGCAGGGGCAAGGCCCATCCGGCCGCCTCTCTTCTCAAAAATCCTAGGGCAGTGGCCTCACTCCCTCTCTCGTCCTCGTCCTCGTGACCTAAGGTCCCAGGCACTCCCTCTCCGCCCCTGCCCGCCAGAGACCGCCCGATGCCCCGCTGGCGATTAGCGCAACTAAGGATACCGCTTTGGCCCAGAAGGCGGGGATGCGCCGGATGATGGCCCTCCTGCGATGAAGGCGGGGCCCGCGTGTCTGCGCTACCTCGGTCATCAGACTTGCGTAGGTCCTGCTGGCGCGGGCATCGATGGCTCTGAGCTTAGACTCCAGGAGCTGCAGCTCCTCCACTGGGGAGAGGCCCGTAGGGGAGCCCCGCCTCATCTGTGCCTGGGCGTTTCCCTCACACTGGTCGGAATCCGAGTCCTCGCCCTCTTCCTCGGGGTCCTGGGTCTCTACCTCCACCACCTCCATCACTTCCCCCATCTGCAGCACCGCCGCCTCCTCCTCCCCCGGCGCCCGCACCTCCCCTGGGAAAGCGGAGGCCGTGGGGAGCTGCAGAGCCTTCGCAGGGGACACCCAGGCCTCCTCCCCCAGGCCGACAGCTACCCTCGGCTGCACCCGGGCACTGGGGGCTCTGGGCTCTGGGCTCCGCTGCCTGGCAGGCGCAGGCGCAGCGCCCTCCCGAGGGGCCGCTCCCAGGCCGACGAGCGGCGGGCCTCCCAGGGCCGCCCAGCCCTCCCCGTCCACCCCCGCACTGGCCATGGGGCCCTGGCCTTCAGCTGGATCCAGGAGGGCACGCGGGAAGGCGTCTAGCCTGTCTACAGAAGGACCGCTGAGGGCAGGCGGAGGACGACTTCCGCTTCCGGAGAGTCGGGTGTTGTGCGCATGTGTGCCCCAGTGGCCTCGGGAGAGGCGGGGTGGCCGGGAGGGAGGGCTCCTACAGCCTCGCGCATCTGCTAGCGCCCAGTCAGAGGGACCCCGGCGAGGCCTTTGCGGGCACAGCCCCGCACCTGGCCTGTCAAAAGTCAGTTCAGGCCGGGCGCGGCGGCGCACGCGCGTAATCCCCGCGCTTGGGAGGCTGAGACCGGAGGATCGCGCAGGTTCGAAGCCGGCCTCGGCTGCTGAGGGAGGCTCTCTGCGACTTAGTGAGACCCTGCTTCCAAATAAAGTATAAAATAGGTCTGGGAGTGTAGCCCGGAGGTAGAAAGCCTCTGGGTCCCACCCCCAGGACCACAGAGAACAAACAAACAAAGGTCAGTTCAGGGGGACTCAGCCCACCTTGGGTCGCCTGTCCAGACGGTCGGCAGGACGCGGGCCGTGGGGGGGCTTGCCAGTGCCCAGCCCAGACCCCCACTCACCGCGCCCAGGTATCCCCGGCCTTTTTATTTTAGTACTTGTCTTGTTATCCTGGAGCAGCCTGTAGGTGGAGGACCCTCGGTGCGGCCAGGCAGACCTGTCCCCCGACACGGTCAGTTGTCCTTGGGGAAAGCCTCTAAGAAATGAGCTGCCCGTTTCGCTAGCCTCTTTGCCCAAGCGCAGAAGGAATGCTGGCAACGAGGCTGCCAACCACCCGCCCTCCCCCAAGTAGTTCTCGAGAAACTCACACTCCCGGTGTCCCCGCTGCGGTGCGGTGAAAGGATGCAGGTCGACGGAATGCTTGGCTCTGGGTGAACTACTGCAGTCCATCAACTGTGCGTGGCCTCACTCCTCCTAGCCTCGGCCACGGAAGGGCTCGGCGTGGGCCCATGCGCGCTGCTTCTCCGGCATTTGCAGCCTGGCATCCACGCCTTCCCACAGGACCTGTGACGGGAATGGCGCTGGGTCAGGTGTGGGCTGGGATGGAGGCAGTGGATGAGTGTGCATGTGACAGGAGGCCCAGAGACTTGCAGCAGATCCAGTTGCCCCCTCTCCTAGGTGTGAAGGCCTAACTTTAATCGGTGCCTATGGCAGAAGTCTCGGCTCCAGGCAGGCTGCAAGGGGAAAATCAGGTGGCTCTTAGATTGGGTTGGCAGGAGGATTGGACCTCTGGATTTTTGTGCAGGCGGTAGTCTTTAGCATTAGCTCTCTTGGCCTTTTCTTGGACTCCTCCGTTTTCCTAACTGTGAGCCAGCAAGGAGACTGTCACCACCACAGGGCACCTGGGAGGCGCACTCAACTTGGTCTTAGTTAGGTTGCCCTTTTCCATGCACAGCACATGGAAGGAGAAGTGTGGAGGGTCGGGACAGAAAACGAATAGGAGTATTGTCCCATTTCAGGATGCCTTTTGCTCAAATCAGGGATCCAACCCATGCTTCTTCTTGCTTTTCAGAACAAAGGAGGTAGCCATTCAAGAGGACCAGGCTGCAGTCCGAAAAGGTGAGCCAGTTTTGGAATGTGATCTGAATCATTCCAGCCTGGTTAGTCCATCGGTTATGCTGTTTGGGATATGGTTGGTTAGCACAAAGGCTGGCCTTGGGAGGTTTTGTGCCTGAGGTCTGGACCATGTGCCACTGTCCTCGGCAGGCCTGCAGAAGGGCACATTGCGTGAGGCACACGGTGCAGTGTGCAGATTTTTTTTATTTTATTTTTTTTAGTCTAGCAAACCAAGACCCACCCGTAAGCATTTCCCCATCCATCTCACCAAATACAGAGGAAGGTTGTTGGATTTCAGTCAGAGCTATGGGCCTAACCTCCTTTTTCCCCTTTTGTGGCCTAGCCCAAGGACAGTGGTAAAACCAACAGGTTTTGTTGTTGGTCATGGTGATTATTGGTGCTTGCTTGCTTGCTTGTGTAGAAGGGTAGGTGAGCCCCTATTAATCAGGGTTTATGTTATGGAACAAATTTATTCATGGTCATATTCAGATCAGAGAAAAGTTCAGGAGGTGCCCAAAGAGAGCATGCTACTGGAGCTTATTTGTGTATCTACCCATGTCTTGTATTGGAATTCAGTGTGCATGCACATACATGCTTGGTATGTATTGCTTGGTACCCCCAAACATATGTGATCGTATGCCCATCCACACAGTCACTCGCCCACACATACCCAGCATGTCATTCTATCTAGGGTATTTACTTGCTTGTCGTGGTCTTGTGTTTGTATGAATAGCAACCCAGAGAAGTAAGACTTTGCTTTTGCTGATGTGGACCAAATGTGGACTGCTCTGACGATACAAAATTTCATGTGGTGTACTAGACATTTGGCAGTATATGAACATGTATATTTCCGCATTCTATGAGAAGTGCAAGAGAGACAGAAGTGTTCAGATTGGTGGACCTCCACAACTTAGTGAGACCCTGTTTCAAATAAAAAAGTAGGGCTGGGGGTGTAGCTCAGAGCTAGAATGCCCCTGGGTTCCATCCCCTGTCCGTCCGTCCGTCCGTCTGTCTGTCTGTCTGACACACACACACACACACACACACACACACACACACACACACACACACACAATTACTTTTTGCATGTTTGATATTAGTATAATTCTTGTCTTTATTGTTGTACTCAGGTTTCTTTCTTCATGATATATCAATCACATATTTGTCCACAATTTCAAACTCCTCCTTTGTGCTGTGTGTCACTCTTCTGTGTATCATTATTTCACAATAAAATATTTTGCAGAGTTTACCTTTTGGGGGGGGATTTTTCTCTGTTCGTTTATGTGTTGTGTGCTTCATTTCTTATTTTTATTTTGTCATATATTTTATGTATTTAGTTATTTATATGTAGTTTTCTATCTTTTGTACATTTTGTCAGGTCTTCATTGAAATCGAGTAATTTTATTATTTCTTTTTTTTTAAACAGTGGGTTTAATTTTTGACTGATTGATTGATTGATTGATTGATTTTTGGTGGTACTTGGGGTTCCTGGAAACCCTTCTACCTCCGCGCTACAATCCCAGACCTATTTTATATTTTTATTTGGAAACAGGGTCTCTTAAGCCAGCGAGAACCTCCTGTCTCCACCTCCCAAGCGCGGGGATTACAAGCGTGCACCACCTCGCCCGGCAAAATCAAGTATATTTTTAAAAATGTTTCCAGGCTGGGCATTGTGGCATATGCTTGTAAGTCTAATACTTTTTTTTTTTTTTTGGTGGTACTGGGGATCCTGGAAGCCCTTCTACCTCCGGGCTACACTCCCAGACCTATTTTTTATACTTTTTTATTTGGAAACAGGGCTTCGAACCTGCGCGATCCTCCTGTCTCTGCCTCCCAAGCTCGGGGATTACAAGCGTGCACCACCACGCCCGGCTGTAAGTCTAATACTTTGGAGGCTGAGAAAGGAAGATCACAGGCTCGAGACTGGCCTCAGCAACTCAGCCAGACCTTGTTTCAAAATAAAAAACAAAATCAGTATGGGGGTATATCTTGGAAGTAGACTGCCCTCAAGTTCGATCCCTACTACCACTCAAAAAATTATTTTCTAAGCCAGGTGTGTGGTACACGCGTGTAATCCCAGCATTTGGGAGGCTGAGAAGGAGGAGCGTGGTTCGCAGACAGCCTCAGCTACTTAGTGAGCCCCTTTGCAACCAGAGAGCCCTGTATCAAATAAAGACTAGAGAATAGGGCTGCGGGTGTAGCTCAGAGGTAGAATGCCCCTGGGTTCTATCCCCAGCACTGCAAAAAAATAAATTGTATTTGTGTATATTGTCATTCCCTAGTATATGTAGTTAACATTGTCACCCTATTAAGTATTCAGTTGATAGAAAAATAAATACATTTATATTCAACAGATACATATTGTGTTCAACTTCTTGTATAATATGCACTTTTTAAATTATTCAAATATAACAAAGTGAAAGGTACTCTTTAAGCATAAGATAGTTATTGTGGAGGGAAATACTATTTATTAAAGGAAGATATTGGTATTATATCCTAACGGTCATAACGCAGTAATTTCTCTTTCTTGTGTGTTGTCTTATTTATTATAATATGAACAGATTTTTAGCAATATTTACTCCAGGCTTAGACTACAGAAAAGTCTGGGCTGTAATAATCATTATTAAAGAAAGTGGCAGTATGGTTGGCTCTTTAAGGATACTAGAGGACTTGGGCTTCTCCACCCAAGGCATGAGTTCCTGGTTTAGGGGATTTCCTGTTTTTGCTGATGTGGATAAGATCCAGGAGAAGTGTGAGTTCAAGACGGTTCCTAGGGCTTTGAGACTGGTGATTCCTATTTGTGTCCATTTGCCATTACCAGATACTGGTCTGCACATAACAGCACTGCCTGGACTCACTGGCTCCTGTGAAGACAAGCACAGAATTAGAAATAAATCTTTATACCAACTTCTTATATAACCTTGGATTCCGTAGTGAGGGAAATAACAAAACAAAAAAACAGGGAGTTTTAAAAAACAAAAACAAAAAGGTAGGTAGGTACATAACTATATCATCCTTATTACCAAATTATATTATACCATGTACTAGAACAAATAAAATATTTGAGGTTTAAAGTATAAAGTTGCCTTTTACAACAGGGGGATATAAAACACTTGAATTTAGCCAGCCGTAAGAAGAAAGATAGTATTATTAAGGATATAGATTATATAAAATGCTTATCCTTTTTTGAGGATACCAACTCAACTTTTCAGTGTGGACAGAGAATAATAAAATTTGTCAGTTATGTTAAAAACAACATATTAAAGATTTAAGTAGTACGAATACACCACACACACACACACACACACACACACACACACACACACACACACACAACACACACGCGCACACGGGAGAGAGGAAGCATGCCTCTGTGTATGGAGGTAAGCACAGTATTATCATCATTTAATTGTTATCATTTAAGGACAAGTGATTTGCCATGTTACATAAGGAAAAGCTTTTATGTCTATCACGCTAAAAGAAAAAAGAGGAAAGAAAATAACTGATCTGCTCACCATACTTGTGTCGGGGCCTTTGGCAAGAATCATGAAGCAAAGGATAGAACTACCTATGTCAGGGTAGAGGTAAGAACAGCGTGAAGGTCCCATCACCTGAATCTGTAACATTTCTGGATTCTCATCTGTCTCTCCTAGGAAACAGAAGGGATATGAAAATCCTAGAGTACAAATGTTATATTGAAACAGCTAACATTAAACTATACCATGATCTGTTCGGGTGTGGTGGCGCACACTTGTTATCCCAGTACTTGGGAGGCTGAGACAGAAGGATCAGGGTTAGCAGACAGCCTCAGCTGGCCCTCCACAACTTAGTGAGACCCTGTTTCAAAAAAAGAATGAAAAATAGGGTTGAGGGTATAACGTGGAGGTAGAATGCCCCTAAATTCAATCCCCAGTAGTGCCACAGGAAAAATAAAAATAAAAACTATGATTTGTATCAACAATCATATTTATATCCAATTTATAATGGCCGGCAATTGTATTTCATCTTAACCATTAGTATCTTATCCCCCAGATTTATTCTGTATATTTTAAATTATGGAATAATTAAAAATAAATATAATAAATTATAATTAAAATAAGTTTTAAAATTTAATAATTTAATAATTTAATAATTTAATTTCATCAATCTAAAATTTAGTGTGTGTGTGTGTGTGTGTGTGTGTGTGTGTGTGTGTGTGTGTGTGTTTGTGGTACTGGGAATTGAACACAGAGGCAATCTACTTCTCAGCTAAGCCCTTAGCCCTATTTTTTTTATTTGAAAACAGGGTGGCACTAGGTTGATGAGTCTCACTGCTTGCTCAGACTGTCCTTGGACCTGGGATCCTCCTGTCTCAGCCCCCTCCAATTACTGGTATTATAAGCATGAGCCTTTAGGCTCGGCTTTAATTTTTTTTTTTTAATTTACTTGTGCTTGAACCAAGGGGTGTTCTAATGTTGAGATATATCCCAGCTATTATTTTTATTTCTTTGAAGATTTAAAGAAGTTTATTAGAAAGATAGAAATACAGAGGATAGGTACAGCTCCATACCAGACTGGCATGGAGGGGTGACTCGAATGAATTCACCTTAATTTTTTTATTTTGAAAAAGGTCTTGCTGAGCTAATATACACTGGCCTTACACCTGTGAACCTCCTGTTTAAGCCTCCCAAGTAGTGGAATTACAGGCATATGCTACCAGGCCCAGCTCCTTTTCAAATCCTTACTAACTTTTTCTTAACAAGTTTAATTATTTTATTTAAATTTTTATTGTATTTTTTTGTTAGTAGGGATTGAATCCAAGGACAGTCTAATTCTAAGGTACAACCCCGGCCTTATTTTGCTTTTTAACTTGAAACAGGATCTCCCTCAATTGCCGAGAGTCTTGCTACATTGCTGAGGCTGTCCTTGAACTTGTGATCCTCCTGTCTCAGATTTACAAGTACTGGGATTATACGTGCTTGCCATACATGACTTAATTACATTTTCAGTGCCACTTCTTCAAAATTAAGAAGTCTATTTGGGTGGAGGCGAAAGGTATTCTATCTTTAAGCTGTAGCCCCAGCGTGATTTTTGTACATTTTAGTTGGAAACAGACTTGCTAAGTTGCCAAGTCTGACTTTGAGCCTCTAGGATTACAATTACTTTATTTTGAGATCATTAGGAAAATAAAGGTATTTAAATTGAAACGTGAAATTTTACAAATCAAAATAGACTTCTTAGCTGGGCACACCTGTAATCCCAGTAAGATTGCAGGTTCAAGGACAGCCTCAGCAATATTAGCGAGACTCTCAGCAACCAGACAAGAGACTCTATTATTTCTTTTTTCAAATTTTTTATTGGTGCATTATATTCATACACCATAGTGGGGTAAAAGACTTGTGTAGACCTACATGTACACATCGCCCATTTAGCCCCCTACCCATTCCCACCCCATTTCCTCCCCCAAAGAAGACTTTTTCAAAACGACGACAACTTTTTCAAAGCACGTGGTGGCACATGCTTGTAATCCCCGCGCTTGGGAGGCGGAGACAGAGGATCGGGGAAGGTTCAAAGCCAGCCTCTGCTGGTTTAAGAGACCCTGTTTCCAAATAAAAAATATAAAATAGGTCTGGGAGTGTAGCCCGGAATTAGAAGGCCCCTGGGTTTCATCCCAGTACCACCAAAAAAAATAAAATCAATCAATCAATCAATAAATAAAATAAATAAATAAATCAACAACAACAAAATAAAAGGCTTGGGGATGTAGCTTGGAGGTAGAATGCCCTTGGGTTCAATCCTAGTACCAAAAAAAAAAAAAAGAAAGAAAGAATAAATAATAAAATTTAAAAATAGCCTTCTCTTCCAGGCATGGTGGCACAATACACTTGTATTCTCAGTAAGAAATTGGGAGGCCAAACTAGGAAGATCAAAGGCTCAAAGTCAGACTTGGCAACTTAGCAAGTCTGTTTCCAACTAAAATGTACAAAAATCACACTGGGGCTACAGCTTAAAGATAGAATACCTTTCGCCTCCACCCAAATAGACTTCTTAATTTTGAAGAAGTGGCACTGAAAATGTAATTAAGTCATGTATGGCAAGCACGTATAATCCCAGAACTTGTAAATCTGAGACAGGAGGATCACAAGTTCAAGGACAGCCTCAGCAATGTAGCAAGACTCTCGGCAATTGAGGGAGATCCTGTTTCAAGTTAAAAAGCAAAATAAGGCTGGGGTTGTACCTTAGAATTAGACTGTCCTTGGATTCAATCCCTACTAACAAAAAATACAATAAAAATTTAAATAAAATAATTAAACTTGTTAAGAAAAAGTTAGTAAGGATTTGAAAAGGAGCTGGGCCTGGTAGCATATGCCTGTAATTCCACTATTTGGGAGGCTTAAACAGGAGGTTCACAGGTGTAAGGCCAGTGTATATTAGCTCAGCAAGACCTGTTTCAAAATAAAAAAATTAAGGTGAATTCATTCGAGTCACCCCTCCATACCAGTCTGGTATGGAGCTGTACCTATCCTCTGTATTTCTATCTTTCTAATAAACTTCTTTCAATCTTCAAAAGAATAAAAATAAAAATAAATTAAGGAGCTGGGATATATCTCAACATTAGAACACCCCTTGGTTCAAGCACAAGTAAATTAAGAAAAAAAAATTAAAGCCGAGCCTAAAGGCTCATGCTTATAATACCAGTAATTGGAGGGGGCTGAGACAGGAGGATCCCAGGTCCAAGGACAGTCTGAGCAAGCAGTGAGACTCATCAACCTAGTGCCACCCTGTTTTCAAATAAAAAAAATAAGGCTAAGGGCTTAGCTGAGAAGTAGATTGCCTCTGTGTTCAATTCCCAGTACCACAAACACACACACACACACACACACACACACACACACACACACACACACACACAAGTCTGGGAGTGTAGCCCGGAAGTAGAAGTGTTCCATCCGCAGTACCATAAAAAAATTATACATATAAATATTATATGTATATTAGGTATAAATTATATATAAATTATATATAAATGATATATAAATTATATATATATAATATATTAGAAGTTCTTCAAAAAGTGATCTACTATTCAATACAATACCCATTAAATTGTCAAAGTCATTTCTCACAGACTTAAAAAATTCAGTCCTTTATTTGGGAGGAAAAAACACAGAAGAGCCAAAGTTGTTCTCAGCAACAAGAACCATGCAGGACCCAGCACAATACCTGACTTCAAACTATACTACAAACCCATAGTAATAAAAACAGCACGGTATTGGCACAAAAACAGACACATAAACTAATAAGCAGGAATAGAAGAGTCTGAAACAAATCCACACACTTACAGCCAATGGATTTTGGACAAAGGGACCAAAAATATCCATTGGAAAAAACGAATGCCTGGATAACAGATGGTGTTGGCAAACTACCCACTTTCTAACCCTGCACAAGAGTCAACTCAATATATATCAAAGACTTGGAAATTAAACCGGAAACCTCACAGCTCCTTAAAGAGGGCATACACTTCAACACATAAGCACAGGTAAAAATTTTCTCAAAAAGACCCCAAAGGCACAAGAATCTAAAAGGTGGATTCATACATGGGATTGCATTAAACTTAAGAGCTTCTGTACAACAAAGGAATCCATCAACAACCTCAAGAGAGGTTCAGACAGAATGGGAGAAAATTCTAGGCATCTAATATCTAGGATATCAGAGTACTCAAAAGACTCACTGCTTAGAAGTCAAATAACCCAATGAAAAATGGACAAGACAACTAAATAGACACTTCACAAAAAAAGAAACTCAAATGGCCAATAAATGCATGAAAAAATGCTCAACATCGTTAGCAATCACAGAGATGCAAATCAAAACTACCCTGAAATTTTACCTAACTCCAACTTTAGAGTGGCAATCATTCATAACACAGACAACAGCTGGGCGTGGTGGCGCATGCTTTTAACCCCAGCATTTGGCAGGCTGAGACAGGAGGATTGCCGTTCTCAGACTACTACTTAGTGAGGACCTTTGTGCCGGAGACAGCCAGCAAAAGTACGGGTTCTGTAGAGAGGCGTGAGGATGAAAGGATGGGAGGGTCGCCAGCACATTCCTGGGCCGATATCTCTACTGGCCAACAGCCAGGTTTATTTCTCTTCTGGTATTTATACAATTTCTAGCTTTCGGTTGTACAGGAATGCAATAATGACAAATTCAAAGTACATATTTCACTTTGCCACTCAAACGGTACCCTGGTACAACATAAACCTAAAGTTAACTAGCACACAGAACAATTAGCATCAATCATTCCGAGAGGGTCTTACTTACTTAGACTCCATGACTCCAAACTTTGTTGACTCTGGGCATAGGACAGTCAGAAGTGCACTTTTGAGTAAGGGTGAGACAAGATAGGGTAAAAACCTTAATGGCTCCCCACACCTTTGTATTTCAACGATGAGACCCTGTTTCACAATAAAGAATAAAAAATACATCTGGGGGCTCAGAGGTAGAATGCCCCTGGGTTCCATTCCCAGTACCACAAACCCACCCCCTCCCACACACAACAACAAAAACAAAAACAAAGGCTGGTGATGATATGAAAGCACAAACTCTAATACATTGTTGGTGGAAATGGAAATGTGCAATCCCTTTGCAAAACAGTACGAAGGATCCTCTGAAGAATGGACAAACTTACCAGCAATACCACTTCTGGGTAGCTGCCCAAAAGAATGGAAACCAAACTGCAAAAGTAGTCCATGCATATCTATGATCATCGCTGCAGAATGCACAATTGGGAAACTCTGGAACCATCCACGATGTCCATCTATAGATGAAAAAATTACAAAGCAATGGGGTATGTACACAATGGAGTTTTACTCAGCCATAAAGAGGAACAAAACTATGTCATTTGTGGGGAAATGGATGGAACTGAAGAACATTATGCTATGTGAGATTAATCAGTCACAAAAAGTAAAAAAAAAGAATGGATAAATGGATGCTCTAATACTTGGAAGGTAGGCAGAAAGAGGCTCATAGGAGGAACTCTAAAGAATAAAGAAACCGTAGATGAGCAAATAAGGCGACCTGAGGGGGACGGGAGGGAGGAAGAGGAAAATTCCCTAATGTACACAATACACATTCATAAACATTTCAGAGTCAATCAGTATGCCAAACAAGAGAAGGAGGGAAGTGGGAGAAAATGGAGAGTGATGAGTGATGTGTGCTTATATGCCTCTACTATCTTGTACCCCATTAAGACGTATGACTACAATCCATCAATTAAATAAATAGTCAAAAATTAAGATTATGCACCAACAAATACAAATAAGCTAAATTAAAAAGAGACTTGGTTATAGGTTGGAGAAAAAATGTTCTTGAGTGGAATCCCCAGTAGCATAACACACACAAAAAGAAATCTAGCAAATTATGTTCAAACCCACATCAACATGATTGTGCAACATACCAAGCATGTTTCATTCCAGAGATGCAAGATTGGCTCAATGTACACAAAGCAATAAATGAAACCTGTCACATAAACATAATGAAGAGCAAGAACCACATGATCATAACAACAGATGGAGAAAAACCATCTGACAAAATTAAATACCAATTTGTGCAAATAAAAATCTAAAGAAAATGGAGATAGAAGGACCTTGAAGAGGTCCTTCTTGAAGAGGGTATAGGTCCAAGACAGAGGCATAAGTTAACACTTGGATTACACTATTTTGGGATAAGTACATAATGGAATTTCACTCAGTCAAAAAGAAGAACAAAATTTAATCATTTTATGGGAGGTGGATGGAACTAGAGAACATGAAGCTAAGTGAGCTTAGCCAGTCACAAAAAGTGAAAAGTTGGATGTTCTCCCTAATATGCAGAAACTAGGGAGAAAAATGGGACATAGGAGAGACTCTAGACAAAGAAGGAGAAACCTTAAATGAGTAATGAAGGTGATGTAAATCAGGGAATAAGAAGGAGGAGAGGAAAGCTACCTAATGTGCATGATGTACAGTCACAAACATAACAAAGTCAGTCACTACGTTAAACATGAGGAAGAGGGAAAAAGGAGTAGGGTGAAAATTGGGGGAGGGCCAAATGAGTGATGTGTGCATGTATGACTATCCATTCTGTACCTCATAATGATGTTTGATTATAATGCACCAACAAATTAAAAAATCAACTTATAGAAACCAACCACTTTTCTATTCGCCAACCATGAAAGAAAACAATTGTATTCACAATAGCCTTGAAAAGTGTAAATAATTTATATGTATATATATATATATATATATAAATATTATATATATATACACATCATACATATTATAAATATTATAATATATAATATATCATATATTATATATTATAATGTAAATATTAAATATATTATAACTATATATTGTATATATTTATAATATATAATATATATTACAAATATATATATATATATTATATATATTATATATATTATATATAGGAAGCAAAATACCTGTACAATGAAAATTACAAAATGAGACTGGGTTCGATCTCAATAATATAGGAAGATTTCACCAACCTCTTGCAATGTTAGTTAGATTATCCAGAGTAAAGATCAATAAAGCTTCTTCAGATCTAATGAATACTCTGCAGAACAAATAAACCTAACAGATATGACAGACTATTTTTACCCAAAGCTGCTGAATTTACAGCTTCCCAAATACTGGGATTTTAGGTATATGTCACCATGACTCTCATTTTTAACTCTTTTGAAAAATTAGCTGCACCTAGAAATGTGTATCTGGTTATGAGCTGCCCACTTTTAAGTATCAGAAAACTGATATTAAATATCCTGATTAAATATAATTCTGATTAAATGTAATTTAATTCAGGCTTAAAACGGAGGGAATGGGGAGCAAATTGGGGAAGGGCTAAATGTGTGATGTGTGCATGTATGCCTCTACATCTTGTGACCCATTAAGATGTATGGCTGCCATGCACCAATACAATAAAATATGAAATTACATATTTGCAGCCCAAGAAGAGGACATCCTTCTTTATAATAAACTGGAAAGAAATTTAGAAATGCAGGACACTGAGAAACAGCAAATGAACTAAACTGGATCCTCCTAATTCCAGTTTGCTAAAGTGTAAGGGAAACACAGATTACACCACATAGGAGTGGCTGAGCACAGAACTATCTAGAACATAAGAAGACTCTTTGCTCCAAATTTCCAAATAAGCTGCAGGATACCATCCTGAACACAGCACTGTTTTCTCTTTCTCTGTTAGTTTTCCTTTGTTATTTTCTTGTTTGTAATTTTATTGCTAGCATTGTTGTTATTAGTTCTAAATCTTTTGTTTAATTTTTCTATTTAATTTGTCTTTATTTTTTTCAGCATTGTTATTAGTTCTTGTTTAATTTTTCTGTTTCATTTGTCTTTATTCTTTCTCCTCCCCCACTTTATGTAAAAAGAAAGCATTTGAGAGAATAAATGCCAAAGCATGGGGCAAACACTTTGTTTTTGGTCTTTGTATTTGCATTTCTGGGAATGGAACCCAGGGGCTTTCTACCTCCGGGCTATACTCCCAGCCCTATTTTCTATTTTATTTGGAAACAGGGTCTCACTAAGTTGCTGAGAGCCTCACTAAGTAGCTGAGGCTGGCTTCGAACCTGCACGATCCTCCTGTCTCAGCTTCCCAAGCGCGGGGGGACTACAAACAGCTCTGGGGCAAACACTTTGGACTCCAAGGTCAGGACCATGAGAGGGAAAAGAATTACACAATCAGGAAACCAAACACTTAATGGGCTGGAAGATAAACCAACAAATTCCACCCCACCCACCCCAGTAAGCTCTTGGCAAGAATGGAGTACAAAGTCCCAAATCTAAACAAATTGGATAAAATGGTAGACCTGAACAGTCCTCCAAAAATCAAAAACATCCTCCTCAATAACTAACAGTCCCTATCCATCTTTCACAAGAGCCCAGTGGAAGTAACTAAGAGCAGCGGAAACTAAAAATACTAAAATAAGCCAGGTGCATTGACATCATCTCCATCTTTGCAGGTGGTATTTGAAAATCTCCAGAAAAAAGTTCCTATTACCCCCGCTAAATTTTGTGCTTTTCTAGAGTTAGTGTTATTATTCATGCACAAAATAATTATATCCTCCCAACTTTTCTTCCGTGTCATTAATTTTCCCATCTCCATCCCTACTTCTACTTTACTGTTCATATGTTAACCTTTGTCACCTAACCTGCTACCACTAACTCAATCTCTAATCCCCTTTTTCTCTTTCCTCATGAGTTTTTACTTTTCATCCAACCTCTTAATCAGTAAACATATAACAAATCATAATATACTCAACAGTATCCTTGTACTTTATTTACAGTCCCTCTAAAGTGCGGTGGAAATAAAAATTGCCTTGGAAATGTATGGTTAAAACATTACATTATTATTTGTAAGTATTATTCCCATTTAAAGATAAGCTTGGGACTGAGTTTAAAATCCTAATTTCAAGAATGAAATGCTTTGAGCCTAATTTTTATGCAATCTCAGGACTCACTATAAAAATGTAACTACTGCACAGACTACACTTACAAGAAGGAAAACATAGAAAAGAGCGGTGCAAAGATAAAAACCCTGAAAACATGACAAAAAGCCAATAGGACAAAAATTCTTCACAATCTCATAACAATATCACTGATATAGAGATGCAGAAGATACTAGAAAAGTAGACTTAATAAATTTTATTTTCAATATAACTAACGGGCCTAGAAATGAAATTAGAGAATATACATAATGTGAAAGAACATATTAATAAATTGAAAATATAAACACAAGACAAACAGAAGTACAAATGAAAATAAAGTCAATAAGTGACATAAAAATATAAAGTATCATAAACGGACTGAGGCAGATTTAAAAGAGAGCCTCAGTCTTAGAACATTTCACACAAAATACACAGTCAATCATATACAAAATACAATATGGTATCACTGCCAACGTTCAAAATTTCTTAAAAAAACATCGATTTTTCCTAATCTTCGAGAGAAATTGGCATTGTGGAAGGTCTAGAGGTACAAGCCAAGAGTATGAAAAGCCTCTTCACAGAAAAAAATTTGGGGGAAATTTTCAATCTTGTAATATGAGATGGGTATTCACATATAGGACACGTTAAGAGCATTAATTACACATGACCAAAAAACCTCCACTTGCCACAGTATAATCAAAATGGCTAACAAATAGCTCAAAAGGAAAATATCGACTCTATAAAGACCAAAACTCCAGTTAACATTGAGAGATAAAACAAGAAGGATTTTACTATATTTTCAACTGAATTCGGAAAGATAGAAGGCCTTGGAGTGTACTCCAGGCAACCTCCATCGAAGATTTCTATATTCACTAAAGCTATCTTTCAAAAATAAGGAGTAATAAAACCCTTTCAAGATATGCAGTAAATAGAAGAATCTATGACTGCCAAGCCATACAAGAAAAGGCAAAATAAATAAATACAATGTAGACTTCCAGGGAGATGGCAACTGAGAGAAACAGCACATCTCAGTTCTGGTGACATAGGTTGCAAAATGGATTATAAACCAGAATCCAACTATAAGCTGCCTGCAAGAAACAAATGTTACAAGTAAAGACACTCACAAACTAAAGGTGAAGGCCTGGAGCAAAGTAGTCCATGCTGATGGAAATCAAAGACAAGCAGAAGAAGCAACTACGATATCAGACAAATTAGACTTCAAGCCCAAGTTTATCAGAAGAGACAGTGCAGGTCATTTTCTACTGGTAAAAGAAACAGTAAAGCAAGAGGAAATAACAAGAGACACACTTTACGCCACAAACATAGCTGTAGTCAATTCCATAAAACAGACTCTTTATGACATTAAATCACACATAAATCCCAATACAATAATACTGGGAAACTTCAACACTCCTCTCACACTACTAGACCAATCTTTTAGACAAAAGGTCAGTAAAGATGCCTCAGACATAAAGAATACCATAAAACAAATGGAGATATTCAGATACATAGAGACTATTCCATCCAGCTATAGGAGAGTTCACATTTTTCTCAGCTGCTCACGGAACCTTATCCAAAACAGATCACATCCTGGGCCATAAAGTGAGCACTTGCAAATTCAAAAAATGTGACATACTAATCTGAATCTTTTCAGACCACAATGGGATGAAATTAGAAAGCAACTATAAGAAGACCCAGAGCCGGGCGTGGTGGCGCACGCCTGTAACTCCCGCGCTTGGGAGGCGGAGACAGGAGAATCACGCAGGATCGAAGCCAGCCGCCGCCGCTGGCTTAAGAGACCCTGTTTCCAAAAATAAATTAGGTATGGGAATGTAGCCCAGAGGTAGAAGGGCTTCCAGGAACCCCAGTACCACCAGAAAGAAAGAAAGAGATAAAGAAAGAAAGAAAGAAAGAAAGAAAGAAAGAAAGGAAGGAAGGAAGGAAGGAAGGAAGGAAGGAAGGAAGGAAGGAGGAAAGAAAGAAAGAAAGCAAAGAAGGGAGGGAGGGAGGGAGGGAGGAAGGAAGGAAGGAAAAATTAAGAAAGAAAGAAAGAAAGAAAGAAAGAAAGAAAGAAAGAAAGAAAGAAAGAAAGACCCAGAATAACCACATAAATACACGGAGACTTAACACCACACTGCTGAACAAGGATTGGGTAAGAAGTAGTAAGAGGTGAAAGAAGTTAGGGGTGAAATTAAGACATTCCTAGAAACAAAGGAAAATAGACACATAACACTTTGAAGGCAGCGTTGAGAGGAAAAAAACAGCACTGAGTGCCCACAGAAGAACAGAAAATAACCAAATTAGTAACCTACACCTCAAAACCCTTCCAAAACAGGAAGAGTCTAACACCAAAGCCAGTAGAAAACAGAAAATTATTAAAATAAGAGCAGAAATCAAGGAAGTAGAGAATGTAAAAAATACAGAAAATCAACAGAGCCAAATGCTGGTAACCACTAGCCAACCTAATCTAAAGAAACAGACCATCAATCCAAATTACTAAAATAAGAAATGAAAAAGGAGATATTACCACCAACAGCATGGAAATCCAGAGATTACCAGCAACTACTTTCAAAACTATACTCAAAATGGAAAACTTGGAAGAAATTTGCTATTATTGGAAACATGCAACCTTCCTAAATTCATGTAAGAAGGTATGGAAATTTTAATTGAACCAAGAAAAAAGACTGCTAACAACCAAGAGCAATCAAAGAAACTGAGGCAGCATAAAGAGTCCGCAATCAAAGACCCATGACCAGATGGTTTCTCAAGGGGATTTTATAACAGCTTTATAGAAGAGTTCATCTTAATACTCAATATATTCCATGAAATAAAAAATGCAGAACTCTCCCAAATACATCATAGGAAGCCAACAGCTCACTAATACCAAAATCAAATAAACACAGCTCAAGGAAAGGAGAGAAACTGGATGAACTTAGATGCAAAACTGCTAAAAATATACTCGAAACACATAGACAAACCACATCAAGAAAATCATACACCATGACCATGTAGGGTTCATCCCAGGGATGCAGCATATGAAATACCATCCATGTAGTTCATCACATAAACAGAACCAAAGACAAAAATCACACGATCATTCAATAGACACTGAAAAGGCAATGAACGATATCCAGCACAGCACCCTTTTATGGTAAAAGCACTGTAGAAGACCGAAATAGAAGGAACATACCCCAACATCATAAAGACAATCTACAATAGGTCCACAGCCAAGATCATATTAAATAGAGAAACCAAGTGCAAACATTTCCCGTAAAAACAGGAACAAGACAAGGATGTCCCTTATCTCCACTTTTTTGTTTTTTTCTCTTGCGGGTCTGGGCATGCAACCCAGGGGCATCCGACCTGCCAAGCTACACACCCTGGGCTATTTTTTATTCTTTATTTTGAAATTCTTTATTTTTTATTCTTTATTTATTCTTTATTGCGGGTCTCACTGAGTTGCAGAGGGCCTCACTAAGTTAGCTGAGGCTGTCTGAGACCCGCAATCCTCCGCGTCTCAGTCTCCCGAATGCTGGGATTACAAGTGTGTGCCACCAGGCCCGGCTTCACCACTGCTTTGCAATACAGTACCCGAGACTCTAGCCAGAGCAATAAACCTAAAGAAGGAAATCAAAGACGTACAAATAGAAATAAAAGAACTAAAACTATTGCAATTTGCAGATGACATGATACTACCAAGACCCAACCAAAAAGCTTATAAGACAAATCAGCAAATTTAGCAAACTGTCCTGTACAAAATCAATCTTAAAAAATTAGAATCATTCCTTTTTTGCCAACCATAAATACACTGAAAATAAATCCAGAGCTGAACAGAGTGGTGCACACTTGTCATCCTCGCATTTGGGAGGCTGAGACAGGAGGATTATGGTTCATGAACAGCCTCAGCTACTTAGTGAGGCCCTGTTTCAAAATAAAGAATAAAAGCCGGGCGTGGTGGTGCAAACTTGTAATCCCAGCATTCTGGAGGCTGAGACCAGAGGATCGCGGTTTGAGGACAGCCTCAGCTACTTAGTGAGGCCCTCTGCAACTTAGTGAGACCGTGATTCAAATAAAGAATAAAAAATAGGGCAGTGGGTGCAGCTCAGAGCTCAAACGCCCCTGGTTTCCATCCTCAGACCCACAAAACAAACAAACACACAGAACAAAAAATAGGGCTGTGGGTGTAGCTTGGAGGTAGAATGACGCTGGGTTCCATCCCCAGGGCTGAAAATAAATGAAAAAAAAAAAGAATAAAAGAATAAATGAATAAATAAATATCCAGAAAACAGTTCCATCCACAATATCTCACAAAAATAAAATACATAATGAAAACTATAAAACATTGAAAAAAATCAAAGAAGACCTTAGGAGATAGAAAGATCTTCCATGTTCTTGGATTGGCAGAATAAATATCATCAAAATGGCCATCCTTCCAAAACTGATCAACAGATTCAATGCAATACCCATTATGCTAACAAGGTCATGCCTCAAAGACATAGAAAAAATCATTTGGAGGAACAACAACAACAACAACAACAACAACAACAACAACAGAATAGCCAAAGTAGTTCTCAGCAACAAGAACCATGAAGGATGCATCATAATACCTGACTTCAAACTATACTACAAAGCCACTATAATAAAAACAGCATTGCAGTGGCACAAAAGCAGACACATGGAACTATGGAGCAGAAAAGTAGGCTACGAAACAAATCTGCACAATTACAGCCAACTGATTTTTGACAACGAGGCCAAAAACACATCGGGGGAAAAAAGAGAACCTCTTCAACAAATGGTGTTGTCAAAACTGGTTAAGCATATGCAGAAAAATGGAAATAAACCCCACCTTCTCACCCTGCACAAGAGTCAATTCAAGATAGATCAAAGACTTGGAAATTAAACCAGATGTATGCAGCTCCTTGAAGAGGGCATAAAGCCAACACTTCAACACCACAGGCACAGGTAAAATCTTTCTCAACAAGACCCCAAAGGCACAAAAATATTAAAAGGGGAACAATATGCGGGATTGCATTAAATCGAAGAGCTTCTGTACAGCAAAGGAAAATATCAAGAACCTCAGCAGAGAGCCGACAGAATGGGAGAAGAGTTTTGCCAACTATTCCTCCGATAGAGGACTAATATCTAGAATATACAGAGAACTCAAGAAACTCAGCACTAAGAAAACAAATAGCCCAATAAAAAATGGGCAAGGGAACTAAATAGACACTTCACAAAAGAAGAAATTCAAATGTCCAGTAATAAAAAATAAGTAATAAAGTGTAAATAAGTAATTTTAAAATAATTAAAAGGAAAGAAAGGGGGGGGAGCCCAAGACACAGACAGAAGAGCAAATTCAGTTCAGAGACACTGTGTCAGAATGCTCACTATTTTGACCCCTTTGACCTATTGCTGTCATGGAAGTAAACTTGAAAGAAATTTTAGAGTTGGGTACCACATAATGATCACAGCCCATGTGAAAGCTGTGAACGTATTACCATAGGATCTGAGGAAGATGTATTCCCTGAGGAGATCATCCAGGCCAAGTTCTCTGGCAAGGATATTCAGTAAAGTGTACGCATTTGTGATTTATAGCTTTGGTGTACCTGCTCCATGAAAGTTTCCCTTTCACTCTAAGTCAATCTAGGTCAGCTAAACCCCAAAATCTAAACATTAGTAGGGAGTAAGTTGTCAGAGCACATTTTGTAAACTTTTCTCTATTCATTAAATCCTCACCAAGACTTGATTGACAACTATAGATAAATCCTAGCCATGCCCCAGTATTATTTCCCCAAGGAGACAAAACATTGTCCCTCCACCTTTTCAGGGGTGGCGTCATTTGAATATAGTGCTCTTTTTCTAGAATAATGAAAATAGGTTCTAGAATGTTCAAGTGGCTAAGAAAAATGTCTTCCCAGTGTGTGTGTGGCGGGGGTAGTTTTTTTTTTTTTGTGGGGGGGTCCTAGAGATGATCAGGATAAGTCAAAACTATTTTTCTCTCTCCCAGGGGAAGAGCAAAAGCTTCACTTCAGTTTTCAAGTCTGAAAGCTTAATGGAGCAGGAGGTTTCTAATGCAAAGTGAAGGGGAAAGATTCATGAATGTTGACTGTTAAGCCCACAGCCTTGACCACTTCTTCCGGTATTTGTGAATGGAAGTCCATATTTGCATGAAAATATTAGCATTAATCTGGGTAGGAAGGCTCATGATTGATCCACTCTCTCTAAAAACAAGTGAACAATTCTGGGCTGAACAGTGAAACCCCAGTTTTCCTTCTGTGGCAATCAATACTAAGTCAATCCCTTGCCCTGTCCATGTTTCTGGGAAAGTGTCAACTACCATTCAAGAAAGACCATCCTGCTGGGTGTGGTGGTGCATGCTTATAATCCCAGAATTCGGGAGGCTGAGACAGCAGGATCACAGTTTGCAGACAGCCTCAGCTACTTAGTGAGGCCCTTTGCAACTCAGTGAGACCGTGTTTCAAAATAGAGAATAAAAAGTAGGCCTCGGGGGTGTCACTCGGAGGTAGAATGCCCCTGGGCTCCATCCCCAGTTCTGAGAAAAGAGAAAGACCATCTTAAGTTTTCCCAGACTTGAACACGTGTTCTTCAGTATCTAGTTCTTTCAATCAGTCTTCTACACATCATACTGAAAAGTACACAGGAAGAAAAGGGGAAAAATAAGATGACTGTTTCTTGAAACAGTGGAGAATGCCATTCCTTAGGGTGAAGCTATTCTTACCAGGGTTATGTAAAAACCACCTAATATCAGTGCTAGTTCACTTTTTAAATTAATGTTACATAAAATTAAGTCTTAGAAAAAATATTAGCCCATCTGAAAACAGAAATATTAACATTCGTTAATCTAGCCTAGATTCTTACAGGGGCAGACAGCAAATGGATGGAGAATCTGGCAACTGTATATGTAATGATTCTACCTCCATCATGATTCTGTCCTCACTCTCACTGTATACCATTACTCAGACTGAATATAGTAGGACAAAAGCATTCATACGACACCACGCTGCTATGAGAATTATTTGTTTTGCTATGATTTATCATTTCACTTAAGCCACCCCAGTCAGAAACGTTTGTCATATCATTTTGTCTTTCCATATGCCTTTGTGTCTTTTCCCACAGTCCTTCTACATGCACTGCATGCCCATTTCTTTAAAGAGTTGGTGGGATTCCTAGTCCTGGAATGTTCATTTTGCCAGCACAGGTCTATACCTTCATCGGCCTAAGAAAATTTGGCTCCACAGGAAAGTGAACTTTTAAGATTTTCATCATTTTGTATTCTCTTAATGAGTCTGATAATAACAATGGAGTAACTGTACCCTTATCTAAGCACTGATCATTTTAGGCCCGTCATCCTTAAGCTCCTTCTCTGAGCCAAGCTCACTTCTCTTAGAAGAACAATAAGCCTCAAATTCAATTGGCTTCTCTTCTCTGTCTTCTTTCTCCCAGACTCTACATGGTACAAAGAACTGTATACTCAGAGAAACCTCAAAACATGGCGCCCCTACTTCCTTTCAACTTTATGCCATTAAGGGTCAGCATCTTCACAGAGCTGCGATTATTAGGGAGAGAATTAAACTTCCCTTGGGTTTGGTCTATTTACTTTCTCATCCAAATCCAGCTCATAAGCACACAGAGAGGCATCCACTGGACACTGTTTATTTTTATTTATTTTTAATATCAAGTCAGGTGTCTCCAGCTGTCTTCATTTATCACCACCTGATAAGCGTTTCCTTTATTTCCTGTGCACAAAATCCTGTTGGCTATTCATGTCTTGAACCTAACGTAGTATTCTTGGAGAACATATTTACCTTTTAATTAAGGTAAAATTTGATGCTCAATCATTTTCAGTTCGAAATCTGAGAGTGCCCTAAAATACATAAACACAAAGAAACATTCAATTTTTCTCTGAATCTCAAATTTGTTTTAGAATTTCAAGACCAGGATGAAGAGCCCGGGAGAGGCTATTCATTACCGATTTGTGATCTGTAACCTCTTAAATTTCCTCCTGTGCTTGGTGGGTTAAAAAAAAGAGAGAGAAAAAACAACTTCTCCATTACCCCTGAACCATTGTGCAATAGGAAGATGCATAGGAAAATTATATGATACTATAGAAAAGAGAAAAAAGGCATCACATAACTATTTGCTATTTGTAGACATTCACTTAACAAGTGACAGAAAGAACTTCTGGTGAGCCAAAACTTAATTGTAGAAAGACCTGGGGATGGGAATGTTTGCCATGGGAATATATTCAGGGAGGAGAAGTTAATCATTCAGCTTTGCTAATTCTTTGGAACTCTGGACATTGACTATGATTCTGCAGAACTGCACATCTTTACCCCTAATGTGTTTGTTGCTATTGTTCTACAATATTCTTGTATTGTTCTGATATCCTGCATGGATTCCGTTTTGCTAATCTCCATTTTCCGCAGAACTTCAATTTACAATGCTGAACTTAATGTGTAGGGGCCTGATAATACGCATTGCAAACTCCACCTCTTTATCTGCTCACCTGTTCTCTCTGTTCTCTTTCCAGTTGCCTTTATATTCTTGTAGTAGTTCAGGGGATTGAGCCACAGATCCTTACTGATGATCTGGAAGAAGAAGGGGAACAGGTCAAGTCAGGTCTCAGGCCTAACCTGATTTTCCAATTAATAGGAAACCCACCAACATCATTAATGTTATGTCCCTCTGGATCCCACCTCAACAATCCTGTTGGAGCCTGCAAAGCTGTGATCAGTAAACCAGTTGAAGAAGTTAGGGCTGCTATTGTGTTGCCGGTGGATGAAGGCTTCATGTTTATAATCCTGATACCACTGAATTGGAGTGGAATAAGTTGCCCAATATCCTACAAAAAGAGGAATACCTGGGAAGAAGTTGAATCGTAATAAACCATACATTTCCACAAACCATCCAGGGAGTCCCTTCTTACCAGTCTTATTAATGAGGTATTCCTTAACGATCACATCATTCTGGAAGTAGGGGTTGTTCCCAAAGAACATCCTGATCTTGCAGACACTACTAGCATGCGTGCATTCTTCAACCTGCCAGAACAATTGTGAAA
The DNA here is from genome assembly GCF_963383645.1 of Muscardinus avellanarius. NCBI lineage: Eukaryota > Metazoa > Chordata > Mammalia > Rodentia > Gliridae > Muscardinus > Muscardinus avellanarius. The sequence continues at coordinate 7,848,895 of NC_137809.1, forward strand.
GCTGAAATCTATTTCCAGTGATGCGTTTGTAGAAATGAATTATTTTCCTTACCCTCCCTTGATCAACCCCTAACCTCCAAATCAGTCATGTAGCCAAGCATGTCTTCATCTTGATCACTGATGATCGGTGACATGTGGGGGTGGTTCACAAACTTCCTTGGGTCAAGGAGCCTTCAGATTCCACAGGAGATGCTACAAGCAACCGAGGCAGCTGGAAAAGCTAGGAGAGTACAGGGCATTTCCCAGATATGAAGGCATATCCACTTCTGGTCCTCATCCCAAATCCCTGCTTTTCATCACACATCCTAAGGCCTACAGGGATCCTGGATGCAGACAAATCAGAGACTGTCTGTACTGACTCTAAAAGGGTCTGTTTCCTAACAGTGGCATAGATCTTTCAGTGTGCTGAGCACTAGCCAAAAATATGCCTATGTCTAAACATGAACCATCTCAGCTCTATGTCTTATTCAGCCCCTTCCATCGCTTTATTCCAGATTTCTAGGCGTGTGGATGCAGTCCCCTGTTTTTTCTTCATCCTGTAGGTATTTCTACGCTAAACATACCCCTGAAGTACTCACTCTCCCTCTAGTCTGGGTAGGCAGAAAAGAAAATCAAAAGGATACAGTTTGGGCCCAGAAGCCAGGGATGCCCTGGATGATGTTTCTTCTGCAATCCAGATGAGACTTGCGCCTCTGCTTCAGCTTCTGCTTTAGGCGAGCATAGGCTCTGGTGGCTTGGGTATTCACTGGCTCCAGATCTAACTGAAGGTCTCGTAATTCTTCCAGAGGAGGCCTGAGCCCAGACTGAGCCTGGTGATCCTCCTGCTTCTCCAAGCACTCCTCTGCATGATGCCGCTGCTGTTGTTCAAGCTCTTCTTTTGGCCCCTGCTTTCCCATCTCCTCCTTCTGCTCCTCGTCTTCTTGCACATCTTCCTCGGTCTCTACCTCCACTACCTCCATTACTTCCGACATCAACAGCACTCCCTCCTCTCCCATGGCTACCTCATCTCCGCCCAACCAGGCCTCGGGCAGCTGCAGAACCTCCATGGAGGACTCTTCACACTTCTCCCCACCACCACCACCTCCAACTAAACTCTGCAGTGCCTGGGCCCTGGTAGAAAGAGCCTCAGGGGTCTGGCCCCCAGGAGACTCTAGGGTCTCCTGATCTTGAAGGCTCCCTCCCAGGACGAGAAACTGGGGGGCTTCCATGGCCGCCCCGCTTTCCCCGCCCTTTCCTTTACTCGCCATGTGCCCTCGTCTTCAACAGATACAGGTGCGACCGAAGTAGAAGCCTGGTAATCCAGGTTCACACACGAAGACAGTGATCTGCTATTCTGTGGACGAGATTAGACGCATACAGCTATGCTGGGGCTAATACTTTCCTTCCGTCTTCCGGTAGGCTAGGATTTAGGCGCATGCGCATAGCTTTATGACGTAATATGGGCTACCTTGAGAGAAGGCGCAGACAACCAACTAGACCTGTCTTCTATGCCCAGGGCCAATCAGAGACAGCAAGGTGGTGTTTTCATGCATAGTCCCCCTCTGGATTCAGCACCTACAGTCAGGGGGCTTTGCTACATTCCAAATGCTACCTCCAAACTCACGCTATCTAGTCAAATTCCCATGTGTCTTGTTTCAGTGACCCACAGGGGGAAAAATGTGGCGCTGCTATAGAAGCACACACAATTGGATGTTAATGTGGCAGGGTAGAGACGGATTGAGAAGATGTGGCTGAAAGGTAAAAACAATCCTTCAGATTCCTGATGTTGAATTTAGTTACTCAACTGGGGAGGTTCATTCTAGGACACTTTAAGATCGGGGCAAGTAAAATGAAGACTCTAAAAAACAAGGTCTCTGTATTGATCCCCATTCTTAAGAAAAATAATTCTTGCCGGGGTGGTGGCGCACCCTCGTAATCTCCGCGCTGGCAGGCGGAGACAGGAGGGTCGCGCAGGTCCGAAGCCAGCCTCAGCTACTGAGTGAGGCTCTCAGCAACTTAGTGAAGCCCTGTTTCCAAACAAAACTAAAAATAGGTCTTAGAGTACAGCCCGGGTAGAAAGCCCCTAGGATCCACCCCCATACTACCGCAAAAATATTAATAATAACAATAATAACAATTCTTTTACGAATTTGAAAAAACCTGAGATGATGCTTATTAAATCTTTGCCGCATTCCCACATTTGTGCAAGGATTTCTAGACAAAAGACAGGCATTTGCTGAACTATTAGAATATGGCTACTAGCGTTTCGTTTAACAATTGACTTCACAGAGGATTGTGTATTTTCAACATACACATATGCGCAATACATATTTTCAAGACATGAGAGAATTTCAGTTCCGAGGTGGATGTGAAGGGTGGGTCAGAGAGCGTCTGAGCGTCCCTTCCAACATCCGTGCCTTTGTGTAGTTCTTCGTGCCTTCGCCCTTCGTGCATCCCTTCATCCCCTCTTGCCTCCCTTCCTGCATCCCTTTGTCCCTTCCTGCCTCCGCTCCTCCCTTCAGGCGCTCCTCCCTTCCTGCTCCGCTCCTCCCTTCCTGCCTCCACTCTTTCTTCGGACGCTCCTCCCTTCGGGCACACCTCCCTCCCTGCCTCAGCTCCTCCCTTCCACCGCTCCTCCCTCCCTGCCTCCGCTCCTCCCTTCGACCGCTCCTCCCTTCCTGCCTCCCTCGTCCCTTCCCGTTGTCCTTCCGGGCGCAGTCCCTGTCGTCCCTTCAGGTCCTCGTCCCTTCCCGCCTCCCTCATCCCATCAGGTACTCCTCCCTTCCTGCCTCCTCGTCCCTTCGGGCGCTCGTCCCTTCCTTTATCCCTCGTCCTTTCCAGTCGTCCCTTCGGGTGCTCGTCCTTCCCTGCCTCCTTTGTCCCTTCGGGTCCTCGTCCCTTCCCGCCTCCCTCGTCCCTTCAGGAGCTCGTCCCTTTTGGTGCTCGTCCCTTCCTGCCTCCTCGTCCCTTCCGGCCTCCGCTCCTCCCTTCCCGTCATCCCTTCGGGCGCTCGTCCCTTCCCGCCTCCCTTGTCCCTTCCCGTCATCCCTTCGGGCGCTCGTCCCTTCCCGCCTTCCTCGTCCCTTCCCGTCATCCCTTCGGACGCTCGTCCCTTCCCGTCATCCCTTCGGGCGCTCGTCCCTTCCCGCCTCCCTCGTCTCTTCCCGACGTCCCTTCGGGTGCCCGTCTCTTCCTGCCTCCCTCGTCCCTTCAGGTGCTCCTCCCCTCCTGTCTTCCTCGTTCCATCCAGCGCTCGTCCCTTCCTTTATCCCTCGTCCCTTCCCGTCGACCCTTCAGGCACTAGTCCCTTCCCGCCTTCCTCGTCCCTTCCCGTCATTCCCTTCGGGCGCTCGTCCCTTCCCGTCATCCCTTCGGGCGCTCGTCCCTTCCCGTCATCCCTTCGGGCGCTCGTCCCTTCCCGCCTCCCTTGTCCCTTCCCGTCATCCCTTCGGGCGCTCGTCCCTTCCCGCCTTCCTCGTCCCTTCCCGTCATCCCTTCGGGCGCTCGTCCCTTCCCGTCATCCCTTCGGGCGTCGTCCCTTCCCGCCTCCCTCGTCTCTTCCCGACGTCCCTTCGGGCGCTCGTCCCTTCCCGCCTTCCTCGTCCCTTCCCGTCATCCCTTCGGGCGCTCATCCCTTCCCGCCTCCCTCGTCTCTTCCCGACGTCCCTTCGGGTGCCCGTCCCTTCCTGCCTCCCTCGTCCCTTCAGGTGCTCCTCCCTTGCTGTCTTCCTTGTCCCTTCGGGCGCTCGTCCCTTCCTTTATCCCTCATCCCTTCCCGTCGTCCCTTCGGGTGCTCGTCCCTTCTCACCTCCCTCGTCCCTTCCTGCCTCCCTCGTCCCATCAGGTACTCCTCCCTTCCTGCCTCCCTCGTCCTTTCCGGCGCTCCTCCCTTCCTGCCTCCCTCGTCCCTTCAGTGCTCCTCCCTTCCTGTCTTCCTCGCACCTTCGGACGCTCGTCCCTTCCCGTTGTCCTTTCGGGCACTCGTCCCTTCCTGCCTCCCTGGTCCCTTCAGGTGCTCCTCCTTTTCTGCCTTCCTCTTCCCTCCCTGCCTCCGCTCCTCCCTTCCTGCCCCCGCTCCTCTCTTCCTGCCCCCGCTCTTCCCTTCCTGCCCCTGCTCCTCTCTTCCTGCCCCCGCTCCTCCCTTCCTGCCTCTGCTCCTCCCTTCGGGCGCTTGTCCCTTCCTGCCTCCGCTCCTCCCTTCCTGCCTCTGCTCCTCCCTTCCTGCCCCCGCTCCTCCCTTCCTGCCCCCACTCCTCCCTTCCTGCCTCTGCTCCTCCCTTCGGGCGCTCGTACCTTCCTGACTCCGCTCCTCCCTTCCTGCCTCCTCTCCTCACTTCCTGCCTCCTCTCCTCCCTTCCTGCCCCCGCTCCTCCCTTCCTTATGGGATAATTATGGATTAATACCTCAATAACTCCTTTTTTTTTTTTTTGGTGGTACTGGGGTTCCTGGAAGCCCTTCTACCTCCGGGCTACACTCCCAGGCCTATTTTACATTTTTATTTGGAAACAGGGTCTCTTAGGCCAGCGCGGCTGGCTTCCGACCTGCCTGGCTTGGGTTGGCACTTTTAAAAAAGGAAGTTGGCCACACTTGATTTATCATGCATAAATGACTTCTAAAATAACAGATTTTGCCCAGCGTGGTGGTGCAAGCTTGTAATCCCTGCACTTGGGAGGTAGAGACAGGAGGATGGCCCAGGTTGGAAGCCTAACTCACTGGCTTAAGAGACCCTGTTTCCAAATAAAAATATAAAAAATAGGTCTGGGCGTGTAGCCCGGACGTAGAAGGGTTTCCAGGAACCCCAGTACCACCAAATTAATAATTAATAATAATAATAATAATAATAATAATAATAATAATAAATAGCTTTTGCTGGATGTGTTGGTCCTCATTTATGATCTCAGTACTTGAGAGGCTGAAACGGGTGAATGGCAGGTTTGAGGACAGCCTCAACAACTTAGTGAGACCTGGTTTCAAAATTGAAAATTAAAAAATAGATCTAGGGGTAAAGCTCTGAAGTAGAATGTGCCTGGCTTCAGTCCAAGTACTACCAAAAAAAAAAATAGATTTTAATTTTCACTGCAAAAAAGTTAATGTCAAGTGATAGATTGATTTAATAATATAGACACCATGTTTATGTTCTTATATCTGTATGAATACACCAGGTGCAGATACATCACAAGACTGCCTACTGTGGTTTACAAGTATATTTCAGCAATAAAAATTATTATTATTATTTTTTTGGTGGTACTGGGGGTGGAACCCAGAGGCTTTCTACCTTCAGGCTATACTCCTAGACCCAGTTTTATATTTTATTTGGACACTGGGTCTCACTAAGTTGCTGAGAGCCTCAGTAAGTAGCTGAGGTTGGCTTTGAACCTGTGCGATCCTCCTGTCTCAGCCTCCCAAGTGTGGGGATTACAAGCATGCGCCATCACACCTGGCTCTAAAAATTGTTTTAAAAAGCTTTTGGCATTAAGTCCAGCACTGTTTATCTTATCTATGGAAAAAACAATAGGTATAAAACACCAACATCCCATATTTTTTTTGTAAAAATAAAATTAAAATGACATACTTTATTGTTTGTCAACAGAAACACAAACTGGCGCTAGGGAGGAGGAGACAGGTGGATCGCCCAGGTTCAAAGCCAGCCACGCTGGCTTAAGAGACCCTGTTTCCAAATAAAAATATAAAAATAGGTCTGGGAGTGTAGCCCGGAGGTAGAAGGGCTTCCAGGAGCCCCAGTACCCAAAAAGAAAAGAAAAAGATAGAATCACAAACTGAATTACAGTAGTTACTCTGTGTGTGTATATAACTGGGGATTAAGCCCAAAGTTGTTCAGCCTTTAAGATATACTCAACCCCTTTCTATCTTTATTTTGACAAGATATTAATGGTCACTGGCCTTGAACCTAGTTACCCTCCTTTCTTGGCCTCCCAAGTGTTGGGATTACAGATGTGCATACCACACTATAGGTATGCATTCCGCGCTTTCTCTCTCATCACATTTTTATATAGCTGTATTAATCACATAGCAGTTTTCTGTTAGGTCAGTTTGTTTTTGTTTTGTATAATGTAAACTGAGCTTTTCAATTTGAACTTTACAAACTGAATTTTTTTCAGTTACATTAAGATGTACGCCTGTGCAGGGTACTACACTGGAGTTTTAAACATACTGTAATAAAATTCTATTCTTTTTGCCACTTAACAGAAAACTGATGGAAGCCGATCATCCTGGGAAACTCTTTATTGGAGGCCTCAGTGCAGAAACAACTGAAAAGACAATTGAAGCAGCATTTGGAAATTTTGGATGTATCCTGGAAGGTAACTCTTAAAATACATTTGTCCATAGTAAACTTTTGTTAATTAAGTATGTTGTGGGGACAGCTAAATTAGAATACATATATCCTAAAAACTATGTGAATGCTGTCTTTTTTAGTCTTCAATTTTTTATTAGAAAAGCACCCATACATCGCAACAGGTGAAGGGTCTCCCAAAGCATCTGCTACTGGAAATTAAAACAAGCAACAATAATTGTGTTGCAGGGCAGATGCAAAATGTGATGAGATGCCAGGCGTGGTGGCGCACGCTTGTAATCCCCGTGCTTGGGAGGCTGAGACAGGAGGGTCGTGCTGGTTCGGAGCCAGCCTCGCTGGCTTAAGAGACCCTGTTTCCAAATAAAAAAAAGTATAAAATAGGGCTGGGAGTGTAACCCGGACGTAGAAGGGCTTCCAGGAAACCCAGTGCCACCAAAAAAAAAAAAAAAAATGTCATGAGGTAAGGTAGATACAAAGTTATTTACTGTTGACATTGAAATTTCTAGGAGTAATTGGAAGGTAAGATTTGGGGTTTTAAGATAAATTTCCAATAATTGAAAATGTGCCTAAGATCACAAAAGAATCCTTGTTAGAAATTGTGAAAAGATTGGATGTTTTGGAAAAATGAAAAGTTACATTTTTGTGTTACGTAAATCGAACTGACTTATATGCGTTACAGTTCTTTTGATGAAGGATAAAGAAACCAACAAGTCCAGAGGCTTTGCTTTTATTACTTTTGAAAGACCTGCGGATGCTAAGGATGCTGCTAGAGATATGAATGGAAAGGTAAGAATTGTGAATAATATCTTGCCTCCAATCAGGAGCTAATGGTATTTCTACATTTTTTTTCAGTTTCAAAAAGTTTTGAAATTGTGTAATGCCATATGAGCCAAGATTCTTTAGCCATCACTCTTATTTTTGTCATATATGAAAAATACATTGGGAAGATTGAAATAAACATGGTACTAGGTAATATAAATTAAACCTATTTTATGCTAGTATTATCGGTTTAAATGGGCTCTTAGCATATAAAAAGCTGTAAAATAAAAGAAACCCATATAAAAACAATGAGAATGAGCTGATATTTTTTAAATGCTACTGCAATATTTGGAAGTACTTGTATGGGAAAAAAAACAAAGGATTTTCTAGGAGATAAAAGCCTAGCTATACTAAAGAGGAGGCAAACTTACTAGGTATATGTAGCAGTAGGTAAACTTCTAAAGAAAGTAATTCTTTGTTTCTTACTTACTTACTAACTTACTAAGGTACTAACTTACTTATTGTGCTGGGGATTGAATCCAGGGACAGTCTAGCTCTGGGCTACATTCCCAGCCCTATCTTAATTTTTATTTTGAAAGGGTCTCACTGAGTTGCAGAGGGCCTAAGTAGCTCCTACCTCAGCCACCAAAGTACTGGGATTACAAGTGTGTGCCGCTATGCCCAGCTCATTTTAAAATAGAAAATGATGTGGACATGTTGAAGATGTATCTCAGAATAAGAATTGACAATCTTTTCCCATTATAAGAAGTTTTGTGATATACTCAGTGATTTTTGTATAATTACTAACTGCTAGTAATGTTTTATAGTTGTGGTTGAGGAATCATTTTAATTTTTTTTTTTTTTTTGGTGGTACTGGGGTTCCTGGAAGCCCTTCTACCTCTGGGCTACACTCCCAGACCCATTTTTACATTTGTATTTGGAAACAGGGTCTCCTAAGCCAGCGCGCAGGACTGGCTTCAAACCTGCCAGATCCTCCTGTCTCTGCCTCCCAAGCGCGGGGATTACAAGAGTGCGCCACCACACCCGGCTATCATTTTAATTTTTTACACTGTCCTGGATCGTCAGTTCTGGAAATATTGTGTGTAGCATTGTAGTCATGTCTTTTTTTTCTTTCCCTTTACTTTGTTCCTTACTGTTTTCCAAGTCTCCTGTGGTTATCTTAATCTTTAAACTGTGCCTAGTATGCTATTCTTTACTCTAGGTCTTGCTCCTTTGCAGTTGTTGGGAATTATTTTCCCTATGTTGCCTCAAGAATAAAAATGTCAGGCTGGGCGTGGGGGCACACCCTTGTAATCCGCCCGCTTGGGAGGTGGAGACAGGAGGATCGTGCAGGCTCAAAGCCAGCCTCTCTGGTTTAAGAGACCCTGTTTCCAAATAAAACTATACAAAAAGCTGGGAGTGTAGCCCAGAGTAGGGTTTCATCCCAGTACCACCAAAATAATAATAATAATAATAATAATAATAATAATAATAATAATAATAATAATAATAATAATAAAATAAACATGTCTTCAAAAAGAGAACTTATACTGCATATTTTCTCCAAATATTTTATCCTTTCCCTATATTTGTTGGTATTTTATAGCACTATATTATTTATTTATTTGAGAATTGTCAAATTGTTTAAACTCTAAACTAATTTCATTGTGGTATGTAAATGAAAATTATGTTTACGTGTCTAAAGTTGTTATTGGTACGTTGAAGAGCATTCTTACTTAATTTTACTATTTGAGCTTTTTTTTTTTTTTGGTAGCACTGGGGAAGGAATCCAGGGACATTACTCTTCTGAGCTCTACCCATTCCCCCCAGCCTGGTTTTATTTTTTTTTATTTTGAAACAGCATCTCAAATTTCAAAGAGCCTAAGTTGTTGAGGCTGTCTATGAAGCTGTGATCCTTCTATCTCCGTTTTCCAAGTACTGCAATTACAGCCTTTGCCACCCCACTGGGCTATTTCAGAGGATTTGTTTGTTTGCAGTGTCGAGGATTGAACCCAGGGACATTCTACCTTTGAGATACAGCCCTAGTCCCTATTTTTGTTCTTTATTTTGAAACAGGGTCTCACTAAGTTGCAGAGGGCCTCACTAAGTTTAGGCTGAGGCTGGCCGTGCACCTTCGATCTTTCTGTCTCAGCCTCCCAAGGACTGAGATTACAAGCCTGAACTACCATTCCAGGCTTCAAAGTTTTAGAGAAATTAAAACTATAGTGCATGCTTGTAATACCACTCTTGGGAAGCTGAAACTGGAGAATCACAGATTCACAGCCAGCCTCAGCTGCATAGGCTTTCCAAAACTTTGTTTCAAAATAAAGACTAAAAAAAATATGGCTGGAGGTGTATCTAGGAGGTAGAATGCTCCCAAGTTCAATCCCCAGTACTGCAGAATATGAAGGAAGGAAGAAGGAAGGAAGGAATGTTCTTGCTGGGCACAGTGGCAAACACTTGTAATCCCAATACTTGGGAGACTGAAACACAAGGATTGAAAAATCGTGGACAGCCTCAGCTACTTAGTGAGGCCCTTTGCAATTTGGTGATTGTCAAAACAAAAATTTTCAAAATGAGGCTGGATGTGCAGCTTGGAGGTGGAAGGTTTCTGGTTTCAATCCCAAGTACAGAAAAAAAAATCTTTATTAGATATAAAGTTCATAATTGGAGATTAATTTAGGGTAATTTTTGTTTGTAAGCAAAAGAGCAGGTAAGTTTGTATAGACAGTGTCCTAAATATCCTAGCAGAAGTGGTAATCTGTTTATTGTATCAGGTATTATCATCAAAATAGCTATAGAAATGGATATAATCCTAATTACCCACTTCATTGAGAATGTTTAACAGGGAGGAAAGAAAATATGTAATAAATATATTAAATGCTGCATGCACATAAATATTAAGGAAACATGTAATTAGAGGTTTCAGTGTCATCTAGAAGAAGCAAGTGACAGAAAATGTTTGAGGCCACAATAATAAAAACTGTAATAAAAACTGCAGTATTGGCCTGTGTAGCTGTTAATGTTGTAAAAGGGAATATAACTTCCAGAGGATTTTATGGGGTTTAGGATCTCTGAAAATAATTTTCATAATTTATATGTAAGAGTAATTATGTCCTGCACTATGTGTTAAAAAGTGTTTTAGATCTCCAGAGAAGAATTCATTAGGAAATTATTGTGAGACTTTTAAGTACATTAAAGTTCATCTGAAAAATAAGAAAATGAAACTCTGGTACTGGGAATGGAACTGAGGGACATTCTTTCCCTAAACTACACCTCCAGCTCATTTGTATTTAATTTTATATTTTATTTAATTATGGTTTTTTTTTTTATTTTGGTGGTACTGGAGGTGGAACGTAGGGGCATTCTACCTCCAAGCCATACCTTCAGACCTTTTTTGTTTTTAATTATTCTTTATTTTGAAACCGGATCTCAGTGTGTTGCAAAGGGCCTCACTAAGTAGCCGAGGTTGTCCTGGAACGGCGATCATCCGGTCTCGGCCTCCCAGATGCTGGGATTACACACGTGTGCCACTGCGCCTGCCTTCATTTGTATTTTTATTTTGAAAGAGACTAGATTGCTTAGAGTCTTGATAAGTTGCTATGTCTGGTTTTGACCCATCAATTCCCCTGCTCAGTTTCCCAATTCCTGAGATTAGAGGTATTCAGTACAGTGCCCAGATTATGGTTCCATCTAAAGAATTAAAATTAGAACTTGAGTACATAAAATATTTCAATGTTTTATTTTTTTCTTTTCTCTTGTTTTCTTTCTTTCTTTTTTCCCCCAGTATTTTCTTTTCAGTAGTAGGGATGGAATCCAGGGGCACCTCCAAGCTATACCACTAGCCCTAAGTTTTTGTTTTTTGTTTTTGGTGGTACTGGGGTTCCTGGAAGCCCTTCTGCCTCCAGGCTACACTCCCAGACCTATTTTATATTTTTATTAGGAAAAAGGCTCTCTTAGCCAGTGCGGCTGTCTTCAAACCTATGCAATCCTCCTGTCTCTGCCTCCCAAGCTATGGGATTAGAAGCCTGTGCCACCATGCCAGGCTCCCAGCTCTAGTTTTAGTCTTTTTTTTTTTTTCTTTTTTGGAAGTACTGGTGTTGGAACCCAGAGACAGTCTACATCCGAACTTCACTCTCAGCCATACTTTTTAATCTTTTCTATTTTTTAAAAGGGACTCACTGAGTTGCAAAGGGGCTTGCTAAGTAGCTGAAGCTGCCCAGAACCACCTTCTGCAGGTCTCTACCTCCTGAATGCTGGGATTACAAGCATGTGTCACCACACTTCCTTACTATCCTGTTTTAAGAGGAAAAATAGTAAATATCATGGCTAATTTGTAGTACAAATTAGCTAACTGCAGTACATTTTTTATGCGGTAACAGGATTGAACCCAGGGACACACTACCACCAAGCCATGTTCAGAGCCCTATTTTTTTATTCTTTATTTGAAACAGGCTCTCAAGAAGTTGCAAAGAGCCTCACTAATTAGCTAAGACTGGCTTCACACCTGCCGGATGCTCCTGTTTCAGACTCCAAATGCTGGGATTACAATTGTGTGCCACCATGCCTGGCTCAGTACTCTATAATGGGTTTTATTTTTTTTAATTTTTATTTTTTACCTACGGTATGAACTCAGGGACATTCTACCTGAGAGCTATACCCCCAAGCCCTATTTTAATTCTTTATTTTAAAATAGGACCTCACTAAGTTATGGAGGGCCTAAGTAGCTGAGGCTGGCCAGAACCTGCTATCTCCTTTCTCAGCCTCCCAAGTACTGGGATTACAAGCATGTGACACCACACCCAGCCAAATTTGCAGATAATTCTTGTGTCGAAAGTTGGATTTACAAAAATAAGTTGAGCCTTACAAATTGTAAAAAGTAGATATGTTTCGCCGGGCATGGTGGCGCACGCTTGTAATCCCCGCGCTTGGGAGGCAGAGACAGGAGGTTCAAAGCCAGCCCCACACGCTGGCTTAGGAGACCCTGTTTCCAAATACAAATGTAAAAATGGGTCTGGGAGTATAGCCCGGAGGTAGAAGGGCTTCCAGGAACCCCAATACCACCCCTCTCCCCAAAAAAATAGGTAGATATGTTTTTCTTTAGACTATTTGGGATGTGTTAATATTTTATGATATATTAAAGCCATTTAAAAGTCTAAAAGCATTCCAAGGAATGGTAAACGTATACGTATTTTTGTATTGGATTAGTTAATGGAAGGCTTTGCTAATGAAGTAGGTCATGAGGTTGGCATTGTGGAACACCTAATCATTTCAGAAGAAAATGTTTGCTTTTGGAAGAACATTCATCTATAATTCATTTAGAGCAAATGTAAGTTTGTCAACTGTATTTCTTTAAATTGAAGTTAATACAGTAATGATGAATTTTTAGACTTTGGATGGAAAAACAATTAAAGTAGAACAAGCAAACAGACCATATTATGGAGGTGGTAGGAGGAGGAGACTACGAATTTTTTCAAGAAATAGACTTCCAGCAAGAAATCTGAGATGTGGAAGAGGAGGAAGTGGAAGAAAAAGAGGACATCCTTCACATGGAAGATGCTTGGGTAATGTTTTAAAATATAGGAGTGAAACCATAGAACTGAACTTCAGTAAGTTTGAATAGACATTATTTTCTCATTTACTTCCTTTATGATACAATAAACTTATTAATTAGGAAACCCTGTTACGTAACTTACAGAAGCAATTGATGTTTATAATTGTTTTAAACTGAGCCAGGTGTGGTGGCGCACGCTTGTAATCCCAGCATTTGGGAGGCTGAGACCTGAGTATTGCGGCTCACAGACAGGCTCAGCTGCTTAGTGAGGCCCTCTGCAACTCAGAGAGACCTGGTTTCAAAATAAAGAATAAAACATTGGGCTGGGGGTGTAGTTCTGAGGTCAAATGCCTCTGGGTTCCATCCCCAGACCCGCAAAATATACATACATACATACATACATACATACATACATACATACATACACACACACACACACACACACACACACACACACACACACACACACACACACACACATATATATATATATATATATATATATATATATATATATATATATATTTGTGGTACTGGGGTTCCTGGAAGCCCTTCTACCTCCGGGCTACACTCCCAGACCTATTTTTTTTTTCATTTTTGCAAACAGGGTCTCCTAAGCCAGCGCGCGCGGCTGGCTTCGAACCTGCGCGATCCTCCTGTCTCCACCTCCCAAGCGTGGGGATTACAAACCTGCACCACCACGCCCGGCGTTTATATATATTTTAACCATAATCATAGACAGTAATTAATATCAATTGCAAACTGAATTTAGATTTTATCATTTGTGCTAATTGTCTCTACTCATTCAATACTCTCTACAGAAATCAGTTCTCTTGATCACATTGTTTTTCACCCAGGATTCCAAATTTATAGCTTTATCACAAAATCACAACAGAAATAAAAGGCAGAGTACTCAGAATTCAAACTCTTGGTGTTTCTTCCTTTTAATTTTGTTTTTGTATTGGCGATTGAGCCCAGAGGCATTCTACCTCCAAGCTACATACACCCCAGCCCAATTTTGTATCTTACTTGCAAACGGGATCTCGTTAGGTTACCGAGAGCCTCACTAAGTTGCCGAGGCCTGGCTTTGAAATGGTCGTCCTCCTTACTTAGCCTCCCAAGTACTGGAATTATAAGCTTGTGCCACCATGCTCAGCTTTGGTCTCTCATCGTTTGGTTTTGTGAGTGCTTTTGAAAATCAATGTGAACACATTCATCGTTTTTATATGTGGATTTGTACATTAGCCTTCTGAAGGGCATTTGCATTCAGAGAATTATCTAGACCTTAGAACTGTAGTTTCTAAACCGTGCCTCTTACTCAGTAAAAGATGAAAATCACTGCTTCATGAATATGGATGCATGCCTCTTTACTTTATGACTGAGAAGAAAGCATCATTGAAACTACAAATGTGATCCAGGCACGGGGATGCCTGCCTATAATCTCAGCTGTTTGGGAATCTCAGGAAAAAGTTTTAACATTGCTGGCAAGCATAGGCAACAAGTGATACCTTGCCTCAAAATGAAGGGAAGGGGGTGTAGCACAGTCATAGACCACTTATGTAGCACATGCAAGGTCCTTGTACTGTCAGAAAAAATTGTATTTGTGTATTCTTTTCATATCTTTATTTCCAGTGCTGGTAATTGATAACCAGGGCCTTGAGCTTGCTGATCAAGCGAGCTTTATCACTGAGCTACATTTCCAGCAGCTTTTTGAGACCGGATATCATTAGTTTGCCAAGTCAACCTTCAAATTTAGGATTCTCCTGCTTCAGCATACGAGTGTACTAGGATCATGCGCATGTGACACCATGCTGCATGCAGTGTTCAGTTGATGTTGACCAAGTACAAAAAAGGGAATCCCTTTTCAGTTTTTAGAGATGCAAATGTCAAAAAAGAGCAACTCTTGGGAGAAAATATTTGTTACAGATATTAGCACCAAAAACCTAATCTGTAGGTTCCGTTTTGGTAATCAGAGAAGTGATTCCTTGAAGGTATTTTCTTATAAGTGAAATTGAAGTTTGCCACCTTTATAAGATACAGACTTTTAGATTTATTCTTTAGGTTAATTGTTCTTGAAAATCAAGTCAAAGTTGTACTCTTCCATGTAGGCGAATTGGAATGTATATTTCAACTGGACAAAATGACCTTTCATTATTTCATATTTGTTTTTCAAATGTCAGTAGTGTTTTGTTAAGATTGAGCAGACCACAGGTTTATAATGTTTTTTTTTTCTTTATTGGGGAGGCATTTTATTTTGTTTTAGATACAGATGATAGGGAATCTTGTCTTAATCTCAACATGAGTTCTTCTAAGAGATCCTTTCCAGTTAAAAGACGTCCATCTTCAAAACGTAGAGGCCCTCCTGCTAAAAGATCATCTTCTTCAGCTCCAACAAGAAGCAGCATTGAGTTGGGAGGACGAGGTAAGTGAGTGACTGGCAGCAAACCCAGTTTCTTAAGATTGGAGGTACTAGTTTCCTCTGAATGAAAATGGTGCATCAAAAGATGTACATTTTTGGTTCAAGAAACAGGATGGGATTATGGGATAATTATGGATTAATACCTCATTTACTCTTTTAGGTGAGCTTTTGGGTTCATGCTAGGAAGTACAGTTTCATTACAGATGTACTAGATGTTCAGCAATATCTAGTAAAGAGCGTTCATGTTAACCCACTTTGCTACAGAATGTTTCTTAAATTTTTCTAAAAATCCTTGTCAGTGTTCATTATTTTTTCCTATGGTTTGAAGGTCAAGATGTTTTTGTGAGATTTCTGTGAGGAAAATTCTGATCAAATCTTAGTTGAGTTATGAGTATTTTAAGCACCTGGTGTCTAATCTTTGAGTAATTATAATCTATAACTAAAATTATTTCTTATTTTCAAAAGTTTCTTATTTTCAAAAATGACTGTATTTAAAGTTTTAAATAGCTGGGCGTGGTGGCACACACTTGTAATCCCCGCGCTTGAGAGGCAGAGACAGGAGGATCGCGCAGGTTCGAAGCCAGCCCCGCGCGCTGGCTCAGGAGACCTTGTTTCCAAATAAAAAATGTAAAAATGGGTCTGGGAGTGTAGCCCGGAGGTAGAGGGCTTCCAGGAACCCAAGTACCATAAAATACTACTACTACTACTACTACTACTACTACTACTGATGATGATGTTTTAAATAGATGTGATTTAAAACTCTGTGTAAGTAGTTGTTCCATAGAACAGAGACCGATGGAGCCCTGCTCTCCCAATGTAAAAAAACAAAACAAAACAAAAAAAACTGAGTTCCTTAGCCCGTACTTATGCTTATGTATAAGGCACTGCTTTTGGATTTATGAGGCATTCTGCCTCCGACCTACAACCCCAGCCTGATTTTTTAGCTGTTTTATTTTTGAAACAGGGTCTCACTGAGTTGCAAAGGGTCTCACTAAAGAGCTGAGGCTGTCTGCGAACCGCGATCCTCTGGTCTCTGCCTCCCGAATGCGTGAGCCACCACGCCCGGCCTTGTGTTTGACATTTGATGTGATAGAAACTTGAAAGTACCAGTATCAGCTCTCAATTTCATATGTAGAAGATCATTAATGTAGGTATTTAACCATATATTGGAGAATATACAAGTAGCCCGCTCTTAGTAAGCCTGTAAATTTTTACAGTAAAACTCCTACTCCTAGGAATCATGAATATAAGCATGTAATATCATGGAGAAAAGGTACAGTAGTCAGGTGTCAGTCCCTTTGGGAAAATACTCAGAAGAGATGTATAAACACCAGGAAGGTGCTTAAATTCTTGGTATATTCTAGATCCTTTTCCTCCTTCAGAGGAGTAGCTGAAAGATCTTTTCCCATTCTGTCTTCTCCCTCTTGAGGTTCTTGATGGCCTGCTTTGCTGCACAGAAGCTCTTTAATGCAGTCGACTAAATCCTTGTTTCAATTTCCGTGCCTTAGGGGTGTTATTAAAGAAGAGTTTCTACTACTGCTTACATGTTCCCTCTTCTAATTCAAAAGTCTCTGGTCTGATTTCTAGGTCTTGGATGCATCTTGAGCTGATTCTTGTGCAGGGTGAGAAGATGGGGTTTAAGTCCATTTTTCTGCAAGCGTAAAACAAGTTTCACGGACATAACCTGTCAGAAAGGCAGCAAATGTCTTTGGAAGCTTTGTCAAAAATTGGTTGTGTGTGAATTTGTTTGTGAATCTTTTGTTCTATTTGTTGTTGTGCCAGTGCCATGCTGCTTTTATTACTAGAGCTCTGCAGTCTAGTTTGAAGTCAGGTATTGGGATGCCTCCTGCATGATTCTCGTCGCTGAGACCTGTTTTGGCTATTTTGGGTGTTTTGTTTTCCCATAGGAATTTTAGGGCTGATATTTCTAGTTTTTGTGAAGAAAGACTGGTAAGAATACTTTAATAGCAATTGCATTGGATCTGTAGACTGCTCTCAGTAGAATTGCCATTTTTATCTATAATTTTCTTGGTAGAGTGGACATCTTGATGATACTTGTTCTGCCTGTCCAAGAGCGTAGGAGATCTTTCCATTTTCTAAGGTCTTCTTTAAATTTCCTTAGTGTGTAATAGTTTTCATTGTTTGTTTTGTTTTGTTGTACATGGGGTGGAACCCAGGGGCATTCTACCTTCAAGCGCTACCCCCAGCCCTACTTTGTATTCTTTATTTTGAAACAGGGTCTCAGTGAGTTGCAGAGGGCCTCACTATATAGTCGGGCTGGCCACGACCTGTGACCCTCCTGTCTCACCCTCCCAAGTACCGAGGTTATAAGCGTGTGCCTCCATGCCTGGCCTTGGTTTGATTTATTTCTAGGTATTTTACTGTTTTGCGTGTAATTGGTTTCTGAAGTTCTTTCTCAGCGGATTTATGGTTGGCATGTAGAAAAGCTGTTGCGTTTTGTAGACTGATTTGGTATCCTGCTACTTGTCTAAGTTTGGTAACCCACTCTTTTGGGTGAATTTTAGGCTCTTCTAAGTACAGGATTATGTCATCTGTGAAGAGAGAAAATTTCAGTTCTTCGTTTCTTATTTGTGTTCTTTTGACTTTTTTCTTTTATTGCTCTGGCTGGGGTTTCAACTATGGAATTGAAAAGGAATTAAGATAGTGGAACTTGTTTCAGTTTTCCTCATTCAGTCTGATGTTGTCTTTGGGGCAAATTCATTTCACCATGTTTAAGAATGTTCTTTCTACTCCAGTATCCTGAGTTGTTTGCTTTTTTGTTTGTTTGTTTGCTGCTATGGTGTGTGTGTGTGTGTGTGTGTGTGTGTGTGTGTGTGTGTGTGTGTTACTAGTGATAGAGCCCAGGCTCATTCTACCTCTGAGCCATACATGTAGCCCCATTTTCTGTTTTTTTTTTATTTTGAAACAGGGCGTCACTATGTTGCAGAGAGCCTCACTAAGTAGCTGACACTGGCAGAGAACCTGCAGTCCTCCTGTCTCAGCCTCCAGAGTACAAGTACTGGGATTACAAATGTGTGTCACCACGCCCAGTTCCTTCAGTCTTTTTTCATGGGATTACAAATGTGTGTCACCACGTCCAGTTCCTTAAGTCTTTTTTCATGTTAATGGGTGTTGGTTGTTTTCAGATCCTTTTTTATACCATCTTTTGATATGATCGTGTGATTTTTGGTTCTTAATTTTATCAATGTAGTAAATTACACTTATCTACATATATAATTTATAGGGATCGAACCAGCCGTGGATTCCTGGAATGAAACTGACTTGGTCTTGATGTATAATTTTCTTGATAGTGGTTTAAATGCTAGGATTTTTCAACTAACTTCATCAAGGTGATAGTGCTCATTAATTTTTTTTTTCTTGAGTTGTCTTCACTTTGTCTTGGTTATTGATGAGATACTAAGATTCCCAGATAGGTTTGAAAGAATTCCACCTCTTTCTTGCTTCATGGAATAGTTTGGGAAGCATTTGTCTTAGCTTCTATAAAAGTTGTACACAATTCAGATGGGATTGCTTCCAAACCAGGTCTTTTCTATGAAAAACCCTGCTTGCTAGGGCTAAGTTTTCTATATCCTCTTGACTCAATTTAGGTTGTATATATTAGGGTAGGTAAGGGTTTATCAGTCCTGTCTATTTTTACCCAAAAAGGCCAGCTTTTTGTTTTGCTGGTCTTTTTATGCATTTATTTATTTGGTTTGTTGTTTTCTAGTTTGATGATTTCTGCTCTGTTTTTAACGATTTTCTGTTTTCTACTAGGTTTGAGATTCCTGTTTTTTGAGGACTTTCAGGCATGTCATTCGATTGTTCATTTTGTGACTCTCTGTTGTTCTTACACAGGGGCACTCAGTGCCATGAATTTTCCTCGTAATGCTGCCTCTACAGAGTCCCAAAGATGTTTTGTTTATGCATCTGTTTGGTCCGAGGAATTTATTTAAATTCTCCCGCATTTCTTCTGTGATCCACTTTTCATTCAGAAGGATACTATTCGTGCTCCATGGATTTATGTACTTCCTCTGGGTCTTGCTGTTGTTGACTTCGACTTTTGTTGCACCGTGGTCTGAAAAGACGCAAGGCAATATAATATTCAGCTGTTGTCTGGAATAGTCCATGTGTATCGAAGTAGATCCATTTAGCTTTTAGTGTCCTACTGGTCTGAAGCATCTTTACTGTTCTTTTGTCTGGAAGATCCAACTAGAGGTGTGAGAAGTGTGTTGAAGTTTCCCAGTATTATTGTGTTGAGGTCTGAGACTTAATGTCGCAAAGAGTTTGTTTTATAAAAGTGGTTGTGCCCGTGTTTGCATCACAACTTGACAGCTTTTGGCTTGAAGTCTACTGTGTCTGAAAGGTGAGTTGCAACCCTTACTGCTTTGGGGTTTCATTTGTATGAATGTCTTATTCTGACCCTTCACCTTTAGTCTGTGAATATCTCTGGCTATAAAGTGTGTTCCTCACAAACAGTATATAGACGGCTCATGTTTTTAAATCCACTTTTTCTGTCTGTGTCCTTTAATTGTGGAATCGAGACTATCGACATTCAATATTCTTATTGAAGGCTGGGTGTGGTGGCACATGCTTGTAATCCCAGCAACTTGGGAGGCTGGGATAAAAGGATCGCAGGTCACAGCCAACCTCAGCAAACTTGTGATGCCCTCTAACAACTGAGAAAGACCCTGTTTCAAAGTAAGGAATAAAAATATTGGGCTGGAGGTTTAGCTCAGAGAATGACCTCGTTCCAAGTCCCAGTTGTCAATATATACATATGTGTTTATTATATGTGTATATTTGTGATATCCATGTGTTTAAATATATGTTACCTATATATGTTACCTGTATGTATATATTACATATTTTGCATATCTGTGTCCACGTATATGTGTTTGTGTGTGTGTGTGTATATATAATATATATGTGTATATATATATTATACACACACACACACACACACACACACACACACACACACACATATATATATATATATATATTAGGTGATTTTAATTTCCTGTCAATTTTGAGTTGTGTTTTCTATGTACGATAGTGCTTCTCACTTTCTCTAGTGCCAGTCTGGTTGACATGAAACCTATTTTCTGTTTGCCTTGGAAGATTTTTTTTATATCTCCATCAGCTGGCTGGATAAAGACGTCTTGGCTGGAGATTGTTTTCTCTCAGGATATGGAGGATATTGTCTAGAGTGACTTTTACTGCTTTTACCGGTGAACGTGACGTCACCTGGCCTTTTGCTCTTGACCTATTAAAATTTCTTCCCTGACCTCTGTTGGTCATCATTATGTGACATGTGAGGTTCTTCTCTGTTCTTGTCTAAATGAGGTTTGGAGCGTCTTCTGTATGTAAGTGTCCAGCCTTTATTTAGGTTTGGGTTGATCTGAAGTGATCCAAGCGATGTGGGTTTCTCTGAAACGATTTTTTTAATCCTCTTGGTTATGCTTCTAGGACATTTTTTTTTTTTTTGGTGGTACTGTGGTACCTGGAAGCCCTTCTACCTCCGGGCTACACTCACATACCTATTTTTACATTTTATATTTGGAAACAGGGTCTCCTAAGCTAGCGGCACGCGGCTAGCTTCAAACCTATGCGATCCTCCTGTCTCTGCCTCCCAAGTGCGGGGATTACAAGCTTGCGTTTTTATTAATCTCGTTTCATTTGTGCGTTGCAGTTATCATCACGCTGAGGAGCAGTGTGATACTTGGTGTAATTCCCTCTGAGTCCCACCCCCACCCCAACCTCACTCCCTCCCTATTCCTGTCTGTGAGACTAGTGAAATAAGGCTATGTGCACAGACCTTCGTAAACGCACAAAGCCTCGTTTAGACTCTTTTCTTCATCATGATTCCTTTTCCCCTTCCGACTTCCATCTCCCTGTTTCCTTCCCTTCCATTATTCTCCTGGTGTCGCCTCAGTAATCTCAAGTTCCTTCTGTTTTTCTGTTTTCTCTCTAGCTTCCACTGGTGAGAGAGACCATAAAACCCTTTGCTTTCTGAGTCGGGCTGCTCTCTCTCAGCATAATATTCTCTAGTTCTTTCCGTTTTCCTTAAGATGTCATATGTTTTGTTCTGTATGCCTGAGAGAGAATTTCATGGTGCATATCATATCACATTTTCCTTATCCAGTCATCTTTTGGCAGGTACCCAGGTTGGTTTCATAATTAGCCAATTGTGAATTGAGCGGCTGCACATGGAGAGGGATGTGCATGTATCAGTATAGTATTCTAACTTTAATCCTTTTGGAAAGATACCCCTCAGAAGCCTACCTGGGTCATATGTTGATTCCATTCCTACTCTTTTTGAGGAACCTACCTTCTGACCTCCGTGGTGGTTGTACTGATTTGTAGTTTCCCCACAAACGCATGAGAGTTCCTATTTCCCCACTTCCTTGCCAGCACTTGTTATTTCTATTCTTGACGATTTCCATATTGGAGTCCCATCTAAACTGGAATTCAGATGGACTCTGTGCCATTTTGATTTGCATTTCCCTGGTGGGTAATGAAGCTGAACTTTCTCAAAGTATTTATTGGCCATTGGTGTTTCTTCTTTTGAGAAGTGTCTTGTTCAGTTCAACTGCCCTTTTCTTTCGGGGGGAAAACACATTCTTTAGTGTTAAGTTCCCTTCGTTACGGTTATTTATGTGTTAGATATTAGTACTCTATCACGGGAGCGGCTGGCAAAGATTTTCTCCCATTCTGTAGGCTTTGTCCACAGCTATTCTTACTTTTTTGTTGGTTGGTTTGCATTTTTACATTTTATTCTTTCCCCTGGACCAGATATATGCAGTACATTCTCATGTGACATGAGAGGGAGTGACAGGAGCCACAGCTCCTATTCAGCTCTACAGGCATGAGGGTGAAGATTACTAGAAAATACTTCTTTAGCTTTAGCAAAACAAAACCAGTACAATGAAGAATGTTCTAATCAGTAAGAATGAAATCAAGTCAGAAAACTTTGAAGAAGTAATCCAGGCGAAAGTTGGGTGAAATAATACCATGAGAAGCAGAGGAGAGCATTTCATAAATGGAAGGGATGTTAAGGAGGGAAATTCAATGACCGAAATGAATTTGGATAGAATCTTAGAAGGAACAACTTCAGAAACACATATATATTGGAGAGGAAGAATGCTTTTTCTTCTAAACGTTCTCTCCTTGAAATGATCATGTAATTGTTTTAAAATTAAATGTCCAGTTTCACAAGGAAGAGAGAATTATGGAGGTGGACTGCGCAGAGAGCCCGTCTCTTCGCGGAGAGATGACTACATGTCACCAAGAGATGATGGTTACTCCGCTCAAGATGGGTAAAGGAATCGGTTGATTAAAAGTTAAATATTTTAAACTAAATAATTTGATGAAATTTAATTTACATTCAACACAGCACGCATTCTGATCTAGCGCCAAAACATGGAACATTTTTTTGAAGCCTCTACGCTGGAATCAAACCATACTTTGAGGTTTTGTTTATTTATTTGCTTATTTGTTTGTGTATGTTTGGCAGTACTGGGGATGGAACCCAGGGGCATTCTACCCCCGAGCTACACCTCAAGCCCTATTGTTTATTCTTTGTTTTGCCATAAAGCGTCTCGCTGGGTAGCAAAGAAGCAGCTGAGGCTGTCAGCAAACTGTGATTCTCCGGGCTCAGGTCTCAGGATGCTGAGATTAAAAACCTGTGCCACCACATCCTACAACAGTGAGGATTTATGTATCAGTCCCACATCCTGCAACAGTGAGGATTTATGTATCAGTCCTTTTAATTAACATAATATTTGCAAGCTTTAAACATATGACGGCATGCATAAAGATTCCTTGTACTTTATGGCTTACCATCCCACCGTTTGTATTTTAACACAGTTTATTCAAACACTTGCTGTGGTTACCTCTAGCACAGGTAACCAAATACAACTCATCTATTTGTAAATAGATGAGTACATTTTTTAAAACTATTCTGGGCCTGAGGGAATGGAATTGCTGGGTCATAGTGACACATTACACACCTGCAGGTTTTCCATAGGCAGAACTCCAGGATTTTTCTTTGTACATGCTCCTCAAAAGTTAGTATCCTCAGATGGCACGGCGGCTCACGCCTGTAATCTCAGTACTTGGGCGGCTGAGACAGGAGGATTGCGGGTTCAAGGCCAGCCTCAGCAACCTAGCGAGACTCACAAACGACCTAGAGTGGTCCTGGTTAAGAAAAAAAAAAAAAGCAAAATGAACATAGTGGGCATGCTGGTGCACACTTGTAATCCCAGTGCTTGGGAGGCTGAAACAGGAGGACCGCGGTTCAAGGCCGGCCTCAGCTACTTAGTGATGCCCTCTGCAACGTAGTGAGACCCCGTTTCAAAATAAAGAAGAAAAGAAAAGGCTGAAGCTATAGCTCAGAGGTAGAATGAGCCTGGGTTCAATCTCCAGTACCACCCACCAAAAAAAAAAAAAAAAAAAAAAGAACAAGGTCTGGGTTATAGCTCGGAGGTAGAGTGCTCCTGAGAGAAATTCCCAGTACAAAAAAATAAATAAATACTAGAGTTGATATTGTCTGAATCCAGTCCCCCGTGGAAATTGTAATGTATATACGAAGTGTTTTTGTTTGATTTGAGTTTTATTTTCTTTGAATACTAGTGATAATTGTATTACAGCCTTAGGTTTACCCAATTTGTAGAAGTAATCTACTCAAGTATTTTGCTCATCTTTTAAAGTTTCTTATGTTTAGTTAATATTAATTATTATTGAACACAACATTATTTTTCATTTTGTGCCTTAAGTTATTCAAGCCGAGTCTATTCAAGTTCCAGAGACACCAAGGATTATGTTCAACCGGCTAGAGACTATGCATACCGTGATTATGGCCATTATAGTTCTCGGGATGAACGTTACTCTAAAGGCTATAGGTACGTTAAGTTTTATTTTTTTACCCAACAGATTACTTGAATTGTTTGTTTCCATTGAACTAAAGGTTTGCTTGTTGTAATTTAGTGATCGTGACATCTATGGAGCAGATCGTGATAGGACTTATTCTGATCTTCCAAGTGGAGGCTCTTACAGAGATACATATGAAAGTTATGGTGAGTGTCTGGTTACCAATTACCAGCCCAGATTATAATCTTAATGAACTCTTTCTTATGAAGGGAAAACATCATCCTTCTTGACAATTTGATTAGCTGGATAAACTTTTGTGTTGTTATTGTTTTAAAATAATGAATACTTGTTGGGTTTTTTTTGTTTTTTTTTTTTTTTTGGAGGTACTGGGGTTCCTGGAAACCCTTCTACCTCCAGGTTACACTCCCAGACCTATTTTTACATTTGTATTTGGAAACAGGGTCTCCTAAGCCAGCGTGCGTGGCTGGCTTCGAACCTGCGCGATCCTCCTGTCTCTGCCTCCCAACCACGGGGATTACAAGTGTGTGCCCCTTCGCCCGGCTGAATACTTGTTTTTAAGAGTAAACCGGCAGTATTATTTTTCCAGTTTGAAAAAAATTGTTAGAACACGTGAACATTGAATGTTCAAGAGTAAGAAGCATAGAAACAAAATGCTCAATCCTCATTTCAGCCCATTTTCAGGAAATAAAGGCAGTTTTCCAAGTTATTTAATATGCTTGTGTATGTGTGTGCGTGCGTGCGTGTGTGTGTGTGTGTGTGTTACTGGGGTTTCAGGAAGCCCTTCTAACCTCTGGGCTACACTCCCAGACCTCGTATGTATGTATGTATGTATGTATATACTTTTTTTTTTTTTTCAATTTGGAAACAGGGTCTCTTAGGCCAGCGCAGCTGGCTTCCAACCTGCGGTAATCCCCTGTCTCCGCCTCTCAAGCGCGGGGATGACAAGCGTGTGCCGCCACGCCCGGCTTTAATATGCGTTTTACATTTTTTTATTTGATATTTGATGCTCCAGGATGCTCTCGTGATGCTCCACCAGCACGAGGGCCCCCACTGACTTATGTTGCAGACAGCCGCTATGATGATTACAGCAGCTCAAGAGATGGATATGGTGGAGGTCGCGAAAGTTACTCAAGTTACCAAAGTGATATCTACTCAAGCTAGCGAAATGATGTCTACTCAAGTGGTTGTGAGCGTGGTGGTAGACAAGAACGTGGGCTTCCACTTTCTATGGGTAGGGCATGCCCTGCCCCTCATGAATCCTATGCTAGTTCCAGGTGTGGGGGTACAAGAGGAGTTTATGGGGGAAGCCGATCCGAAGGAGGACACCGAAGCAGATACCAAAAATAATACCCAAGTTTAGTTACACTAAACTACTTGGCCGAAAGAAAAATAAAATGCCACTCTCCATGTTACTTGAGCACTACAGAGAGAAATATGTTGTTTCTTATGGTTGGGTCATATATTAACTTTCTTTCCATAAAATACTTTAGATTCTAAGATGAAAAAGTAAAACTGTTCAAAGTATTTCTATCCTTGTTGGGCAAAAAGTAAAATTGTTCAAAGTACTTCTATACTTGTTAGACAAAACTAAAATTGTTTGAAGGAATACTACCCTTGTTAGACAAACATTGAAATTGTTCAAAGTAATTTTATACTGTTAGGCAAGAATTGTAATTGTTCAAAGTAATTCTGTACTTGTTAGACAGAAAGTAAAGTTGTTCAGAGTAATTCTGTACTTACTGGACAAAAAGTCCAATTGTTCAAAGTCATTGTTTAAAGTAATCCTATACCTGTTAGACGGTAAGTAAAAGTGTTTGAAGCAATTCTATACTTGTTAGGCAAAAAAGTAGAAGTTCCCAGTTTGGATTAAATATTTGTATTATAAAGTTTGAGAATAAAGATGGTGAAGGAAATGACATTTGCTATCTGAGTGTGTATGTGGGAAAGGAGGGGGGTAACTGCGGATTGGACCCCAGAGGTGTTAAATGTCCTAAGGACATCCTCAGCCCTATTTTGTTGTTGTTGTTTGTTTATGAAATAGGGTCTCTCTACATTGCCCAGCCTGGCCTGAAACTTAGGATCCTTCTATTTCAGCCTCCCAAGTACTGGGCATTATAGGTGTGTGCCACCCTATTATATGTTTTTGTTTTTATGTTTTGACCAGATACACAAGCTTAAGATCACATTTGATTGGAAGACAAATTGCGCTCTTGTTTAAATTTTACCTTTATGCCTCGAAGCCTAAATCTTTATACGGTTAGGCTCATAGTCTAGCAAGTTTTATATGTTCTCTAGTTCATCAGACAAGACAGCCAAATAAACCCAAGTTTGCCTTTAAATATTTAGGGGTGCAACAAAGCCTGCAACACGGAATCTGGTAAGAAATTTGTTTTAAGAAATATGGCGTAGCTGGGTGTGGTGGCGCCCACGCTTGTAATCCCCGCGCTTAGGAGGCGGAGACAGGAGGATCACGCTGGTTTGGAGCCAGCCGCCTTAGGGGAATCAGCTTGAGCCCAGGAATATTCTAGCTCTGAACCTCTGACCTATACCCCCAGCTTGCTTTTACTTTGTTGTTGTTGTGTTGTTGTGTTGTTGTTGTTGTTGTTGTTTAAACAGGATCTTGCTGTGTTGCACAGGGCCTCACAAGTGTGCTGAAGCTGACCAGGAGCCTGTGATCCTTCTGTCTCAGCCTTCCAAGTTCTGGGATTACAAGCATGCACCACCATGCCCGGCACAAGATAGAATTTTAAATTTAGGTAAAGATCAGTAGCAACGCCATTAACATTAACATTTTAACATTTAAACACCGAGTTCTTTTGGAATATTAATGTGTAACTACTAAGGAAAGATTGTTAAATCTATGAAAAACTTGGAAGCTAAAAGTTTAGTTGAAGTATCTCAAATGCAAAGCCAGTAAAGATGAAGATTAAGCTGCATTTTTGGGGTTTAATCAAAAAAACGAACCTTCCTGTGCATCCTAACTAAATAAAGATGCGCAAAACGGCAACAGTTAAAGAGGTCCCTGTGTATGCATTAGGGCAGAAATCCGTAGTTGCATAGAGAAACATAAGCCTATACAGTCCCAGTTACAGAGAAAAGCACAATTTTCCTTCATGGCAACTGTGTGGGGAGGTACATGTATTTTATCAGCATCCCCCATTGTGTACTTTTGAAGAAAACAGGTGCCTGACCTACCTAGCAATTGCTAGTGATTGCTGGAGGTTCATATTTTAATGAGGGCAAGGGCTACCTCTTTTGAACCAGGCAGAAGAGGCAGAGGTTCTTTCTTTCTTTTTCTTTATTTCTTCTCCTTTCTCCTCCTCCTCCTGTCTCAGCCTCCCAAGCGCGTGGATTATAAACATGCATCACCACGTGGGCCTGGCGAGGCAGGGTTTCTGATGAATGTTAACCTCTCAAAACACGGTTAACCTCCGTGCTTGGACATGCACAGTCCATACAAAAATTTAGGACCTGAGCACTCCACTGGCCCACCATCCTTGCATAAGGAACTCCTGGTTGCAGGTGGAGAAGCCATTTACCCCTCACTCCACATTTGTCAAACACAGAAAACAAAAGCAAAATCAACAACAACCCAGGCGACTCTTAGGTATGAAAGCCTGGGTTTGTTTACATGGTGAATTCTTTCCTGTGCTTGAGAATCCTGCAGATGATTGACTAGTTCTAGGAGCTGAGAGTTCACGGGTATTGGAGGAAAGCCAAATGTTGGAACTTAATTCCCCTCTGAAAAGTATGGATCACGTGTACATGCACAATTGTGCACGGTCAGAGCGATAGAGGGATGAATGTCACTGCCTGTACAAGAGGACTGTCACTGCCTATTTGAAGACTGAGATCTGTGATTAAAGCAGCATTTGCCCTGAGGAGACTAAATTTGTGCCCGATGGTCAACCTTCACCCCAGATACATCGTGAAATTATTGGAGCAGTCCCCTGGGACTCTGAAAAGAGGGACATCATCAGGGTTAAGAGGGGCTCTGCATAAAGGTGGTAGAAAATAGCACAGAGCGAACTTCTTTAGGGCGGGTTTACAGTCACAGAGGCACTTGTGTGTAGAGGAAGAAGGCTGAGGGTGGCTGTAGAAGACATGTTCTGAAGATACAGTGAAGCTTCAGTGACATGCAGCACAGCCGTCTTGTCAGTGCCGCAGAGACATCACCTTCAGCAGGAAAAAGAATGCATGTAGTATCCATTGTGAAAATAGTCCTATGCCTCCTAGTCCCCTAGAGAAACTGAGAGCTCAGTTTGTGCACTCTTTTTCCCGGGAACCAGAAATACTGGCTTTTCAACACTGCGTCACGTGCCTGCTCAAAGGACCTATTCTCTCCTGGCTTTCTACTTACTACCCAAGGTAGTGGTACAGAGCTTATGAGCCAGACAGAGGTCCTTGTCCTCCCTAATGACCTGGAAGGGAAAGTGAGAGAAAGGTCAACTTTCAGTCTCCGTGTGCCAGCATCCAGTGAGCAAACACAAAAGGAGTCAAAAGAACTGCTAGCACTCAGTAGCTTCTTTGCCATACTCCAGCAGCCAAACTCCACGCCCTCAAGTGTGAATGTCTCCCACCCAGGAGAGTTTATGAGGCAAGTGTCCATTCTAGGCAAGCTGGCAGAAGAACAGAGGTCCGATGCACGGCAGATGAGTGAGCGTGAGAGAGTGTGTGGTGTGTGTGAGCAGGGCATGCGTGTAATGTATGTAACATATATACATTTATACTGCACGTCTCCCAACCTTCTGTCTCCGTAGAAGGGAGACGGGGGTGGGGAGAGGGAGGGAGGGGAGGAATAAAGAGACACGGAGAGCGCGTGTGCACGCGCCCATGCACGCACGCGGGCACACACACTGGCTTAAATGGCAGAGTCTCTTGAGGGCGATGTGGTGGCAGCTTCTGGTCCAGGGCCATCCCAAGGCTCTTTCAGTGGCACTGTAGAAAGACACGGATTGTGTCTGCAGGAACACCGGGAGGGGCCCTGGCTAGCATTCTGTTGCCCCTGAACGCCTGTACACATGCCCGGGAGTATGATGATTCTTGTTGACCCTTCATTCCTGAGTTTATGGAATGCTTTACTGCCTGACCACTTTCATTCCAAGGGTACTCAGGAGTCCCCCTGTGTGGGTGAAAGGTGGAGGAGACCAGCTCCAGCTCCAAGAAGGTATGACACTGAAAGTAGAAAGTCCCAGGCCGAGTGGACTGGAGCCCCCTCATCCATTAGCCCTTTGGCCCAGCTGCCCTGGACTCATCTACACTGGGTTGGGCAAACACAGGGCCCCATTCCTGTGTCTACATGCTTGTGCTGCCGAGATCCTTACTAGTTTGTGCAGTGTCCTCTGGTCTGTCAGTTCTTTGGTCCAGCTTTCTCTGGGGTAAACATTGACGATTCTGGTAAACATATCCCCGGGAATCCCATAGTGAACCGCGATGCTTAGCCAGCCCGCCCATGAGCTACTTCTGCTCTCCATCTCCCAAACGTGGAGGCCTCAGCAAGCCAGCTATCTGTGTTGGTGTTCCCCTTGGCCCACAAGGTACACAGGATAAAAGGTTGGAGGGGATGGTTTATAACAGTGGCCCATGAATCCGCAGGGCAAGCAATGCTGATGGAGGGAGTTAGATTTGAACTAAGGGAGAGGGAAGGCAACCTCACCTCTCACACACCACACATTCAGGTGCAACAATGGAAGGGCCAGTGTGGGAATCCGCCCTGTGGGAGGACCGTAAAGGGGGTCTCTGAATTAGCGTCCAGCTTTTCTCTGGTTGCCCTGTGAAGGGGTGAAATCGGAGTCCTCTGTGGCTTCCCTCAGCGACATCGCTGTTTGTCTTCTTTGCCTCTGTCTTCCTCATAGTAAAAGGATGCATCCAAGCTCTTACTTTTGAGAGCCAAGGGCTCGGAAAAACACCTTCGTTCACGGGCATCAAGGGGTTTCAGCTGGAGAAAAGGTGTGAGGTCACTGTCACCTGTCAACCTGCCCCAAACAGGTGTTGGGTGAGAAAGTGAGAGTGGCTGCAGCAGGACACGCCCCCGAGACTGGCATGGCCAGAACAATGTTAAAATTTAAAATTAAATCGCCACTGAATTTTGAAATTGCGGGGCGGAGAAGACAGCAGAGGGAGAGAAATACAACACCCTAGTGAGTGAAAGTGACACGGCGACAGACTCAAGGAGAGAAAGTCAGCGAGGGGAAGAGAGAGGAAGAGGGAGACAAGTCGGGCAAACACAAATACAGTATGACCACTGGAAGGGTGAGTCATCCTAACGCTTGACCTTCCTAGGGAGAAGACTTCCACAGAGGGATGGTTGTGCCCTGGCAGGAGGCCAAGTCTCCCAACACCTGCAGGGTGTTGGGCCAAGTCTCCCAGCAACCTGGGGAGGTGACTGCAGCCGTGCAGAATGAACCAGAGGCTATGTCGCTGGGTGCGGGAGGCAAGGTCAGTTGACAGCATGGACACTGACTTAACACCACATCCACACATTGTGCCTTTAGTGGGACCTGGCAGGAGGAAGACTGCCAGTGGGTCCCAGGTTTGGGCTCCACCAAGATCTCAGTAAGCTGCATCGGTCCGGGTGGTCAGCAGGACCCGCACTGGCCCTGGAGCCTACAGAGGGCAGCAACAGGCTCTGTGCCTCATACGTGAACCCCGTGTACACCTCCCTTCCCTGTAGCGCAGGTCTGAGGAGGAAGTGGGGGTGACAGAGTTTCCAGGCAGGCAGAGACACTTAGATGGGGTGAGGACACTTTTCAAGCTGCCCTCCCTTTCCAGTGTAGGAGGCAGCACCTTCCTAACAGCCTACACCAGAGGTAGGAGCGAGCCCTCTGTGAGTTCACAGGTGACTACTTTGCGCATCAGCCCCACACAAGTCCCCTACCGCCCCCGCCCACCGGCCATGTCTCCAGAAGATCCCTGCTGTTGTCCACCATGGGGGATCCTACCAACTGCTGTGGATGGCCCATAGCTGCCTGTGACCCTCAAGAGGAACACCTAAGAGCTAAAAACACTGCTCTGCAACCCGTGTGGAGCAACTGAGAACAGCATTCAGAGCTGGTCCTCAGAGCCACCCTTTGGCAGTAGCGGTAGCGGTCTTGCACCCAGGTTCCTGGGGCGGAGGGCCATCGCCTCTCCAGGAAAGCCTGAAGGGCAGCCTGGTGCTGTTGGGGTTCAAGGCCAAGCAGTCAGATACTTGCCACCACCTCAACTTCCAAGGGTCTGTGTGGTAGCATGGGGGGCCCCACCACTCCCCACAGTGTGCGGGGATGTTTGAGCAGGGATCACCGAGATCACGGGGAGAATGTCGGCAGCAGAGCATCCCAGAGGGACCTGCAGAGGGTGGACACACCCTCGGCTAACCTGGAGAGGAATGTGTCTGGGCTTCCACAGCAATCTCCACCCGCACGCGAGCTGTAGCTGAGTAAACCCCTTACCGCGTGGCAGGTGTTTCCGGGACCGACCGGCTGCGTGCTCAGGAAGGAGCCTGCCAAATGTTTCTCGGGGCTAACATTTTGCCACTGCTCTCTCTGTCCCAGGGCTTGCCCTTAACACAGTTTGCTGCTGCTCTGTACCAGGAGAGGGACCCATCCCAGAGAAGGGTCTGGGCTGGGGGTGGCCATCTGGCAGGAGGAGACATCTTTGTTACCATACGTCATGAGGAGAAACACCCTGGCGATGCTCATTCGGAACTGCACCAGTTAGGGCACTGCGTGCATCCAGTGTCGGCTGAGCTACAAATCTGAGGCCAGTCCACTTGGAGGTAAGGAGCAAGGGTAGTATTTGCCGGCCTGGGCAGCAACGGGAGCGATAACCCACTGGGTTGAAAGCGACAGAGCTTGGCACAGGGTGCGTTTGATCTGTGCCCCCACCCTCCCTGTCTGTGCCTTCTGTGCCAGTGGCATGCAAAAGTACCTTCCCAGCACCACCCAGGAAGTTTCCAGGGGTCCACACCGCCCACGATGGGATGGAATCGGCTTCTTCTCGGAAACAGCCGCTCTGCCCAATTATCGACAACAGAGAGAAAGAAGTCTCCCCCACCCCACACCCACACCGGAAACAACCCAATCCACCCTGTCGTCAGTCTCCCCCTGCTTCAAAGATAGTGGCCCGCTTATAATTCCCTTTACAATTGTTGGGGCTGTCCGCCCGTCTGTGAAACTGACAGGATTCCCGTACCCCGGTGTACACAGGGTGGGAGCAGAACCCAAGACGGGGAGAGAATCCACCGGGGGAAGGAAGGGGTCGAGATGGGCGCGGGGCCCAGTCCCTTTTTTCCATCCTCCAGGTTAAGCCGTCAGACTCTTACTAGGCAGACAGCCCATGGCTGCAGCACTTGTCTCAGGTGGTTTGGATTTATTCACACAATCTTCCACTACCAATCACCCAGGCATAGCAAGGCAGTTGGTAAGCTTTATTTCCCTCCCTCTGAAAATGTGACATGCAGGATATCTATCTCTTCCTTCTTGAGATACTTCGAAGTTCCTGGTGAAGGTCAAGGTCAGGTATATCCCAGAGATTCACGCCGGTCATCTGGAAGGCTGGAGTTCATGCATACGCCTACGCAAAGACAGGCACAAAACAAGCAAATGGACACACACACACGCGCGCGCACACGAGGAGACAGAAGATGTAAGGAACACTGTGTGTCTTTGCACCCTACCAGCGTTTGCATTCTGAAGCCCTCACCGGATATACCATCCCTCACCATTTGGTAGCGCTGACACCTCTCCCAAATGAAAATGATTCCCTTTACAACTGAGGGGGCTGTCCGCCCGTCTGTGAAACTGACAGGGTTCTTGGGACCATGTGGGGAAGCCTTGGAATGTGGCCACAGAAACGGGTGGCACAGGGTGACAGAGAGCCCCTCACGCATGGTCTGTACCCCGGTGTGCACAGGGTGAGAGAAGAACCCAGGAGGGGAGAAGGAAGGGGTTGTGAGGGTGGGCTTGGGAGTGAGTTATGGAAAAAGTATTCATAGCACCTTCAGCCCAGCCTCTTTCCCAGTACAGGGACATTCAACTTTCTCAAGAGGTAAGAGGACCCCCCCACCCCGTCCTAAATACTCGGTGTCCTATGCAGTTGTTCAAAGGCCGAATTTTCCCACGGGTTGACAGGAACCAGTTAACAGGTTCCACAGCTGGATGCTCACCTGGCTCTGAAGCTCCATCCCCTCTCCGGGTGTTGTCTTTCCCAAGGTAGTAATGCAGGGGTTTGAGCCACAGGTCCTCAACGATGACCTGGGAGGGGAAGCAGGACAGGTTAGTTCATGACGCAGACCCCTTTCCCAGCAAAAGGGAAACCCACAAAGGTCACTGCTGAAGTGGCCCAGAGGGCCCCACCTCAGCAATCCTGTTGGAGTCTGGGCAGTTGTGGGCACACAGCCAGGTGAAGAAGGTCAGGCCCTCAGAGTCCTGAGAGCAGCTGGTCCCTGCACCCTCACAACCCGACAGAGGATGGATTGTGGTGGAACGAAAGGCCTCATATCCTGGAGGAATTGAAGAATGTCAGGCTACGGCTACGTCACCCTCTGTGCAGCCCACTTCACCCAGAGACAACCCCTGCTATCAGGAAGACCCTGCTTACCAGTGATGCTGAGTATATACTCCTTAATGAGCACTTCGTTCTGAAAGTAGGGGTTGTCCCGAAAGAA
Source organism: Muscardinus avellanarius (assembly GCF_963383645.1). NCBI lineage: Eukaryota > Metazoa > Chordata > Mammalia > Rodentia > Gliridae > Muscardinus > Muscardinus avellanarius. The sequence continues at coordinate 7,882,457 of NC_137809.1, forward strand.
AAATATTATCCTGCAGGAGGCCTGGGGAAGGCTGAGTTCTTCCACCTGCCAGGCCATGAAAAAGGGCCAGGTGGAGTCTTGTCTAAGGTGTGCTGAGTGAACCTGCGCACTGGCTTGGATCAGCTGCCCCTCCCACCTTTCTCTCTGAACACCCCCCTCCCCCGAGCCTCTCCCCAGAGTAACTCCGGGACTGACCTCCAAACTCAACAGGTAGCCAAGTAAGTCTTCATCTTTATGGCTGATGATGGCTGACAGCTGGGGGTGGTGCACCAACTGCTATAGGTCAAGGAGCTAGGAGAAACGGAACCAGACGAGAGAGCGAGGAGAGTGTGGGGCAGGGAACCTCCCCGGAGGTGCGCAGGCATTCTACACTGGCCCACCCTGATGATGGGCCCTGCTGGCCTTTCCACATGCACCCTCGGGTCTGGGGTCTACAGGGGCTCCTGGGTGTATGCAAAACTGCCTGCCTGCACTGGCTTGGGGATGGGCTGCTAATGGAGGCTTCCTCAGCCCTACTTGGTTTTTACATGCTACGCCATCCGTCCCAAAAGGAAGGATGTGTGTGTGTGTGTGTGTGTGTGTGTGAGAGAGAGAGAGAGAGAGAGAGAGAGAGAGAGAGAGAGAGAGAGAGGGGGAGGGAGGGAGGGAGCCCGCGCGCGCAGATGCAGGTGGCTCCCCCACTTCTAAGGCCTGGTGGCTGTGCCTAGCAGTCTGTTAGAGGGGGCTGCCCCACCCAAAAGAATTCCAGGAAAAGAATGCCTTCCAATGTTTGCAGAGTGAAGGGTCCTTTTTGAGCCCTACTTGCCTTTCCTTGCTGATCTTCTTCCCAGCTCTTACACCTGCCTCCTTTTGTGCTAACTACCGGGCCACATCTATGCAGTGTGTCCTCATTATTCCACCAGATTGGTCTCGGCCTTTTACTACCCCCCACCGATCCGCATGTCCCTGGCTCTCCCCTCCCACCTTCCCACAGCCCTGCTCCTTCTGGAGCTCCAGATCCCTTCCTCCTCTTCGCTGCCCCCTGAGCGAACACCGGTTAAGGATACCGCTGCAGCCCAGAAGCCGGGGATGCTCTGGATGACATCCCTTCTGCGGTCAAAGACCAATCTGCGGCTTCGCGCCACCTTTCTTCTTAGCCTTTCCAATGCACCTCTCGCCCGAGCGGTCACAAAGCTGAGCTCCAACTGCAGGATTTCCAGCCGCTCCATTTTGGGCCTGCGCTTTGATAGCTTCCGCCGGGTGGGTGCCGGTGCCTGGGGATCCTCCTGTTGCGGTGGGTCCTGAGTCTCTACCTCCACCTCCTCCATTACTTCCCACAGCCGCAGCACGACCTCCTCCCCGCTGGCCGCCCCCTCTCTGCAAGGGGAGGCCTCAGGGCGCAACACAACCTCCATGTCCACGGGGGACACACAGGCTTCCGCCCCCTCCCCCTCCCTGCCGCCAGCTACCCTCTGCTGCGCCCGGGCCCTGGGGGAAGCGGACCGTGGGGGCGGTTCCCCCGGAAACACAGGGGTCGCCACCGCCTCAAGGCCCCTGTGCAGACCCTGGAGCTGCGGGGCTGCCGGGGCCGCCCGGCCCTCCCCGCCCGCTCCCCTACTGGCCATGGCGCGCGTGGCCCCCGGCACCGACAGCGGTGGCGGGGACGACCCTCCGGACGCCGGCGTGTCTGCAGTGGGAGGGCTGCGGGCCTGGCGAGAGCGCTACCCTGCGCATGTGCGCAGGCGCCCCCTGGGGCGGGCGGGAAGCTCCGAAGGCCACCCGCGCAAGCACTCCCTCCGGCCCCGCCCCTCCACCCCCTCCCGCCACCGGGGGCGGTCCAACACGCAGCCCCGCCCTCCGCCTGTCAGTCAGAACCCAGCGCCCCAGACTGTGGGCATCGTGCCCCTGGGCCTCTGGGCCCGGCGGCCCTCGGCCCTTCCGTGCGTGCTATGGGACCCTGGGCAAGCCCCACTCCCTACTCAAGTGTCCGTGAGCTAGGTCACACAGTGAGCTGCCCGACCACCGCCCCCTATTGAGGGACCAGACCCTGAGGTGTCAGGAGAAACCCTGGCCCGGAGGACGAAGACCCCCACCCCCACCAGTGGCCAGGCTTACTCCTACAGCCCATGCCTTGTCCTCAGGTGTACGCACAGGAAAAACAACTCCCTCCTGTTTATTGCTCTCTCCCTGCTGGTGCACAAACATGGCACATGCTCCATTATGAGGTCGAATGCCCGCCTCCTCCCTCGGCACTGACACTGTCTCTCTCCAGTCTCTAGAAGCAGGGAGGCACTTCACATCACCCGCCAGCAAAGGTCCCACCGGATTCCTGGGGGGGGGGGGGCGTGTGGATGATCCGCACACAGGGGTGGCAGCTTCCTCATGGAAACAGCACGTCTTCCTGTACCTGGCACACAGAGGTTCGAGAGGCACACATGAGCAATCAAACAGGCAGGTACCTTCACGGCTCTGAACGACAATTTGCCTATGAGTGTGTGTGAGAGAGACACAGAGCCAGAGGGAAAGAGGGGCAGGGACACACACGCACACGTATAGTGTGACGACGGTGAGTGTGTAGGTACAGCATAGCAAAGACCCGCGTGTGTCCTCTCATTAGTTCCCGCCCTGTCAGACTCTGTTGCCCCGAAGAGACCTCGTGAAGGTTTGCGCCTGCCACCTCAGCCCCCACCGCGCGCCCCCCCCACCCACCCACCCAGCGGTCAGGAACCTTACTCCAGCTTCCTCGTACAACTACGGCATGAACCCCGCTGACCCACTAGACAAGGCTCAGAGCGCCACGCGCAGGCTCTAGCGAGGTGGACACAGAAAAGGAAAGATGGGAAATGGACACCTTCCGGGGGTCAGGGAGGGGGGAGTAGACGGGAGAGGAGAGGGGACGGGCTCCTGAGGGTGCTTAAGAAAGCCCTGTCATGGAGACACCGGGAGGCTGCAGTGACGTGCAACGTCGCCCCTTGGTGGGCGGCCAGGGTCCGGTACTGCCACGTCCAGGAGGTCCGAGTCTCTCCACAGACTCTGCACTGACGGCTTTGCTTTGTGCGACCCTAATGCCTCCGAGCAACTGGAGCCTGTGTTTGCCCACAGGTGTCCCGGGAGGCGGCCACAGGAGCTCTTCCACCCCAGCCCCTTGGCTGCTCACCTGGCCTCCTCTGTCCTTGTGGGACGCCGGGATCCTACGCGCCAAGGTAGTAGTAGTGCAGGGGATTGAGCCACAGGTCCTCCATGATGACCTGGGAGCGGGAGGCGAGACAAAGCAGGTCAAGGTTCAGGCGCCAGGCCCCAGGCCCCAGCAGATTCAATTATGACAAGGTCAAGGAGGAGGCCCTGACCTCAGCAACCCTGTTTGAGCCTGGGCAGTTGAGAACAGACAGCCAGTCGAGGAAGGTCACGCAGCCGGGGTCCGGAAAGAAGCCGGCGGCTTCCCCGTCACCATCACAGTACCACTCGATGGCAGTCGAACTAGTGGCCCGACACCCTGCAGGGAATGAAGGGTGCCAGGATCCAGCCTGCTCCGTGGGTGCCCGCGACTGGACCTGAAGCCTCCCCTCCCACAGGAGGGCTCTGTCTCACCTGTGACGCTGAGCCGATACTTCTTAACGATGACCTTGTTGCGAAAGTAGGGGTTGGCCCGGAAGAAAAACAACAGTCTGCAGTGACTGCCAGGACGGCCCAGTTCTTCCACCTGCCAGGCCCCCAGGGAAAACCCAAGGCAGGTGTGCTGAGGGGAGCCTGTGTGCTGGGAGGGCCCAACCTCCCCTGCCAACTTGCCCCACCCTCTGCCCAGACCCAGGCCCAGGCCCGGGCTGACCTCCAAACGAAACATGTAGCCAAGCAAGTCTGCATCTTGGTGGCTGATGATGGCCGACAGCTGGGGGTGGTGCACAAACTGCCTTCGGTCAAGGAGGAGCTGGAGGCTACTGAGACGCTCACGAGTGCCCGAGGTGTGGGGCAGAGGGAGGTGCTGCAAGTGGGCCAGTTCTACCCTTCCCTCCTGGCTCCCAGACCCGCCTCTCTTGCCACAAGCCCCTTGGGGCCCAGGCTGCCCCTGGGTGTGTTCCAAGCTCGGCAGGGCTGCAGGGACTGGAGGAGGGCCTCTGAGCTCTGGGCTCTCCTGCGCCAGCCTCAGGCTGGGTGCCGCCGCCAAGGTGTCCTCCGTCCTGGTTTCCGGGACCCAAGGAGGGTGGGGTGGGTTGGGGTGGGGCGTTTGGCCACGGTGGTCCACTGGGCCCTCCTGGACAGTCAGGAGGATGTCCTGACTGCTGAGGAGCAGGGGCGCCTGGCTGTGCCCTGTGTCCCGGGCTCAGCCTCTGCGGAGCGGGCACCTGGGGCAGACACCAGAATTGATCTGTCTGGCCCCTGTCAGGGAACACCTGTAGCTGGGACCCACCAAGGACAGGAGGAAGGCCACAGGCTGGTGGCGCTGGGAGCACAGCCGGGTTTTCTGGCCCCAGAAAGCCCTGGCAGTCTCCCCACACACCTCCGCCTTCGCCACGTTTCCTTTCGGGCCTGAAGCTCGCCGTGTGCTCTGCCTGTGCCGGCTGAGTCGTGTGGACCTCAGGTGCCACTCCCTGAACTCCCTCCCTTTCCTCGTTGCAGGGGCAAGGCCCATCCGGCCGCCTCTCTTCTCAAAAATCCTAGGGCAGTGGCCTCACTCCCTCTCTCGTCCTCGTCCTCGTGACCTAAGGTCCCAGGCACTCCCTCTCCGCCCCTGCCCGCCAGAGACCGCCCGATGCCCCGCTGGCGATTAGCGCAACTAAGGATACCGCTTTGGCCCAGAAGGCGGGGATGCGCAGGATGATGGCCCTCCTGCGATGAAGGCGGGGCCCGCGTGTCTGCGCTACCTCGGTCATCAGACTTGCGTAGGTCCTGCTGGCGCGGGCATCGATGGCTCTGAGCTTAGACTCCAGGAGCTGCAGCTCCTCCACTGGGGAGAGGCCCGTAGGGGAGCCCCGCCTCATCTGTGCCTGGGCGTTTCCCTCACACTGGTCGGAATCCGAGTCCTCGCCCTCTTCCTCGGGGTCCTGGGTCTCTACCTCCACCACCTCCATCACTTCCCCCATCTGCAGCACCGCCGCCTCCTCCTCCCCCGGCGCCCGCACCTCCCCTGGGAAAGCGGAGGCCGTGGGGAGCTGCAGAGCCTTCGCAGGGGACACCCAGGCCTCCTCCCCCAGGCCGACAGCTACCCTCGGCTGCACCCGGGCACTGGGGGCTCTGGGCTCTGGGCTCCGCTGCCTGGCAGGCGCAGGCGCAGCGCCCTCCCGAGGGGCCGCTCCCAGGCCGACGAGCGGCGGGCCTCCCAGGGCCGCCCAGCCCTCCCCGTCCACCCCCGCACTGGCCATGGGGCCCTGGCCTTCAGCTGGATCCAGGAGGGCACGCGGTAAGGCGTCTAGCCTGTCTACAGAAGGACCGCTGAGGGCAGGCGGAGGACGACTTCCGCTTCCGGAGAGTCGGGTGTTGTGCGCATGTGTGCCCCAGTGGCCTCGGGAGAGGCGGGGTGGCCGGGAGGGAGGGCTCCTACAGCCTCGCGCATCTGCTAGCGCCCAGTCAGAGGGACCCCGGCGAGGCCTTTGCGGGCACAGCCCCGCACCTGGCCTGTCAAAAGTCAGTTCAGGCCGGGCGCGGCGGCGCACGCGCGTAATCCCCGCGCTTGGGAGGCTGAGACCGGAGGATCGCGCAGGTTCGAAGCCGGCCTCGGCTGCTGAGGGAGGCTCTCTGCGACTTAGTGAGACCCTGCTTCCAAATAAAGTATAAAATAGGTCTGGGAGTGTAGCCCGGAGGTAGAAAGCCTCTGGGTCCCACCCCCAGGACCACAGAGAACAAACAAACAAAGGTCAGTTCAGGGGGACTCAGCCCACCTTGGGTCGCCTGTCCAGACGGTCGGCAGGACGCGGGCCGTGGGGGGCTTGCCAGTGCCCAGCCCAGACCCCCACTCACCGCGCCCAGGTATCCCCGGCCTTTTTATTTTAGTACTTGTCTTGTTATCCTGGAGCAGCCTGTAGGTGGAGGACCCTCGGTGCGGCCAGGCAGACCTGTCCCCCGACACGGTCAGTTGTCCTTGGGGAAAGCCTCTAAGAAATGAGCTGCCCGTTTCGCTAGCCTCTTTGCCCAAGCGCAGAAGGAATGCTGGCAACGAGGCTGCCAACCACCCGCCCTCCCCCAAGTAGTTCTCGAGAAACTCACACTCCCGGTGTCCCCGCTGCGGTGCGGTGAAAGGATGCAGGTCGACGGAATGCTTGGCTCTGGGTGAACTACTGCAGTCCATCAACTGTGCGTGGCCTCACTCCTCCTAGCCTCGGCCACGGAAGGGCTCGGCGTGGGCCCATGCGCGCTGCTTCTCCGGCATTTGCAGCCTGGCATCCACGCCTTCCCACAGGACCTGTGACGGGAATGGCGCTGGGTCAGGTGTGGGCTGGGATGGAGGCAGTGGATGAGTGTGCATGTGACAGGAGGCCCAGAGACTTGCAGCAGATCCAGTTGCCCCCTCTCCTAGGTGTGAAGGCCTAACTTTAATCGGTGCCTATGGCAGAAGTCTCGGCTCCAGGCAGGCTGCAAGGGGAAAATCTGGTGGCTCTTAGATTGGGTTGGCAGGAGGATTGGACCTCTGGATTTTTGTGCAGGCGGTAGTCTTTAGCATTAGCTCTCTTGGCCTTTTCTTGGACTCCTCCGTTTTCCTAACTGTGAGCCAGCAAGGAGACTGTCACCACCACAGGGCACCTGGGAGGCGCACTCAACTTGGTCTTAGTTAGGTTGCCCTTTTCCATGCACAGCACATGGAAGGAGAAGTGTGGAGGGTCGGGACAGAAAACGAATAGGAGTATTGTCCCATTTCAGGATGCCTTTTGCTCAAATCAGGGATCCAACCCATGCTTCTTCTTGCTTTTCAGAACAAAGGAGGTAGCCATTCAAGAGGACCAGGCTGCAGTCCGAAAAGGTGAGCCAGTTTTGGAATGTGATCTGAATCATTCCAGCCTGGTTAGTCCATCGGTTATGCTGTTTGGGATATGGTTGGTTAGCACAAAGGCTGGCCTTGGGAGGTTTTGTGCCTGAGGTCTGGACCATGTGCCACTGTCCTCGGCAGGCCTGCAGAAGGGCACATTGCGTGAGGCACACGGTGCAGTGTGCAGATTTTTTTTTTTTTTTTTTTTTTTTTTTTTAGTCTAGCAAACCAAGACCCACCCGTAAGCATTTCCCCATCCATCTCACCAAATACAGAGGAAGGTTGTTGGATTTCAGTCAGGGCTATGGGCCTAACCTCCTTTTTCCCCTTTTGTGGCCTAGCCCAAGGACAGTGGTAAAACCAACAGGTTTTGTTGTTGGTCATGGTGATTATTGGTGCTTGCTTGCTTGCTTGTGTAGAAGGGTAGGTGAGCCCCTATTAATCAGGGTTTATGTTATGGACCAAATTTATTCATGGTCATATTCAGATCAGAGAAAAGTTCAGGAGGTGCCCAAAGAGAGCATGCTACTGGAGCTTATTTGTGTATCTACCCATGTCTTGTATTGGAATTCAGTGTGCATGCACATACATGCTTGGTATGTATTGCTTGGTACCCCCAAACATATGTGATCGTATGCCCATCCACACAGTCACTCGCCCACACATACCCAGCATGTCATTCTATCTAGGGTATTTACTTGCTTGTGGTGGTCTTGTGTTTGTATGAATAGCAACCCAGAGAAGTAAGACTTTGCTTTTGCTGATGTGGACCAAATGTGGACTGCTCTGACGATACAAAATTTCATGTGGTGTACTAGACATTTGGCAGTATATGAACATGTATATTTCCGCATTCTATGAGAAGTGCAAGAGAGACAGAAGTGTTCAGATTGGTGGACCTCCACAACTTAGTGAGACCCTGTTTCAAATAAAAAAGTAGGGCTGGGGGTGTAGCTCAGAGCTAGAATGCCCCTGGGTTCCATCCCCTGTCCGTCTGTCTGTCCGTCTGTCTGTCTGTCACACACACACACACACACACACACACACACACACACACACACACACACCACACACACAATTACTTTTTGCATGTTTGATAATAGTATAATTCTTGTCTTTATTGTTGTACTCAGGTTTCTTTCTTCATGATATATCAATCACATATATGTCCACAATTTCAAACTCCTCCTTTGTGCTGTGTTTCACTCTTCTGTGTATCATTATTTCACAATAAAATATTTTGCAGAGTTCACCTTTTGGGGAGGGGATTTTTCTCTGTTCGTTTATGTGTTGTGTGCTTCATTTCTTATTTTTATTTTGTCATATATTTTATGTATTTAGTTATTTATATGTAGTTTTCTAATTTTTGTACATTTTGTCAGGTCTTCATTGAGATCGAGTAATTTTATTATTTCTTTTTTTTAAACAGTGGGTTTAATTTTTGATTGATTGATTGATTGATTTTTGGTGGCACTTGGGGTTCCTGGAAACCCTTCTACCTCCGCGCTACAATCCCAGACCTATTTTATATTTTTATTTGGAAACAGGGTCTCTTAAGCCAGCGAGATCCTCCTGTCTCCACCTCCCAAGCGCGGGGATTACAAGCGTGCACCACCTCGCCCGGCTAAATCAAGTATATTTTTAAAAATGTTTCCTGGCTGGGTATTGTGGCATATGCTTGTAAGTCTAATACTTTTTTTTTTTTTTTTTGGTGGTATTGGGGTTCCTGGAAGCCCTTCTAACTCCGGGCTACACTCCCAGACGAATTTTTATACTTTTTTATTTGGAAACATGGTCTCATAAGCCAGCGCGCGAGGCTGTCTTTGAACCTGCGTGATCCTCCTGTCTCTGCCTCCCAAGTGCGGGGATAACAAGCGTGCACCACCACACCCGGCTGTAATTCTAATACTTTGGAGGCTGAGACAGGAAGATCACAGGCTCGAGACTGGCCTCAGCAACTCAGCCAGACCCTGTTTCAAAATAAAAAACAAAATCAATATGGGGGTATATCTTGGAAGTAGACTGCCCTCAAGTTCGATCCCTACTACCACTCAAAAAATTATTTTCTAAGCCAGGTGTGTGGTACACGCGTGTAATCCCAGCATTTGGGAGGCTGAGAAGGAGGAGCGTGGTTCGCAGACAGCCTCAGCTACTTAGTGAGCCCCTTTGCAACCCAGGGAGCCCTGTTTCAAATAAAGACTAGAAAATAGGGCTGGGGGTGTAGCTCAGAGGTAGAATGCCCCTGGGTTCTATCCCCAGCACTGCAAAAAAATAAACTCTATTTGTGTATATTGTCATTCCCTAGTATATGTAGTTAACATCGTCACCCTATCAAGTATTCATTTGATAGAAAAATAAATACATTTATATTCAACAGATATATATTGTGTTCAACTTCTTGTATAATATGCACTTTTTAAATTATTCAAATATACAAAGTGAAAGGTACTCTTTAAGCATAAGATAGTTATTGTGGAGGGAAATACTATTTATTAAAGGAAGATATTGGTATTATATCCTAACGGTCATAACGCAGTAATTTCTCTTTCTTGTGTGTTGTCTTATTTATTATAATATGAACAGATTTTTAGCAATATTTACTCCAGGCTTAGACTACAGAAAAGTCTGGGCTGTAATAATCATTATTAAAGAAAGTGGCAGTATGGTTGGCTCTTTAAGGATACTAGAGGACTTGGGCTTCTCCACCCAAGGCATGAGTTCCTGGTTTAGGGGATTTCCTGTTTTTGCTGATGTGGATAAGATCCAGGAGAAGTGTGAGTTCAAGACGGTTCCTAGGGCTTTGAGACTGGTGATTCCTATTTGTGTCCATTTGCCATTACCAGATACTGGTCTGCACATAACAGCACTGCCTGGACTCACTGGCTCCTGTGAAGACAAGCACAGAATTAGAAATAAATCTTTATACCAACTTCTTATATAACCTTGGATTCCGTAGTGAGGGAAATAACAAAACAAAAAAACAGGAAGTTTTAAAAAATAAAAACAAAAAGGTAGGCAGGTACATAACTATATCATCCTTATTACCAAATTATATTATACCATGTACTAGAACAAATAAAATATTTGAGGTTTAAAGTATAAAGTTGCCTTTTACAACAGGGGGATATAAAACACTTGAATTTAGCCAGCCGTAAGAAGAAAGATAGTATTATTAAGGATATAGATTATATAAAATGCTTATCCTTTTTTGAGGATACCAACTCAACTTTTCTGTGTGGACAGAGAATAATAAAAATTGTCAGATATGTTAAAAACAACATACTAAAGATTTAAGTAGTAGGAATACACCACACACACACACACACACACACACACACACACACGCACATGGGAGAGAGGAAGCATGCCTCTGTGTATGGAAGTAAGCACAGTATTATCATCATTTAATTGTTATCATTTAAGGACAAGTGATTTGCCATGTTACATAAGGAAAAGCTTTTATGTCTATCACGCTAAAAGAAAAAAGAGGAAAGAAAATAACTGATCTGCTCACCATACTTGTGTCGGGGCCTTTGGCAAGAATCATGAAGCAAAGGATAGAACTACCTATGTCAGGGTAGAGGTAAGAACAGCGTGAAGGTCCCATCACCTGAATCTGTAACATTTCTGGATTCTCATCTGTCTCTCCTAGGAAACAGAAGGGATATGAAAATCCTAGAGTACAAATGTTATATTGAAACAGCTAACATTAAACTATACCATGATCTGTTCGGGTGTGGTGGCGCACACTTGTTATCCCAGTACTTGGGAGGCTGAGACAGAAGGATCAGGGTTAGCAGACAGCCTCAGCTGGCCCTCCACAACTTAGTGAGACCCTGTTTCAAAAAAAGAATGAAAAATAGGGCTGAGGGTATAACGTGGAGGTAGAATGCACCTAAATTCAATCCCCAGTAGTGCCACAGGAAAAATAAAAATAAAAACTATGATTTGTATCAACAATCATATTTATATCCAATTTATAATGGCCGGCAATTGTATTTCATCTTAACCATTAGTATCTTATCCCCCAGATTTATTCTGTATATTTTAAATTATGGAATAATTAAAAATAAATATAATAAATTATAATTAAAATAAGTTTTAAAATTTAATAATTTAATTTCATCAATCTAAAATTGTGTGTGTGTGTGTGTGTGTGTGTGTGTGTGTGTGTGTGTGTGTGTATTTGTGGTACTGGGAATTGAACACAGAGGCAATCTACTTCTCAGCTAAGCCCTTAGCCCTATTTTTTTTATTTGAAAACAGGGTGGCACTAGGTTGATGAGTCTCACTGCTTGCTCAGACTGTCCTTGGACCTGGGATCCTCCTGTCTCAGCCCCCTCCAATTACTGGTATTATAAGCATGAGCCTTTAGGCTCGGCTTTAATTTTTTTTTTTAATTTACTTGTGCTTGAACCAAGGGGTGTTCTAATGTTGAGATATATCCCAGCTCCTTAATTTATTTTTATTTTTATTTTTTTGAAGATTTAAAGAAGTTTATTAGAAAGATAGAAATACAGAGGATAGGTACAGCTCCATACCAGACTGGCATGGAGGGGTGACTCGAATGAATTCACCTTAATTTTTTTATTTTGAAACAGGTCTGACTGAGCTAATATACACTGGCCTTACACCTGTGAACCTCCTGTTTAAGCCTCCCAAGTAGTGGAATTACAGGCATATGCTACCAGGCCCAGCTCCTTTTCAAATCCTTACTAACTTTTTCTTAACAAGTTTAATTATTTTATTTAAATTTTTATTGTATTTTTTTGTTAGTAGGGATTGAATCCAAGGACAGTCTAATTCTAAGGTACAACCCCGGCCTTATTTTGTTTTTTAACTTGAAACAGGATCTCCCTCAATTGCCGAGAGTCTTGCTACATTGCTGAAGCTGTCCTTGAACTTGTGATCCTCCTGTCTCAGATTTACAAGTACTGGGATTATACGTGCTTGCCATACATGACTTAATTACATTTTCAGTGCCACTTCTTCAAAATTAAGAAGTCTATTTGGGTGGAGGCGAAAGGTATTCTATCTTTAAGCTGTAGCCCCTGCGTGATTTTTGTACATTTTAGTTGGAAACAGACTTGCTAAGTTGCCAAGTCTGACTTTGAGCCTTTGATCTTCCTAGTTTGGCCTCCCAATTTCTTACTGAGAATACAAGTGTATTGTGCCACCATGCCTGGAAGAGAAGGCTATTTTTAAATTTTATTATTTATTCTTTCTTTCTTTTTTTTTTTTTTGGTACTAGGATTGAACCCAAGGGCATTCTACCTCCAAGCTACATCCCCAAGCCTTTTATTTTGTTGTTGTTGATTTATTTATTTATTTTATTGATTGATTGATTGATTGATTTTATTTTTTTTGGTGGTACTGGGGATGAAACCCAGGGGCCTTCTACTTCCGGGCTACACTCCCAGACCTATTTTATATTTTTTATTTGGAAACAGGGTCTCTTAAACCAGCAGAGGCTGGCTTTGAACCTTCCCCGATCCTCTGTCTCCGCCTCCCAAGCGCGGGGATTACAAGCATGTGCCACCACGTGCTTTGAAAAAGTTGTCGTCGTTTTGAAAAAGTCTTCTTTGGGGGAGGAAATGGGGTGGGAATGGGTAGGGGGCTAAATGGGCGATGTGTACATGTAGGTCTACACAAGTCTTTTACCCCACTATGGTGTATGAATATAATGCACCAATAAAAAATTTGAAAAAAGAAATAATAGAGTCTCTTGTCTGGTTGCTGAGAGTCTCGCTAATATTGCTGAGGCTGTCCTTGAACCTGCAATCTTACTGGGATTACAGGTGTGCCCAGCTAAGAAGTCTATTTTGATTTGTAAAATTTCACGTTTCAATTTAAATACCTTTATTTTCCTAATGATCTCAAAATAAAGTAATTTTTCCTTGTTTCACGGTTATAAGTAGGAGGTAAATCATCTCTATCTAGTTTATACATTTTGCCCATAGAAAAACCCTTCTATTACTATTTTACGTCTTAAATCCTGTGTAATCATCACCAAAACAATTCTTGTGTGTGTGTGGTACTGGGGATAGAACCCAGGGGCATTCTACCTCAGAGACACCCCCAGTCCTATTTTATTTTATTTTATTTTATTTTATTATTATTATTATTATTTTTTTTTTTTTGCAGTTCTGGGGATGTCACCCAGGGGCATTTTACCTCCGAGCTATAGCTCCAGCCCTTTTTAAAAATGCTTTATTTTGATACCTGGTATCACTGAGTTGCAGAGGGCCTCACAAGTAGCTGAGGCTGGCCAGGAACCCAGATCCTCCTGTCTCAGCCTCACAAATTCTGGGATTACAAGAGTGCAAACCACACACCACTCTTTCTTTCCTTGATTCTTTGTTACCTTTCTTTATTTCTCCCTTTCTTTCCTCCTTTCTTTCCTTCTTTCTTTCATTACTTACTTACTTACTTACTTATTTATTTTTGCAGGTCTGGGGATGGAAGCAGGGACACTCAACCTCCGAGCACTTGTGCCCAATTTTGGCCCAGGCTGAATGAATTCACTTTCTGTGTCGAGGCCAAGAAAGCTATGGGGGAGGCTGGCTGTAAGTTGACAAACTGAGGGGATATGACAGGCAGTGAGAAAAGGGATATCCTTTAACACAAAAAGTCACCTCCCGGAATCCTTCAATTATCAATTGATATTCTTTTCTTGCTTTCTTACAGGGTGACCTGGGGGCACCTCTTGTGTGCCATCTACAACAAAAGGACACATGGGTGCAGGTGGGAATCTTGAGTCACATTGATGAACATTGCACAAAGCCCTACATCTTCAGCCAAGTGAGCCCTTTCATTTTCTGGCTCCAGGGAGTTACACGGCCGAGTCATGCACCCTGGTCCCAGGAAGGCCCCATGACTACCCCCGTCTCCCTTTCAGTCTCTACCTCTAGGAATAACTCAGCATTTACCTCCACTACCGCTTCTGTTCGTCCACACTTCATCTCTCTACCACAGCCTCAGAGTAAGGGCCAAAAATATGGGAGTAAGGGAGGTATGAGAAGGAAATGAAGAGGAGAATGGAAATGGAAAAGAAGGAAGGAGGGGGATGGAAGACTTTTCCTAAGAAATACAGGCATTGTTCTATTTACCAAATAGTAGATATCACTTACTGCATAGTTTACAAAAGCATTTCATCTTAGCATATTGTTTAACTTTTAACTTTCATAATATTCCTATATAATATGATGGCAATTGTTATTATAATTAATTTCTTTGAGAGCCAGAAAAGTAGAATTTTTCAGATTCATAGGTGCCAGGAGGGGTGGTGCACACTTGTAATCCCAACATTCAGGAGGCAGAGACAAGATGATTCTGGTTGGCAGACAGCCTCAGCTATTTAGTGAGGCCCTCCATTACTTACTGAGACCCTATTTCAAATAAAGAATAAAAATTAGGGCAAGGGGTGTAGCTAGAGGGTAGTATGCCCCTGGGTTCCATCCCCAGAACCTCATAAAACAAAAAAAATTTAAAAATAAAAAACAAAATATAGAACTGGGGGTGAAGCTTGGAGGTAGAACACCCCTGGGTTCCATTACAGGTGCCAACAGAAAAAAAAAAAAAAAAAAAAGAAGAGTAGGGCTAAAAGACTTAAACACCTTATTTAAATATCTTATATTTCTAACAAATTAGGCAGTGTGTGTGTGTGTGTGTGTGTGTGAGTATTTTGTTGGTAAATTATATTTTGTAGTTTCTTGTTTGCCCAATTAATATTATATTGTTCCTATCATTTTCCGTTTGTGCCTTTTCTTGTGTGTGTGGTACTGGGGTTCCTGGAAACCCTTCTACCTCCAGGCTACACTCCCAGACCTATTTTATACTTTTTAAATATGGAAACAAGTCTCTTAAGCCAGCGAGGCTGGCTTGGAACCTGCGTGATCCTCCTGTCTCTGCCTCCCAAGCATGGGGATTACAAGCGTGTACCACCACGCCCGGTAAACACTTTTATTTCTATGGAAGTCCATTTCAGTCTCATGTACTACAGTTATTCTCTGTTGCCATTTTGAAGGGGGAGAGAGTTTGATGATGGGGCACAAAGTAAGAATTCCCTGGGTATTGCAGAGAGGCGGTGGCACTTTTTTTTTTTTTTTATACCCAAGGCATCCTTTGGAGATACACCCCCAGCCGTATTTTTTGTTCTTTATACTTGAAGCAGAGTCTGACCAACTTGTGGAGGGCCTACATAGCTGAAGCTAGCCTGGAACTTGTGATCCTCCTATCTTGGCCTCCCAAGTACGGGAATTACAAGTGAACAACCACCACGCCCAGGTATTGTTGGCGATTTTTTTTTCTTCTTTGGAGAAGAGTTTATTCAGTTTGGTTGCCCATTTCTGACTGGGTTATCTTGAATTACTGTACTTCTTTTTGTACCAGTATTGGGAAGTATTTACAATTTTTAAAAATATATCTTTGGTAGTAAAAGAAGCCAGGGGCGTCCAGAAAAAGGCTGCAGAACTCCAGGCGCCAAGGGTGATAAACTTAGAGAATAGAAGCCTAAGTCCTTTTCACATTTTTAAAGAAAGGTGAACTTCCTCAAGGATGTGGGGAAAATTCCAAATTCCAGAAAAGCAATTTAACACATTTCAGAGTGTAACAAAAGGGATGGGAGCCTGGGTTAAAGATAGGGTAGGATATCTACGTATCAAATAACCTGTCCCAGATCTGGTTGGGCTGGCTATAAGAATACGCTGTGTTCAGGAATCTTTGATGACTCATACCAGGTCATCCCACTTTGTCACTTTGTGGCATAGTGCTTTACTCTAAGTTCTACCTTTCCCTCTGTCTAATGGGGCCCTAAGAGTTACAACCTGAATTTTTATCTTTGTAATAATATTTTTATAATAATAAACTCCTTTAAATCCTCAGCAAGAGGCTGGGCTATTGCTATCCTTGGCTCGTCACAAGAACCTGCAGTTTTATGGGAATTGTTTCCAGTAACCTAACAAGGTTCACCAGAGACAGTTCCCCCAAATGGTAAACCAACACCTCAAACCGAAACACTTTTATTTTTTCTTCCTCTTCCTCTTCCTCCTCCTCCTCCTCCTCCTCTTCTTCCTCCACCTCTTCTTCTTCTCCTTCTTCTTCTTTTTTTGGTGGTACTGGGGTTCCTGGAAACCCTCCTACCTCCGGGTTACACTCCCAGACCTATTTTTTATACTTTTTTCATGTGGAAACAGAGTCTCTTAAGCCAGCGAGGCTGGCTTGGCACCTGCGCGATCCTCCTGTCTCTGCCTCCCAAGCACGGGGATTACAAGCGTACGCCACCACGCACAGTAAACACTTTTATTTTATAAAAGTCTATTTCAGTCTTGTGTACTACTGTTATTCCCTGTTGCCATACCTAAAGTATGATGTTTTTCAAACAAAGGTAGCCATATCACTTCTTTGCTTATATCCTCTAACGTGTTTTCATACAGAAATCTCAAAGCTATACTGGAGATCTTAGTTACGCTTCCAGTTTATCTGTATTTCTTCCTCCTTTTATAAAGATGTTCTTCAAAATTTTTCTTTATACATGTACTAATCATCATTGCTTCAACTTTCAAATATTTGAGGAACTAAAAATCTCATTTTGTTCAATAAATATGAAGCTTTACTGCTTCAAATATGAATTGTCTATTAAGTATATGTGCTTGATATCTAACTAAGATATAAGTTTAGTAAACTCATCCCACTTTTTCCTGAGTTTCAAACCAGAATTTCCTGCTCAATATGTAAAGTTAGTAGCTAACTAAAGCTTTAAGTTTAGTTAACTCAGTCCCCTCTTGTTCAGATATAAAGGGCTTATCTCCAAGATCTTCATTCATTTATCTAATATTTTCAGATGAAAGTATTCCCTTTCATTGCCTAACTGCACTAATAACTTCTAAAACACTAGGATAAGAGCCGGGCATGGTGGCATACACTTGTAATCAGTCCGCTTGAGAGGCTTAGACAGGAGGATCGCACAGGTCCGAAGCCAGCCTCAGCTACTTAGTGAGGCTCTCAGCAACTTAGTGAGACCCTGTTTCCAAAGAAATAGAAAATGGGTCTGGGAGTGTACTCTGAAGGTAGAAGTCCTCTGGGTTCCATCCGCAGCACCACAAAACAAACAAACAAAAAAACGGAATAAAAACCTAGGATAAAAGCTAAATAAACTTCCATTGGGGGAGGAAACTGAACTCGTTTCCAGTATTTTTTAAAAAGGGAATTTAATGCCGGGCGTGGTGGCGCACGCTTGTAATCCCCGCGCTTGGGAGGCAGAGACAGGAGGATCGCGCAGGTTCGAAGCCGGCCGCGTGCGCTGGCTTAGGAGACCCTGTTTCCAAATATAAAATGTAAAAATAGGTCTGGGAGTGTAGCTCGGAGGTAGAAGGGCTTACAGGAACCCCAGTACCCCCCCCCCAAAAAAAAAGGGAATTTAACCGGAAGCATACAGAAATAATGGTCTTGGAAAGATGAGAGCAACACATACTTTTCAGAAAAAAATTATACAAGCATAAGAGGTGCAGAAACTTATGCTTCTAAGTCAAAATTAACAATATCTTATTTATCAGATATCAGGATTTTAAAACTTCTACATATGGGCTACATGTGTCAATTCTACAACATTCATTCTGTTTTGTTGTTGTTTGTGTGTTTGATTTCTTGCAGCTTTGGCAGATCGAATTTCTCTGAGATATACTATGCCTTGGCAGGCCATGATCATAAGCTGTGGTAGTCAAATTTGCAGTGGCTCCATAATTAGCAGTTCTTGGGTTCTCACTGCTGCCCACTGTGTCAGGAATATGTAAGTTTATGTTCTATCACTTCCATATCATACAAATCATTGCCTTAGATTAGACTTGTAAAGACTTATTTCAGTAAATTCATTTTCATAATTTTTTATTCTTGTCTCTTACCCTAGTGATATCTTTGTTTCAGGCTAAACAAGAAATTATTTCACTGTCTTTGGTTGATTATTATGTCGGCTCCCTCTGCAATGCTATGGTTTATAAACTCTGACTTCCTCAATAGGCTTCTGACTTCTCTGGGGGTGAACTAGAACCTTTTGTACCAAAGTTTTAAAAATACCATAAAAATGTGGCTATAATGGCCCAGAGTGCCAGATGAATCTATTCTAACTAATCTTTACCTACAAAATAGGAATCCTGAAGACACTGTGGTGATACTTGGCTTTAGGCATCCTGGGGCACCTCTGAGACTGGTTAAGGTGTCTACTATTCTACTGCATGAGAAATTCCGGTTGGTGAGTGGGGTAGCAAGAAATGATCTAGCACGGCTTCTCCTTCAAGAGGCCACAACTTCCATTCAGATCTTAGCACCGCTGGGCCATCTAAAGAATCTAAACAGATCAGAATGCTGGTTATCTGGGCCACAAATACTTAAACCTGGTTAGTAATGACTTTTCTTATGATTGTATTAAAACAAACAAAATTATACTTTTAATATTAAACTTTAATGATGAGCTTTAACCTTGATTTCCTACACTACAGATTTTAAGATTTAAATTTTTATCCAAATCATAGACCTACCATGATATTTATTTTTGGTTAAAAACTTTTGGTGCCTGGTGTAGACGCTTGTAATCCCAGCATTCAGAAGGCGGGGTCTGGAGCATTGCAGTTTGCTGGCAGCCTCAGGCGAGGCCCTTCGCAACCCAGTGAGACCCTCTATCAAAAATAAAGAATAAAAAGTAGGGCAGGACGTGTAGCTCGGAGGTTGAGTGTCCCTACTTCCATCCCCAGACCTGCAAAATAAATAAGTAAGTAAGTAAGTAAGTAAGTAAGTAAGTAAGTAAGTAAGTAAGTAACGAAAGAAAGAAAGAAGGAAAGAAAGGAGGAAAGAAAGGGAGAAATAAAGAAAGGTAACAAAGAATCAAGGAAAGAAAGAGTGGTGTGTGGTTTGCACGCTTGTAATCCCAGAATTTGTGAGGCTGAAACAGGAGGATCTGGGTTCCTGGCCAGCCTCAGCTACTTGTGAGGGCCTCTGCAACTCAGTGAGACCAGGTTTCAAAATAAAGCATTTTTAAAAAGGGCTGGAGCTATAGCTCGGAGGTAAAATGCCCCTGGGTCACATCCCCAGACCTGCAAAAAAAAAAAAAAAAAAAAAATAATAATAATAATAATAATAAAATAAAATAAAATAAAATAGGACTGGGGGTGTCTCTGAGGTAGAATGCCCCTGGGTTCTATCCCCAGTACCACACACACACAAGAATTGTTTTGGTGATGATTACACAGGATTTAAGACGTAAAATAGTAATAGAAGGGTTTTTCTATGGGCAAAATGTATAAACTAGATAGAGATGATGTACCTCCTACTTATAACCGTGAAACAAGGAAAAATTACTTTATTTTGAGATCATTAGGAAAATAAAGGTATTTAAATTGAAACGTGAAATTTTACAAATCAAAATAGACTTCTTAGCTGGGCACACCTGTAATCCCAGTAAGATTGCAGGTTCAAGGACAGCCTCAGCAATATTAGCGAGACTCTCAGCAACCAGACAAGAGACTCTATTATTTCTTTTTTCAAATTTTTTATTGGTGCATTATATTCATACACCATAGTGGGGTAAAAGACTTGTGTAGACCTACATGTACACATCGCCCATTTAGCCCCCTACCCATTCCCACCCCATTTCCTCCCCCAAAGAAGACTTTTTCAAAACGACGACAACTTTTTCAAAGCACGTGGTGGCACATGCTTGTAATCCCCGCGCTTGGGAGGCGGAGACAGAGGATCGGGGAAGGTTCAAAGCCAGCCTCTGCTGGTTTAAGAGACCCTGTTTCCAAATAAAAAATATAAAATAGGTCTGGGAGTGTAGCCCGGAAGTAGAAGGCCCCTGGGTTTCATCCCCAGTACCACCAAAAAAAATAAAATCAATCAATCAATCAATCAATAAAATAAATAAATAAATCAACAACAACAAAATAAAAGGCTTGGGGATGTAGCTTGGAGGTAGAATGCCCTTGGGTTCAATCCTAGTACCAAAAAAAAAAAAAAGAAAGAAAGAATAAATAATAAAATTTAAAAATAGCCTTCTCTTCCAGGCATGGTGGCACAATACACTTGTATTCTCAGTAAGAAATTGGGAGGCCAAACTAGGAAGATCAAAGGCTCAAAGTCAGACTTGGCAACTTAGCAAGTCTGTTTCCAACTAAAATGTACAAAAATCACGCTGGGGCTACAGCTTAAAGATAGAATACCTTTCGCCTCCACCCAAATAGACTTCTTAATTTTGAAGAAGTGGCACTGAAAATGTAATTAAGTCATGTATGGCAAGCACGTATAATCCCAGTACTTGTAAATCTGAGACAGGAGGATCACAAGTTCAAGGACAGCCTCAGCAATGTAGCAAGACTCTCAGCAATTGAGGGAGATCCTGTTTCAAGTTAAAAAGCAAAATAAGGCCGGGGTTGTACCTTAGAATTAGACTGTCCTTGGATTCAATCCCTACTAACAAAAAAATACAATAAAAATTTAAATAAAATAATTAAACTTGTTAAGAAAAAGTTAGTAAGGATTTGAAAAGGAGCTGGGCCTGGTAGCATATGCCTGTAATTCCACTACTTGGGAGGCTTAAACAGGAGGTTCACAGGTGCAAGGCCAGTGTATATTAGCTCAGTCAGACCTATTTCAAAATAAAAAAATTAAGGTGAATTTATTCGAGTCACCCCTCCATGCCAGTCTGGTATGGAGCTGTACCTATCCTCTGTATTTCTATCTTTCTAATAAACTTCTTTAAATCTTCAAAAAAATAAAAATAAAAATAAATTAAGGAGCTGGGATATATCTCAACATTAGAACACCCCTTGGTTCAAGCACAAGTAAATTAAAAAAAAAAATTAAAGCCGAGCCTAAAGGCTCATGCTTATAATACCAGTAATTGGAGGGGGCTGAGACAGGAGGATCCCAGGTCCAAGGACAGTCTGAGCAAGCAGTGAGACTCATCAACCTAGTGCCACCCTGTTTTCAAATAAAAAAAATAGGGCTAAGGGCTTAGCTGAGAAGTAGATTGCCTCTGTGTTCAATTCCCAGTACCACAAACACACACACACACACACACACACACACACACACACATACAATTTTAGATTGATGAAATTAAATTATTAAATTTTAAAACTTATTTTAATTATAATTTATTATATTTATTTTTAATTATTCCATAATTTAAAATATACAGAATAAATCTGGGGGATAAGATACTAATGGTTAAGATGAAATACAATTGCCGGCCATTATAAATTGGATATAAATATGATTGTTGATACAAATCATAGTTTTTATTTTTATTTTTCCTGTGGCACTACTGGGGATTGAATTTAGGTGCATTCTACCTCCACGTTATACCCTCAGCCCTATTTTTCATTCTTTTTTTGAAACAGGGTCTCACTAAGTTGTGGAGGGCCAGCTGAGGCTGTCTGCTAACCCTGATCCTTCTGTCTCAGCCTCCCAAGTACTGGGATAACAAGTGTGCGCCACCACACCCGAACAGATCATGGTATAGTTTAATGTTAGCTGTTTCAATATAACATTTGTACTCTAGGATTTTCATATCCCTTCTGTTTCCTAGGAGAGACAGATGAGAATCCAGAAATGTTACAGATTCAGGTGATGGGACCTTCACGCTGTTCTTACCTCTACCCTGACATAGGTAGTTCTATCCTTTGCTTCATGATTCTTGCCAAAGGCCCCGACACAAGTATGGTGAGCAGATCAGTTATTTTCTTTCCTCTTTTTTCTTTTAGCGTGATAGACATAAAAGCTTTTCCTTATGTAACATGGCAAATCACTTGTCCTTAAATGATAACAATTAAATGATGATAATACTGTGCTTACCTCCATACACAGAGGCATGCTTCCTCTCTCCCGTGTGCGCGCGCGTGTGTGTGTGTGTGTGTGTGTGTGTGTGTGTGTGTGTGGTGTATTCCTACTACTTAAAACTTTAATATGTTGTTTTTAACATATCTGACAAATTTTATTATTCTCTGTCCACACTGAAAAGTTGAGTTGGTATCCTCAAAAAAGGATAAGCATTTTATATAATCTATATCCTTAATAATACTATCTTTCTTCTTACGGCTGGCTAAATTCAAGTGTTTTATATCCCCCTGTTGTAAAAGGCAACTTTATACTTTAAACCTCAAATATTTTATTTGTTCTAGTACATGGTATAATATAATTTGGTAATAAGGATGATATAGTTATGTACCTGCCTACCGTTTTGTTTTTGTTTTTTAAAACTCCCTGTTTTTTTGTTTTGTTATTTCCCTCACTACGGAATCCAAGGTTATATAAGAAGTTGGTATAAAGATTTATTTCTAATTCTGTGCTTGTCTTCACAGGAGCCAGTGAGTCCAGGCAGTGCTGTTATGTGCAGACCAGTATCTGGTAATGGCAAATGGACACAAATAGGAATCACCAGTCTCAAAGCCCTAGGAACTGTCTTGAACTCACACATCTCCTGGATCTTATCCACATCAGCAAAAACAGGAAATCCCCTAAACCAGGAACTCATGCCTTGGGTGGAGAAGCCCAAGTCCTCTAGTATCCTTAAAGAGCCAACCATACTGCCACTTTCTTTAATAATGATTATTACAGCCCAGATTTTTCTGTAGTCTAAGCCTGGAGTAAATATTGCTAAAAATCTGTTCATATTATAATAAATAAGACAACACACAAGAAAGAGAAATTACTGCGTTATGACCGTTAGGATATAATACCTATATCTTCCTTTAATAAATAGTATTTCCCTCCACAATAACTATCTTATGCTAAAGAGTACCTTTCACTTTGTTATATGTGAATAATTTATTTATTTATTTATTTATTTTTTATTTTTTATTTTTTTGGTGGTACTGGGGTTCCTGGAAGCCCTTTTACCTCCGGGCTACACTCCCAGACCTATTTTTACATTTTCATTTGGAAACAGGATCTCCTAAGCCAGCGCGCGCGGCTGGCTTCGAACCTGCGCGATCCTCCTGTCTCTGCCTCCCAAGCGCGGGGATTACAAGCGTGCGCCACCACGCCCGGCAATATATTTGAATAATTTAAAAAGTGCATATTATACAAGAAGTTGAACGCACTATGTATCTGTTGAATATAAATGTATTTATTTTTCTATCAACTCAATACTTGATAGGGTGACAATGTTAACTACATATACTAGGGAATGACAATATACACAAATACAGTTTAATTTTTTGCAGTGCTGGGTATAGAACCCAGGGGCATTCTACCTCTGAGCTACACCCCCAGCCCTATTTTCTAGTCTTTATTTGAAACAGGGCTCCCTGGGTTGCAAAGGGGCTCACTAAGTAGTGAGGCTGTCTGCGAACCACGCTCCTCCTTCTCAGCCTCCCAAATGCTGGGATTACATGCGTGTACCACACACCTGGCTTAGAAAATAATTTTTTGAGTGGTAGTAGGGATTGAACTTGAGGGCAGTCTACTTCCAAGATATACCCCCATACTGATTTTGTTTTTTATTTTGAAACAGGGTCTGGCTGAGTTGCTGAGGCCACTCTCGAGCCTGTGATCTTCCTGTCTCAGCCTCCAAAGTATTAG